>NC_139323.1:13520000-13880000 GCF_056507025.1 Lutjanus erythropterus | reverse complement strand
TGTGGACACTAATTGTTGAGGTTTTAATGGTGAAATTCTTTCCCATTCTTGCTTGATAGATGAATTCAGGTTCAACAGTCTCTGTTGTACTTTTGGCTTCATAATGCACCATACGGTTTAAATAGGAGACAGATCTGGACTGCATGCTGGTAAATTTAGTACCTGAACTCTTTCACCATGAAGCCACACTGTTTTAACATGTGCAGAAGGTGTCTTCATGCTGTCTTACTGAAATAAGCAGGTACGTCTCTGAAAAAGACATTTTCTAAATGGCAGCATATGTTGCTCCATAACCTGTATGTACTTTTCAGCATTAATGGTTCCTTCATAGATGTGAAAGTTATCCATGATGCCACAGGCACTGACACAGCCCATACTATCACAGATGCTGGCTTTTGAGCTTTGCAATGATAACAATTTGGATTGTCATTTTTCTCTTCAGCACAAGGGACACAACGTCCATAAATTCAAAAAACAGAAATGTGAACTCATCAGACCACAGCACACTTTTCCACTTCCATCTCAGATGAATTTGGGCCCAGAGAAGTCAGCAACGTTTCTGGATGTTGTTGATATATAGCTATAGATCTGCGTTTACTGACAAATTCCACAACTTTCCCAGTCTTTTGTTGCTGGTGTCCCAGCTTCTGTGGAATATGTTTCAGGCATCAAATTCAGAGGTAGCATATATTTACAAAACAATATATATTAATCTTGTCTTTGTATTGTATTTAGTTGAATATGGGTCAAAAAGGAATTCCAAATCATTGCAATGCATTTTATTTGCTTTTTTACAGAGCATCCCAACCCTTTTGGAATAGGGGTTTGGAGTTGGTAACACTGTGATTCATATAAAAAAAAAAATTTTCCCAAAAGACACATTTAAAAGTAAGACTGAAGTTAATGCAACAGATCTTTGGATTTTAGACTGAGGACCTGTGGAAACTCTGACACATGCACACACACACATGCTGTCACAAACACACAGTCACACATTACAGATCACCTGATCTGGTGGACCTCTTGTTGTGTGCGTGAATACTGAGAGACAGTCTTCGCCAGATCAGTGCTGTGAGTTCTGTAGCTGTCTGTCAACTCCTCCAGCGTCTGAACAAAAGCACACAAAGGAAAGGTTAAGGATCTGAAAGAGGACAAACCACACATCCCATGAGCAAACACAACCTGTCTGATACGATGTATGTGTGTGTACCTTGCAGCTGTGTTCATACTGTCTCCTGGTCTCTCTGACCTCTGCCTGCTGGAGGAACACGTCCTCCTCCTGTCTCCCTGTCAAGAGGAGAAGAAAGAGCAGACGTTGTGAACAAGACTGTGCTTGTCTTTGCTCTTCAGACCGGCACTGGGCTCAGGACATGTGCGGTCCCGCAGAATCAATGCAAAAGAATGATATGTGTGTGCGTGTATGTGTGTTTGACTGACTTAGTCGTGTTTTTAGCTGGTCCACCTCTCTGCGCAGGTGTTCCAGCTCCTCTCGGCGGAGTTTTGAGCTGAAACTGCGAGAAAAAAAAGAAAAGTGACTATAAAACTGTCCTGTCCTTTCTTTTTTGTCATACCCGTCTTCCCCAAAACGAACGCATCATGTAGACACCTTCCTAACTGCAAACTGAAGTGTAAACAATTTTTCAATCTTGAGTTGGACCTATCATCAGTTCAGTATGCAGTTACGCCCCCCAGCTCCACCCCTAATGCACCTCTCCTCCAGGTTGCCTAGCGACGTGGCTCTGGTGATGTGTCCCCGCAGACTGCTCAGCTCACGTCCAACCTCTCTCTTCCACTGCTCCATCCTTCTCTCTGCTCCAGGACTTTGTCCCCGCCTTGATTCGTCCCTCTCTCTGTCCCTCTCCCTCAGTCTGTGAACCTCCTCTGGAAAAGAAGGGATTACGATGAGGAAGAGATTTTTCTTCTCCTTTAGCAGCCTTGTAGACAAATCCAAATAATTTATTAACATGATTAATTATAAATGAATCCTCCCTTGATGAGTGTATTTTGCTTTTTCAGACAGTAGAGGGGTGGGCAGGGAGTACAGAAGGTACAGAAGAGAAAGCTTTAGCAGGATCTGACTTTGGACCGTGATAAAGCAGTATTTTTATGCATCAATATAATTTTATTTTTATTTTTTTGGCAGACAATTTTGTCCACAAATGAGGTAGAATACTAGCCACAGTAGATCACAGTAGGAACAGTGCTGTAAGTGCTGATGGTTCAAGAGATTGAGTCACACACATTTTCTTGCAAATCCTCTTGCGTCATGTTGCAGCACAGATTCTGTGAGTGGTTTAAACTACTCGTCTTTTCCTCTGAGATAATCTCAGTGAAACTGATAGTATGCAGTAATCATGGTAGAAATTTAATACAAACAAAGAATGTAATTTAAATTCTTTTGACCCATAACGTAATGCCCATCTGGGCCATTTAAACAGATGAAATGCACAATCCTACCCAATATGTGTAGACTGAAAAGTAAAGACTGGAATAGGCTACCAGGCCTCTTGACGAAGGCTTCTATTGTTTATTCATCGAGCCAGTTATTTACACACGCATTTCAACCACAACACAGTTCATCCAAAGAGTTTTATATGATACCGAGTGAGGAACATATGTTAAACATCTAAAACAAGAGGTTACAAATAGTGGATGGCTATGTAAAGTTAAAGTGTCTTACAAGTTTTTTCTTAGCTCTTAACCACATTTAACACTGTGAATGAAGGGTTTATTTAAACCAAACCAGAACTGGAGTAGCTGAAAGACAAACAAAGATAGTTTTGGTGAGTTTTATTTTGTTGAATCAAGTGTGTTTTACAATGACAAAATTACTGGTTCTGTAAATGGAGTCTGGTGGCTTTATCAGCTGTTTCAAATTAAAGGATCTTAATCTTTAAGAAAAGTGTTTCTCTCTGTAGGAATCCAATTCACAATGTTATTAGACACTTAATAATCTGAATAGGTAATCTGAGATTGGAGTCGACATATTACGATGGGTTCAATGACCCATAAGCATCGTACTTCAGCATGTGTCATGGCTGACAGCTGCAGCAGTTTCACTCAATAGTGGACCAATTTAAAAACTTGTTGTCCCCATTAGTCATTAAGACACAAAAACATGGTAAAACAGGGAAGTTACCCTTTAAAGTCATAATAATAATGGAAACAAGTGGTGGAACTTTTTTTTTCCACTGATGACACACAACCTTGTTGTAGGAGCAAGTCAAGAAGTGTATAAAAAAGTGAGACTCGTACGGTCTCACTTTTCTGATTTTGTCAAAAACCTTGCTGAGGAGTTTTGAATAAGGTGAGAAGACTTCTTAGCTGCTCCAAAAATAAAAACATACAATATTCAAGACCTGTTGATGTGAGGACCTCAATGAGATTTAAAATGAACAAATAAATGGAGTAATTCTGTTTTAACTGAAATTGTATTTGACTATCAAATTCACATATTTCTGTTAAACGGAAGAATATATTTTGGGAGATACAAATATAAGTGTCAAATGATTAATCTGTGTTAAAAACCTGAACTAGCTGTTTGTATTTCATAATATGTATCCTGTTGACTTAGTTGGGGGTGTGGCCACATTATGTCATGTTGAATCTGATAAGAATCCCTTTCCTCTATTTTACAATAACAGGAATCAGGTGTTGCTGTATGTGTGAGGGGATAACGTGACGCAGTATAAACTGAAGTAGGCAGTCATGGTGCCATAGGTTACCTTCAAGAGTCTGAATGTGACACTGTTGAGACAGTCGCTCCCTCTCCATGTCATGGATTTTCTTGGTGAGAGACTCAATCGCCTTAAGAAGACATTAGAGAATAAATTGGAATTCTGTCAGTGTTAACAATAGGTTACATTAGACACACGCACCACCTATTTGATCACACAACTGGCTTGATTAAACAAATAACTGCACACCTGGCTCTGTATCTGAAGCTGTGACTGGAGAGAAGTGAGGTCCGCCCACTGCACACCAGGACTGAGAGATGGGGAAGGCTGTCTGTGAAGGGGGGCACGAGGAGGAAGAGCGGGAGGATCCAGATCTGACTCATGAATCCTCTCCCTCACTGGTAACAAATCTGGGGAGGATGAGGCATGTGATGGATTCTGTTCACACACACAACTAGGTAATTTCCACTTTTAGCCATATCCAGAAACCTACAGTATTTCACAGACCTTCTCCTCCTTTGGTGAATTTCCCTGGTGATGTCAACCTCTCCTGTGGACACACAAAAACACATAATCAAAGGGAATTTCCAAATACTCTCACTTTCATTATCAGGACATAGCTCTAATTTGATCAACTGAATCACCCTGTTAAAAGTTTAGTGGAGCATTACTGCCATCTACAGATGGCTCCAATAATGACAATTCTAATTCACCACAGTGAAGGCTCGGCTAAACTTCGTTCATTGATGAAAAAATAAATAAATTAAAAAACCTTAATGGACAGTAAGGCCACACACTCTTTAAAATAAGGAGTTTCTGTTATTTTTTATCAAGACTGATAAATTAGATGAAGACATTTTGAATCTACTCACCCTCATCTTTGCAACGCTGCCATCTGCTACTGACAAAATAGAGCTCAGCTGATTGTCCCAGTTCATGTCTCAGTTGAACTAGAAAGAAATGAGTTGGCAAATGCATCAGTCATGAGCATTTGTTGGCTAATTCTTGGTCTTCGGTGCAGTGACTGTCATGCAAGTCAGTCTTGTGTGGCCTGACAGTGACAATGCTACATCAAAAACCAGCAGAGGATGGTGATACAGTAACTTTAGACCTGTGTTGAGGCTGCTTGGTGAGGTAACTGCCTGGTTGAGATCTCTGACACCTTGTGAGAGATTAAATTTCAGCAGGCCTGGATATTTGCATGTTTGTGGTGACGCTTCTCAGATGCTAAACGTGCAGACTGATAATCTAATATTTACTTAATATATCTTTTTCACAGCAGCCATTTTGGCATGATATAGAAGAGTAAACACAGAATATTAATTAAGGACCCATTCCATTCAGGTCAAAAAGGGTCAGGGTGCTGATATTGTGCATCTTCACACACTGGAAAGGCTCTGCTGCACTTAAGTAGGGCTGGAATGTATATATCAATATTATGTCAGTATCATGAGGACAGATATTGTCTTACATTTTGAATATCATTATATTTTGATATAGCAGAGTTGTTGTCTTTTCCTGCTTTTAACGGCTTTATTACAGTAAAGTGATGCTCTGTTCTATTATTTGCCTTTACCCACTTAGTCAACACATCTCTGATGATTATTAAAATGTTAATAAATATCAGTATCAAGGTATTTGGTCAAAGATATTATTAGGGCTTAAACTGTTTTTTTTATTGCTGACTAATCTGATATTCAGAAAATATTCACATTTAAGAAGCTGAATTCAGATCATTTCAAACTCAAAATGTGTGTCAAAATACTATTTTTAATTAAATATTGTAGTGCAGCGGGATGTCCTGGCCTACACATAATATGCATCATATTCTACAGACTTAAAAAACACATCTTTGTCTGTTACAAATTCTCCAAAATTCACATCATTTTTTTTATTTAAAATTAGAATAATTCTGTAAAAATTATCATTCCCTCTACAATTGCAAAATCAGTCAAAATAATTGCAACAAGATGTTTTTTTCAGAATGGATCAGCCCTAAGTTACATAATAGACTTTTTCACAGAAGCCACATTGATGAATTTATAACTGATATTGATAATGAAATAGTATGGCAAACACAGGTATCATTGATACGAATTATTGTCACGTTCCATTTAGTGTAGCAGAACTTTTCCAGTGAGCTATCATGCAGTGTAGCTGCACCGTGGCACTGTTTGACCTAACTAACCGGAACAGAACCTTAATTAGTATCATTGGTCACACCTTTGTTTACCCCACTATTCCATATTTAAATGGCTGTGATACAAGTTTACTGATATCAGAAAATATATCTCACCAGCCTACACATATATACTATACACTATGTATGACTATACACATATTTAAACTGAAAGAAAGGCAAGACCCCCCTCGCACAAAAACACTTCAGCAAAGTTAATACTGGCTGCCAAAAACAGAGCAAAATGTGGACTAAACACGTAGCGTAACAAACGTTAAAAAGCCAGTGATGTCGTGATGTTAACCTTATAGCTAAATGTAGTTAGCACCTACGATGACTTGTTTCGCAGTATTACGTTACTCTCTTGGTTGGCAAATTAATTGTGCAATGTCTCATAGACACTGAGTGATTTCTTCTTTTGAGAATATAACCCGAGACTGAAACAGAATACATAATGTTTAAGGACAACGTTACAAATGTTTATATTAGCTGGCTAATCAGGCTACTCACAGAAAAACCTGCGACTCCACTTTTAAATCCAGGAGCCCATAATGGCAACGTGATTACGTATGACGTACCGCATTGGTCTCCTGGGTATTGTAGTAGATGGCTCTACTCTTTGCTCACAAATTTACTTAAGTACGGCAGAAGAATTTCTCTGAAACACACTGTATCATATATTGTATTGTTTTCATTCGATTTGTAAGAAGTCATTGCAGAAACAACCACAGCCTACGTTGATTTCTGACGTTGATCAGCCAAAGAACACCATATCCCATAATCCAAAGCTTTGCGTTCGCATACAAGAATGGCGACCTCCACTGTCAATGTGGAAGGCATAACGGGGGTGTTGGAGAACTATTTATCAAAACTTGGATTTGAAGTCTACCCATTGAAGGTATTGTGGGATTAATTTATTTCTAATGTGTAGCGTTGACAGTAAGAAAGACTGGGAGAAAAAAACAAACAAACTATTTAATAGTGTTGTTTACCTGCTAGCTAGGACTGAGGGGGGAGGAGATGAACAAGTGAGTAAAGTGTACTTCAGGAGGTAGATTTAAGTTAACAATTAATTAAATTAACAATTTTAACAATTAAAGATTTATTTTCTCCTTAATTGTTAAAAATGCTGTGGCAAATGTAAAATAAATATATATATATTACTATTGTTTGTACAGAGATATACTGCGTTTGATATGCCTATCTGATCCGTCCCACCATATCCACAGGTTGGTTGGTATAACTCTGTGCTGCCTCCCTCCTTTCACCTGGCTTATCCAGATGACAGCCTGGCTGTTGTGGTGCTCAGCACTCCTTCCATGTTTGAACAAGCCTTCCTGCCCTTCATGGAGGAGAGGGGCTGCCAGAGGCTGTCTGATCCCATAGACCAGTGTGTCAAACACTGTGTCTCCTCTGCTGTCTCTCAGGTGAGTGAGATAAGTGAGTATCATGGCCTTACATGTGGGGCAGACAGACAAAAGCAAATTTGTATGATTGCTTGGGGATAGAGGAGGACGACTATGGTTATTATTTTGTATTGCAGAATGTGTAATGTTATATTATCAATAGATATATTTTGATACAGTCAATTGTCTGTGAACTCAAGTGAAAAGTAAAAAAAAAAAAACTACTAAAAGCTGGATTACAGACCCAGTAAGGCAGGCATCTGTTCATTGTTTTATAGTAATATGATGGAAATACGCACTAATAAAGTTCAATATGTCCCGAAAAGGAAATGGCCTTATAACAAATCTGACTTGAAAAGGCTGCAGAGGAGATACCAACATACCCATATAGCTGGGCTAGAAAGCCACAAAAAAAAACTCCACAGACTGAGATAAATGCAAAAATAATCTTTTTAATTATGGCATGCAGCAGCAAATGTTTCAGTCCTTGACTATCATCAGTGCTACAGACTTGAGAGTTCCACAGAACAGATATAGACAATAGACAAAGGTAGTGCTGATAAGAGTCAAGGACTGCTGTTTTTATTCACCCTTAATTTTTTTGCACTCTAAGCACCTTTTGATTGAACACCCTTGCTTTAATTAAATAGATTATATTTGCATTTATCTCAGCTTGTGGACTTCTTGTCCTTCCAGCCCAGCTAAACTGGTGTTCAGGTAGCTCCTCTGCCTCAAGTACCGACGCATCTGAGATTTACTTTTTTGATGCCCCAAGTAGGTGCAGTTTCACAGCACCCTGATGATTTTCTTATGACAAGTCCTCTGCCTTGTTGAGGGGCACTCAATCAAAATGTAGTTCTTTTGTCCTTACATTCTTCATAATCTTAAATATTCCTTTTATTTTTTCATTACCAAAAACATCTGAACATACCATCCAAAGTAGGGATTCTGCCAGGGCTACAGGTAAGAGGAAAAAAATCTGTATTTATGATTTTGGGGTGAACTGTCACTTTAGAGGAATTCACTACTATGTAACACCGTTTAGTGTGAAAATCATCTTAAAAATATATATTTTTTAAATTCCCCAGACTCTTATGCCCCAGTGGCAGGCTGCCAAGCTTGCAGTACACTAGCAGAAACCCTGCTGGTCGTCCCTGTGAAAAATAATGTCATGCATAGTCTGTACTTAATGGGTTTTTGAAGGTGACTCAGTACACACACAAAGCACAGACAGCAGGGGGCCAATAGAGTAGTTTTGCCCCGTGGCTCTATTATGGTTTAACCTGGCTGTGATACCATGGCGTAAACTGTATGGCAAAATCTCTGATGGTCTCAGTATATCTCATTATGTTGCCTAGTCCCACTTAGGGAAAGCATCCTAACTTATGACCTTTAACTCTTGCTGCCCTGCAGTGTTTTCCAGGACAGGAGGTGGATGTGAAGTATGACTACGAGTTGTTGCCCAGCAGGAAGCCAAAGTTCTTGGCACAGACTGCGGCTCATGTGTCTGGAGCAGCTTTCTACTACCAACAGTCTGATGTCAAAGACCAACCCTGGGCTGAAAAAGTAACGCTATGCATTTATGATGAATTGAAATTAGGACTGAATGTTTTTTGTTGTTTCAGTTATTTTCATTGTGAAAAGTCTGGTCATCATACATGGCATCCAGATAACATGTTTCCCTTTTCCTTTAAAGGCAATCAGACACTGTAAACAACAGTAGTGAGGAGGACTACTTATTTTTGAAAACATATCTAATTGTGATTATTTGACTTACAGTTGTGCTCATAAGTTTACATACCCTGGCAGAATTTAGGATTTCTTGGCCATTTTTCAGAGAATATGAATGATAACACAAAAACTTTTCTTTCACTCATGGTTAGTGGTTGGGTGAAGCCATTTATTATCAAACAACTGTGTTAACTCTTTTTTAAATTATAATGACAACAGTTGTGGATGAGGCTCTTTATTTTCTCAGATGGTAAAGCTGCCCATTCTTCTTGGCAAAAAGCCTCCAGCTCCTGTAAATTCTTGGGCTGTCTTGCATGAACTGCACGTTTGAGATCTCCCCAGAGTGGCTCGATGATACTGAGGTCAGGAGACTGAGACGGTCACTCCAGAACCTTCACTTTATTTTGTGTAGCCAATGACAGGTCGACTTGGCCTTGAGTTTTGGATCGTTGTCATGTTGGAAGTACGTCCCGTGCGCAGCTTCCGGGCTGATGAGCGCAAATTTTCCTCCAGTATTTTCTGATAACAAGCTGCATTCATCTTGCCATCAATTTTGACCAAGTTTCCTGCGCCTTTGTAGCTCACACATCCCCAAAACATCAGCGATCCACCTCTGTGTTTCACAGTTTCATCATAAGCCTTGTTGACTCCTCTCCAAATGTAATGTTTATGGTTGTGGCCAAAAAGTTCAATTTTGGTCTCATCATTCCAAATGACTTTGTTCCAGAAGTTTGGAGGCTTGTCTCTGTGCTGTTTGGCGTATTGTAAGTGGGATGCTTTGTTGCATTTGCGTAGTAATGGCTTTCTTCTGGCGACTCGACCATGCATCCCATTTTTCTTCGAGTGCCTCCTTATTGTGCATCCTTAAACAGCCACACAACTTTTTTTTTATCAGAGAGTTCTGTATTTCAGCTGAAGTTATTTGTGGGTTTTTCTCTGCATCCTGAACAATTTTCCTGGAAATTATGGCCGAAAATTTTGTTGGTCTACCTGACCGTGGTTTGGTTTCAACAGAACCCCTCGTTTTCCACTTCTTAATTAGAGTTTGAACACTGCTGATTGGCATTCTCAATTCCTTGGCTACCTTTTTATATCCCTTTCCTGTTTTATACAGTTCAATTACCTTTTCCCGCAGATCCTTTGACAATTCTCTTGCTTTCCCCATGACTCAGAATCCAGAAACGTCACTGACCTTTTATACACACACACTTATTACAAGCAAACAGATCGCAGGTGAGGGTGGTTACCTTTAGTAGCCATTCAAACCCGTTTATGCCAACTTGTGTGCATGTTATCAGGCCAAAATCTCCAGGGTGTGTAAACTTTTGATCAGGGTCATTTGGGTAGTTTCTGTTGTCATTATGATTTAAAAAGAGTTAACACAGTTGTTTGACAATAAATGGCTTCACCCAACCACTAACCATGAGTGGAAAAAAAAGTTTTTGTGTTATCATTCATATTCTCTGAAAAATGGCCAAAAAATCACAAATTCTGCCAGGTATGTAAACTTCTGAGCACAACTGTATATTGATGTTAGGAGAAATGATCATTTTTACATCATTATTCTCCTTTTCTTTGAAAAGCATTAAAATGATTATCATGTGATATTTGCAGCGATCTGTACAAAACAAGATGTTTTCTTAATTATGAGTATGTGCAGGCAAATTTATTTTGACACACATTTTGCCTTTATCAAATATTGTGCCTCCTGCCATATGAAAATTGCAATTCCGATACCTTGTTCATCCCTAATCAAAATGGTTGCAATTTTAGTTTTTAAGTTACAGCAGTGCAGTGCTCCCATTCTTGTCTCCTCACCTCTGTTTGGTGTATCTCCATCGGTTACCTGCAGAAGATGTTCGGCGTGTGTGTGCATCCGAGGTTTGGGGGCTGGTTTGCCATCAGAGCCCTGTTGGTGTTTGGTGGTGTGACGATGGGCTCAGAGATGGAGCAGCCCGTTCCTCCGGACTGCGTGCCCTCCAGAGAGGGCAGGATTCAGCTGCTGGAGGCGTTTAACTTTCACTGGCAGGTACATGACCTCGGCACCGTCAGCCATAACAACTGTGACGCGCACATTAAACAGACACCAAACTGTTTCATGTCAGAGACCTCCAGACAGATGGCCTTTACATGAGAGACCCCCCATCTGTGGAGGTTTGGTTGTCCCGTGGGCCCCCTCCAGGGGAGATTTAAGCTGTCTGTCCACGCTAACTGTACTGTAGGTGGTGTGATGAGAATAAAGAGTGAAACCTGTGCTGTTATACTATCTCTTTCATGATAATATTAAATGATACTGGATATAAATTTTAAAGCCAGACAGATAAATTAGTCGGCTGATATTATTGGCCAGATACTTGCTTATCACAGCTATATCAATCTATATCAATATCAGTGAATGTGTTACTAGTGTAATTTTGGATTTCTTATATATAAATAAAGAATATCAGCAGATATATTGATATTGGATTGAAATGTCAGGATGCCCTCAAATGTCTTGTTTTGCCCACAACCCAAAAATATTCAGTTAGAGGAGTAAATAAACCAGAAAATATTCAACATTTAAGCAGAAGAAAATTACTTAAACCGATTAATCGATTATCAAAATAGTTGGCGAATACTCTAATGATCAATTAATGATAAATTAATTGTTGCTGCTCCAGACATTTTTTTTGATCCTACGTTGCTAAAATTCAATTCATGTTTGGTTCAGTTGCACTTTCAGTTTCTCTCTCTTATTTTTTTCACAGTACCATTGTATGTTTGAATGGGTTCTCATCATGTGCTTAAATATATGGTAAAATGTTAATCTGAGAACTTTTGCCTCATCAGGACGGCAGCTACAGAGAGATCGTCCGTCCAGTTCAGACATACTCTCAGAAACAGAGTGACTACTTTTCCACACCTCCTGCTCAGCGGTTTGCTCTGCTGAAGACTTGGGGCTTCCTGCCGAGGGAAAATAATCAGACTGATCCGAACTTGGACACACCCAGCCAGTTGGACGGACACGGCTGAAAGAGAAGAACGACTGCAATTTCCATTCTCTGTCTGGGCACAAACCCCCACTGCAGCAAAGATTTAATGACATTTTGATTCAGCTTTGATTGAACTAAGGTTTTGGTAAAAACAAGTAGAGAAGGGATACTTTTCATGCACTTACAAATGAACATTTACCGCTTTATAGCCACTACTGAGTAAAGGCAGCTCCTCTCATGGTGTCATCTCACAGAAACTTGAACATACTCCAATGGATGTAAGCTATAAACCACTGGTTCCCAACCTTGGGGTTCTGACCCCAACTAGGGGCCGACTAAGTTTCATGGGGGGGTCACGAGGCCTTTAAGCATTTAATTCATTCAAACTAAATGAAGTTATTTTTAAAGTTTAGCTTATTATTTAAGGTCACAGAGTCTTCACTTTCTGCTAAACATCAGAACCAAAGACAATCAAACAGCTCATGTAACAGTTCCTTTGTGTCAGGGAGAAGAAAACACTGTTTTTTTTAAATAGCCTATTGTGTATATATGATGGTAAAAAAATTAATTGCTTAAAAAATTGTTAAACATCAGGAAAACTCATCTCTGATACAATATTCACAGGAAAAACTCAGTTTAAAATTCATCCAAATCATTCATTTTTAGTTTGTTCATAAATTGGCTTGAATGTACAGTTTATCAGTTGGTCTGTACTGTTATGTCATTATAGAGTGATCCCTTAAGGGAAAAGTTTGGGAACAGCTGATTTAAATGTTAGTGCTGCTGTAACAAGCCTTGTGTGTTTAAACCACTTGTTCTGAAGAATGCACTTTGTATCCTTGCTGCTTGTACCATACTGTAACACTCAAACTGTAGACAGTGAGGTTGTGACGGTAACTTTCACGCCGTACTTCGTATCATTTAACTCACTCGCTATCAATACGAGAGTCTTCAAGAAACCCTGCATCACCAGCCTGTCTTAAGTTTGTCATCTGTGTATTTATGTGCCTGTACTTTATCACAAAGAGAATAAACACTCTTGCTTTTTAAATCATTTATAGAATATTTCTTTTTGGTTTAATAGTGTAGCCATAGAAGACAATAAATCAAAATAATAAGAAATGTGTGACTCCATGGATCTGATTTAAACGAATGGAAAACGCTGGACTCAGTGGCTCAGGGAGGTGATGCAGCATCTCAAACTTGAGAAATAGACCTTTTTCACAGCAGCCATATTGATAAGAAATAACAGTGCAACAGGTTTCACAAATGATACTAATTAAGGTCCTACTATTTCATATCAGTATGGCTGAAAAAGGCCTATTTGGATTCACATTCTGTGGCTCCTCTGATATCTTAATAAAGAAGATCACATTTATTTATTATCTTACGTTATCTATCTGTGTTTGTAGCCCCTCACAATGACAGGAGCCTTGGGCATTTAATTTGTGCAACAGCCTGTTTGTTAGCATGTGCGCTTATTTTTCATTTTTTCTACATTGTTTGTGTCGTTGTGTGGATGTGGCTTAAAGTTGCCAAGTAATAGTCCTTTGTGTATTAAAAAAAAGAGCATATAAACAAAATGAGGAAATGAACGACCACGATGCTAAAGAGGAAACCTTTAAACTTTAACTAACTTTTCAAGTTAAAACTGTTAGTTCCCCATTTTCCAAGAAAAAAAACAAACACTGGAAACAATTTTGTTTTCTGCTTACTTCCTTGTGGCATGCAGCCATGCAGATATCGTTTGTGTAATTTGAACAGATTTCAAGTATTTCATCTCTGAGATTTCCTTCTTCAACCAACACAGTGGAGCCATCAACAGTTTTAAATGTCAATACTGTGTCCTCTAAATAGAGTTTTAATAACAATTAATGTTTCTACAAATAAATGTTGGTCATATTTATCAGTGGTTTGGTATTTTGTCCATGTTATTACTTCAAAACATTGATCTGTTGTTGATGCATTAGATATATATGATTAGAAGCTGCATTTTTATTTGGTGTTTTAAAAGTATTTGAGTTATCCATCCATCCATCTCATCTGTCTCCAGTATTTATTGGTTCCATTGTTTTGTCCTTGTCTCCAGTTTACCTGCTGACACTCAGCTTGATGCATTATTGATGTGTGCTGCCTCTGCCCCCCCCAGCCTGGTGACAGACTGACTACTTTCAACTGTGACTAACCCCTTTGTTAGTGATTCAGCGCCCTACACAACACTGAGACCCAGCACACACTCAAACACTTTTTCAGGGTGTGACACTTTGATACATCAGTGCTGCACTCTGCACCTTCACTAAGCAGGGAGGGCTTAATTGTGCTCCTCTTCTTCTGTCTAAAGAAGACAAGACAAGACAACAGAATGGCTGACTGCTGCTTTACTTAGACTGTGCTCCCCGCTCAGAGAACGGAAGTTCAGGGAACTTCTCTTGACACAATTCAACCGATCGGAACACCTGCAACGTCACCAGCTTCATTCCTTTGGTCATTAGCCTGTTAACATAAGCAGTGGTGGACAAAGTACTCAACCCCAGTACTTGAGTCAAAGTATAGATACTCCTGGCCAAATATTACTCAACTACAAGTGAAAGTTGCTCATTCACAATTTTACTTGAGTTAAAGTACTAGAGTACTTGGTTTTAAAAATACTTAAGTATTCAAAAGTACGTTTTTAAAAATACTTTAGTATTCAAAAGTACAAATTACAAAGTACATTTTCTAATATCAATACATGCTATATTGTTTTCATGATGCATTTACAGAAGCTTGTAACTCTCTGAAACCATCTAATGATGCACTGACGCTTGTAGAACCACTCTGCTACACAAAGCCTATAGAAACACCTATAAAACATTTAGCATAGAAATACAATCAAAAACAAAAAGGACAGCTGTTGTCATTTTCTGATGTAACTGTATTAAAATCACATCATAAAAGCAGATTGAAGCCAACTGTAAGGAGTTCTCCAAGTCTGTTAAATAACTGAGATTTCTTTCTGTCTTCAGAGGCAGTATATATACATGAATTATGTGGTATTTTTCACCCCGATAAAAACCATCCAACTTTAAAAGCTACCTGGAGTAATTAATAATTATAATAACATCTTAATTTTGTCTTTCTCCGCCTTTCACCATTACCGCTGTTTGTTTGAATGAAAGAGGGAGAGCTTGCTTGTTCTTGTTAGTGCGCCTGGATGTATTTCTGCTTTTACATCAGTCCCATTTGAGAGGAGCTACTGTGATTGGTTTCCTTCTGTGAGGAACACAGCATGTGACCAATTGCATTTTAGAAAAGAAAAAACAGCAACAGCTGACTTCAACGATGTGCTCAGTCAAAAAGTAACAACAACCTTTCTAGAAATGTAGTGGAGTCAAAAGTACAATATTTGTCTTTGAAATGTAGTGGAGTGAAAGTCAGAATTTTCCAAAAACACAAATACTCAAGTAAAGTACAGATACTCAAAAAATGTACTTAAGTACAGTACTCAAATAAATATACTTTGTTACTGTCCACCACTGAACATAAGACCTTTAAAAAATTTGCTGCAACTGTGGAAATTTAACACAACTCGAACAAACACTGAGTGAAACTAAACAAAACAAAAACTGATACAATACAAAACTTATTAACTTAAATGTAGGCAATGTAAGTTGTGAATAAATATGATTTTAATTTACAAGATATATGGTGAATTTAAAAATACATTAATATGCAGATTATTTATAGATTATTATGTATGTACATATATACATATGTACACCTACACATACATACATATATATGATATTTAATGTATCTTGTCCTTGATAATTATGACTGGTAACAAGACATACACTATGTTAAAATGTAAGATCTAAATATAAAATGAATTACTTAATTAAACATTATTTATATCATACATTATTAAATCAGATTTTAATTAGTTAATTAGTTAAATTATCATTTTAAATGACCAGAAATCCAAAAATATTTATTGGATATAAAACTTTGATTTTGGTGCAATAACATATGGTGTTGGGAAAGTTACTCAGGAAGTGTAATAAGTTACTTTTTACTTATTACTCGTTTAAAAACTAATAACATTACCTATTACTTAGTATCAAAAATAATTAGTCACATAAGTAGTTCTATTACATTTGTACCTTGTTGGGAGCTTTGTTGTGCTCTAAAGTTGAACTTCTGATCCTGTTCGCTGTCCAGATGTCAGCTCTGGTGGAAACAAAGTCTACATCTCTGAGTGTGACCTTCAAGTCCATCACCACATATTTTCTCTGGAGGAGCCAAACAAACTCAAAATAACAATAATAGTTCCACCCGCGGAAAGTTCGCCTTTCTCCCTCTCCCTCATCCTCCAACCTTCATTTAGGTTTTTGGCGAGCGTCTGACGTGACCTGCCCTGACCTGCTGCACACACAAGTCTTAGCATAGCCTACCTGGGACAAAAAGCAACTCAGTTAATTGAAATAGTAACTGTAATATAATCTGGAATTGGAATTAATTGGGCTATGGAAATTGTAATCCCTTGTATTACTCATTAGTGGTAAAAGTAATAATAGTTTAAAAAGTATATTACTGAATAATATATGACTGCCCAACACTGCTTCTGGGTAATCTTGCTTGTCAACTTTCCTCAAAGTGAAAACTCTGCACAGTTCATAGTTCCCTTAAAACTGAGCATGTTTTACTCCCTACAGTTTGTAATCTTACTTAACACGGCTGAACACCCTGTGCAGCCCACTCCACAGTGAACTTCCAGGCAATCGGAACGCAGCCAGAATCTATCAGCAGCTCTGCAGTAGAAATTCAATGCAGGTCTAAGCTTCCTGTTCCACCTCTAGATGTCACTGCTCTCTTGATAACGCAGTGCGAGCGAGGTTTTGCTGCTGTCTCTGAAGCATTTTCAACTGTTCAGCGCTCAATAAAGTGAACCACTGACTGCAGATAACCTGCCTCACATCATAAACCATACCATCGACCCACTGCAACCGCTCAGAGAGTCTTTAAGAACTGATCTCGAATGTTTTACTTTCATTTAAGCGGCTTTACTCTCACTCCTGCCTTCTCCATCAGTTCATCTTTTGTGACTTCTTTTTGTCCCACTGAGCGATGTATTGCTTCATTTCACGTTTCTTCCTCTCTCTCTGTGTTACTGCATCCCTCTCCTAACCCCCTTCTCCCTCCCGTTATTCTCTCTCTATCTGTGTACTGAATCAGCATTTCAGAGCACTATGCCGCAGGCCTGCAGAGAGGCAGACCATGGAGTTAATTATACTCCCTCAGACACTCGATCTCGCCCCTATCCCCCTCCTCTGCTGCTCTATACCACCTCCTTCTCTCTGTTCTCTCTCTCAATGTATATGTCCTGAACTCAGTTAACTCTGCAGTTGACTCCCCCCTCACTCCCACCACAAGCTTCTGTAATATTCAACATAACAATCACATCCAGATAATTACCATTAATTGTTTATCTCCTTCCACTGCATTCATATTTCATCATTACAGGATATGATGCATTTTTCAAGAGTCCAAGAAGCAGAATCATACAACTGCACTCTTGGAAATAAAAGTGCCTTTAGTTCCTGGTAGTTCCACTTGGAACCCTTTCAGTGGGTTCTGCCTAGAACCCAACATAAAGGGTTGTACCTTGAACCATCTGTGAAAGGTTCCACCCAAAGTCCCCTATGAGAGGTTCTACAGAGAACCCTTCTATGGTGTAACAGTTCAATTCAGAACCCTCATTGAGGGTTCTATCCAGAACCTTTCCATCCACCCTTTTACTTTATGGTACACAGAACCCTTGACCAACCCTTGATGGAAGAGTTCTTCATGGATTTCAACAATTCTTGAAGAATACTTTCTACCAAAAAGGTTCTTTGGATGCCAAATGTTCTCAGTGGAACCCTTAGTCTCACAAAAAGAATCTTTGAGGAACCCTTTTTTTTCAAAAAGGGTGATAACAAGTATTCACCAAGGGAGTTCTACCACGAACCTTTTTAAATTCTAATGGTTCCATCTAGAAGTCTTCAAGTTCTTCAAGGATTTCAACAATCCTTGAAGAGCACTTTCTTACGAAAAGTGTTCTTTAGATGAAAGGGATTCTTAATGGAACCCTTATAAAGAAATCAACCCTTTCTTCTTCTTCTTCTTCAAAAAGTGTTTTTCAAAAGCAAGTGGTTCTTGGTAGAACCTCAGCCCTTCATCAAGAACCTTTTTGGAACCCTTATTTCTAAGAGTGCAAAAGATGACTGTGTTGTGCTGAAGCACCTTTTTCCAGGCTGTTCACCACAGGAAACATATTTGGCACAAAACTAGACAAGAGCTAAACAGGCACATAAAACTTTGTGATTCTTTGTTCCTCGCTGTTTCTCTTTGCATCTTTTCCTCGCTCCCTTGATGCCTCTGGGAAGGTGGAGGGATCATTTTCTTTGGAGAAATCTGGCAGAGCGCGGAGTCAACCCTCTAGTAGTTCTCCGGGTTTGCTGCAAGCTTTGTCCTCTGAGGTGAGTTCAGGATGCCTCCTCAGCTGTAGCTGGGAATACACTGATATCCACTGTAGTAATTGAACATTTCGGTTGCATGTCAGAGAAGAAGACACAGGGAGGTGAAGGAGGAGGATGCTCCATCTTTTCCCCTCGGTTCAGTTTCCTGCAGGACTCAATTTTCTCCACAGTGCAGATCTGAGCTGCACTGCTGAGTTTTCGTGGTCCCTGTGTTTTTGACTGCAGAGGCAGTTTTGCATTTTGACTGTTGTGGGACAGGGTACCTGCATTACACTGCTACAGACAGACACCAGCACATAAACATCAGAAAATATCCTGTTACAAATTACAAATACTTGCTCATCAAATGTATTGAAAGAAAACACAAAATAGAATAGAATAGAATAGAATAGAATAGAATAGAATAGATCAAACAACAAGACTTCTACCCAGGAGACCGGGCTTTGTGTCCTATGCGGAACCAAAAATTTAATAATTTTGACTTGTAAAGGAGAAATCTGTAATATATTTACTATACTCATTACATTTTGAAATTTCCATGACATGTCATCAGTCATTAAGGAAACATGCTAAGGTGAAACACTGGCTTCTCCAACAACAATGCTACAGCCAGCATGTTCCTTTGAATTTATGTTCCCTGTCAGAATAGTTGTTCTTTGGTTGCCGTTTCACATTTGATAGAGTTAAAATTACTGCCAAAAGTTCACTGAATGAGTATGTGTGTGAGTCGCAAAAATCATCAATGATCTAGAATCTAGAAATCTAGAATCTAAGAATACATATTTATAACCGTTAAAATGAGCAATATGTTAATATTTGAGTAATGTGTTAAGTCTGACAAACAGTGAGACAGGCAGTCACTGAACACCAACTCCAGAGTGTGTATTTTCATAGCAGTGGGCTTTTGTTTTCAGAATAATGGGCTTAACCTCACATAGACAGACAATGGATGGTTATAAACAGTTGATCACTTATAGTGTGGGACTCGTCGTCATCTCTCATTGTCAAAATATGTTGCACTCGTCTTGTTGTCCTGTATTAAAAGGGATTCAGCCCATTAAATATATTTTCTGTGGTAAACCTAACCAAAATGCAACCATTTCACAACGTTAACCACATGTGACATGACTTATGCTGCTGGTGCTCTCTGTCATATATGTCATTTTGGGAGTCAGGCGAACTTATTTTGTCATTAGAACATGTTGGTGGTTTCTAGCTAGTAAGTAGAGCGAATTAATTGTTGATTACCCTTTTTGTCTGTTGTGTTTTATTGCCAATTCAGTAAGCAGTCTTAGCATGGGCTATCAGATCATATTTTAATTATATACTTTTATCTGAGGGAAATTATGCACCAAATATCAAAGCAGCTTTTTTCTATAATCCAGTGGTCATGAGGAACAGGACTTGACAGGATACGTCACATCATTCACCAGCATTTAGCTGAAGACTGTGATTTGGCTAATTGTTGTACAGTTTTTGTTCTATACAGTTCTGGGGGAGTGAAAAAGTGTTTATTTCTTTGCGAATGAGGTGATACAATGTATTGCAAGTATTTCAAATACATCAATACAAGCTCTTAAAGTATATTGTTACAAATGACATCTTATTCTTTTCTGTCCATAAAATAACAAAAGTACACTTAATTGAAATAAACCCCATCTCTGGCTACAGACAATAAACTACAAAACCTAAGTGATTTTCTCCACATAATCCACACTGATACACACAAAAGAGTCCTTACACAATGAACCAAAAAGATGACACATTCAGATTTATGTCATATTTTGTGCTTTAAGAAAACACGGCACTGAGCAGTTTAGGAACTACTGGTCCCACAGCAAAGGCTTGTAAATCCAATAAAAGCTGGCACATGGCTGCTGATCGTAAAAGAAAATGAGTTTAGAATCAGTCTGTTAGGAGGAGCGATGTTAAAAGTCCAACGGGTGCTGCTGCTGTCGTGACAAAAAGTCCTAGGCCAGTAAGGTCTGGGCTTAGTGCCACAACACCTTATCAACCTTATTAAAAAAAACACAGTTATCACCCTTATTTCAAAGTTCAGACCATCATCAAAGGAAGAATCAGGAAAAATCACTGGAGGAGCAGCAAGTTCTGCCATACAAAGTTTGTTGATCTCTCTGGTGTAGAAAAATCAACAAGCATGAGGTTAGACTGAAGAAAGGGGCTTAACGCACTCTATTATATACCATTTTGAGGCATCTGAGAGCCTCCTCCCTCTTTTAATATTTCAACTCACATCCAAACATACCCATGTATCAGGTGTTCTTGTTTTTTGGCCTTGGCCTAATTCATAGCACCGCCATGTTTTTAAAAAAAGCAGCTGACCTGTGGTGTGTCACTTGTCAGAAATGCGTGTCAGATCGAATCGTTCTAAGTAAAAATCCCCTAAGAAAGTACCAAGGTAAGGACAATGCCAAATGAAGCACTACACGGTGAACATCATGATGAAAAAATGTGCCACTACACTGCTCTCTAAAATCCACGCTCCAAAAACAGAAAGACAGTAATGACATATTTGTGCACAGCGAGAATAATCGAGGGCTGAAACTGTTTTGGGCAGAGATGAAAAAAGAAGAGAATGAAATAGAAAAAAAAAAGAGTGGTATTTCATGAGTTGTGGATCAGTGAAGCAGTGTTATCCGCCCACAGACATCAGTTAACAAGAAGAGAGGGGAAAGGCCAGCAGCACACCAGCAACAGAGCAGGAACTGAGCAATGCTGAGTGGGGGGAGGAAAAGTCCAACAGCCAGAGAATTTATAATTTTATACGTGACTGTTTGAAAAAGAGTGAGTTCTCAAATATTACACAGTGATGAAGATCTCTGAGAAAAAGGAGAGAGCTTAATTATAACTCTGTTCTCTTTCTCTATTTGCTGAACCTCCTCTCTCTGCTTACTCTGACAAAACAGTCTCATATTTTCTCACAGAGCCTGTCTCTCTTTCTAAATCACATGGCCTTAGTGTGTGTGTGTGTGTGTGTTTCCAGAGGTTTTAAATTTTTAAAACCGTCTCCTTATCAGTTTCTTGGATTAGCATAATTAACTAGTCCTCCGCCTCACAATTCCCCCTGCAGCCAATCGCTTGTTAGCTCTGGATGCAGAAGCCAATGTGGAGGCCAGTGGACGGGAGTGTGAGTGGTCAGCCAAGGACAGAGGGGTCTGAGAAGACTGTCCGATTATCTTATGATGAGACTTTTCAACACATGCACAAACACTTAACATCTGTAGAAAAAAATGTCAAATTGATTGAAACAGGTGTCTTCTTCTTTTTCAGGTCGTGGACCCCTCAGCTGAGAGACAGATGGAGCCAGGACCCGATATTTTCGAATCTTCCCTCTTTTGCACTCACACACAGCTGCTGTTGTAGTGTGGCCAATGTTAGCTGCATTAGCATCACCCTTTTTTTTTCTTTTTACAAATAGGCACATCACATGAAATTGGGTATACAGAGCCCTGATTTAAAGGCCCACTAAGACAGGGTTACCCCCCTGTCTACAAGCGACATTATTTGTCAATAAGCGACAAATTAAAAAGCAACAGATTATGATTAATTATTTGTAGAGCTCAACGGTGAGGTTCAGGATTTGAAGATCCTGTTCATATTCTGAATAGAGGATTTAGATTATGAGTCATAATTTTGTAACCATCTATGGTGAACTGACCTTGAGCTATCAGACTGTCAAACAATGCTTCTGTAGAAGCCACAAGTCTGTATGATATCAACCTTGTTTTAAGAAAAATTTGTTTGTTTTTTTTGTGGTGTCCTGGAGAATACCCACAATCCTACAGCATAACAGCAAAATGTTGCTGTACACATTTCTAAACACAAACTACAATATATTACAACACTGTTATTAACAGAATAAACACAATAATGATAACAAAAGAAGAAGTGATGTCATTCGTAATGGTTTATGGGATGAGTAGTTCCTTCACTCTTAAAGTAATCAGGTACACATACATTTGCCTTTTTTCCATGTTCCGAATGACTCCAAATGAAACGTTTTATGGTCTTCTCATAGTTGTTTGAATTGATTCCAGGTTTAAAACTTTTAATTTAAGGATTTTTAAAATGTCGATGGAGTGAATGAATGGGAAATTAATTTCCAAAACCAACGCAGCTCAAAACAGTGGGCGGTCACTGTTGAGTTTTATTTGGCTCTGCCATCACAAATGGTTCCACAACTAGACTGGGACTGGACTGTTGCCAAACAACACAAACATTTTCCTAAAGTTAGCTTGCTTGTGTGGGTAGTAGAGCTCACTTTTAGTAGTTCAGATGGATCAGCTGCCTCAAGACTATATTCAGCTCATTGTTCTTAGAAGAATAAATTCTCGTGTTTATATTTTTGAGACTCACCCTAGCTAAACCCTGACCCGCAATCAGCATAGGAGTCAGTAGATAATGACTAAATTTTCCGTTTTGGGTGAACTGTCCCTTTAATCTGACTGGACTCAGGCAGAAATCATGTTCATGAGCGAAGTAACACTAAAGTTTTTTGTGCCAACTTTCTTATCCACGCTCTTATTCATCCATCATATACTGGGTTTTCCTGGATGTTATAAAAGCTAGAAACTAGCCACTAATGTCTAGCAAGAAACACACCATTACCTTGAATAAATGTCGGTTTTCTCTGTGTTTGACCTTTGTTGGAAATATTTGAGATAATGTAAGTGCACAACTGACCAAAATATATAACACGAGTCTTGCATTTTTAGGCATGTTAATGTAGAAAAGTTACTTTTTTTATAGCTTAAAGTCCATCTCTGCTTGTTAGTCATTGTAACATTAATGTAATGGTTATTAGAACACATGTAAAGTGGAGTGATATATTATAGGTCACAGTGCTCAGTGTTTTCTATCCTCATTCCTCCCTCTATCTCGTGAACATGCCAACATACATGTAGTCTGTCAAACAGAGAGACATGACTCTCATTCCCATGATTAGTAACTGATGTGCAGCAGTCAGTGACAGGGCAACTCATCATGGTTGTTCATTTAGTGGAAAATGCTGCAAGCAACCTCCCAGCTACAGGGCTGCTCACATATAGTCTTACTCACTTGCATAATTAAAATGTTGCAATAATTTCTCCATGTGAATTACATAATATATTTGTATGGGGACACATCTGACATAGTTTGTCAATGCTGACCATGAATGAAAAGCATTATTCCTGGTTCTCTCGGGGCCATAGCAACGAAACATTAACCTGACTCCCCATCATCACCATTATCCTATATGAACCAAGCATCAAAGAACAGTGTGACAGTCAGACAGGAGGGAAGGATTAGCCCGAGCTAAGGTTCCCGTTACATAATCCACCCTTTTAGATTAGCTTCATCCCCCTGAGAACGTGACACATTTAACCCTTTGAAAAAGATCCTCGCAGTATAGATCTATAGCAGAGACAGCCCTGTCGCACCTCTCTGCATTGTTATTATTTTAAGTTTGAAGATTACACAAGAGACACAGAAGATGGTTGTCATTTATGACAGGAAGTCTGTTGAAGTATGCACTACATCTTGTGGTTCAGTTACAGCCTGTGGGAGCTCAGCTAGAGTTGTGCCGTGAGTAAATTACTTAAAGTGAGCTTATGTAACTTTGGCTAAACAGTGAGCACAGTGGCCACAAATTAGAATTACAGGATAATTGTAGGGACAACATAGTGTAACAGTAGCAACAAACTGACTCATTAATGTCCTTTACAAAGCAACCTAAAATTAGCTAACATCTGCTAATGTTATCCACCATAAACTGCTGATCATACCAGACCTAGCAGCACTGTGTTAGTAAATCCCCTGAGTTTATTGAAATGAAAGATAGATAAGAGTTAGTGTAAACAGATTGTCCACTTTATATGGTAAATTTTCCATTTCTCCCACTTAAAGTAATTGACCCTTCTTAAATCCTGCTCACTGCTCCAATAACAGTTCAGCAAACTTGCAAACTTGGTATTCGCGGGAGCCTCGGTCAACTTTCTCCTTTTCTGTTTGATCTTTATTTTTCCAGGATGGTGAAGTCATGACCCACCCCTCTCTGCCTCTGACTGGCTAGCACTCGTTGCTTTTGTTGGTTTGGGTCATGTAGGCTGGGTAGTTTTTTTTAATAGGTTTACACATGAGGAGTGTGATTGGATTAGGTTAGGGTAAGAATTATTATGGCAAGCCAGTCAGAGGTGGAGTAGGTCAGGACTTTGCACTCCTGGGGACAGAAATTCTTCCTGTTTCTTGTTTGGTAATGATTGTTGCACATTAGCAATAGTTAGCTCACTTTTTGCTAACATTAACTAAGTTAAGATGTGACTGTATTTTGCTTTTTAAATACAGTTTAACCATCTTCAAAATTAGTTTCGCTTCTCAGCACAACATAACACATAGCATATCTAAGTACAGGAAACAGGAAAGAATAATGTTGACTGAGGTTCTGCCTGTCACTGGAGCCAATTTAAAAAAAAAATATTTAAAAAAATGATTTCTGTATTCACTCATTTTTAAAGATAATGCTGATTCTATGCACATCCAGTACCTGGGCTGAGCAGTGTTCAACACATCTACAAACTGCACACTGCAGAAAAATAAGAAATGCATCCACTGACTGTATATGAGTAGTGAAACACTGCACCAAAACCACACATGTATGCATGAGAAGGCGACTGGTGAAGCTTTGTATGCACTGAACTGACTGAGACTGTTGATTGATTGTTTGTTTATAGTGAAGAAAATACTACAGTGCACTTACAGTCACTGTAGAGGGAGGAGGGCTTTCTCACTCCTTCCCGCCTCTTACTGAATGATTGTAATTAGCTCTAACCCCTGCATGCCTGCTGGACGGCTGGTGGTAAAGCCCCACATGTGCTATGAGCTAATTTACAGCTATGCATTAAGTATTACATCACAGCTGCCGATGAACTCTAAATCTGCCACTTATACCAGATTAGCTCCCCACTACTTTGGCTCTGCCTACGAGAAACTGTGAGGAACTGCATTTACATTTTGTTCTTGATGTATTTCTCTTTCTTTGCCTCTGTCTTCTGTTCTTATACCCACAGAGGATCACTAATGACGTTTTTCTGCTTCATGTCTTGTGGTCTCTTACCTCCCTCCCTCGTTGTTTGTCTCAGTCCCTTTCACTTCTCCTCTTCACAGGTCTCTCCAGCCCCCCAGAGAGAGGTTTGTTGTGTCGTGCTGCTGGGCTATGGAGGAAAATTATGCTCACTCTTGGTTATCATTACCTGTGATTACTCTCTGTGGGGTCTATGGCACTCTCTGTGTGAGGGTGTGTGGGCTCAAAGTAAGACAGAGTAATAGCATGGTTCACAGAGGCAGGGAGGACATTTTTCTTGTTTGACAATGTAGTTAGTAGACTTGGTACACTTTTCCCACTCACTAACTTTAGTCAAAGCGTACTCTACAGCAACAGTGAACATTAAGAACCCAGGTAACACATAATGTTCCCTTAACATTCCTAGGATGTTCCCTCCATGTTGCTATTTGTTAAACCTCCAGCAACATTTTAAGAAAGTCTTGTAAATGTTTTTGATCAACAAAACATTCCCAAAATGTCCCAGTAATGTGCCATATATTTTAGGCAAGTCTCCCACAAAATTATAAGAATGTTGCATAAATGTTTTGGTTCAGTGTATAAGCATGTGAGGTAATACCTTTTACATTACCAGAACATTCCTACAACATTTTGGGAACCATTTTTCTTAGCAGGGAACAGACTGTGTGCAGTGGATGGAACCATTTCAGACTGAACATAAACTAAAAAAAAAAACAAGGAGGATCTTGGGAAATCAGGGTCGAATTACTTACTGGCTTTAAGCATAAAGCATGAAGTGGTATATGTGTGTGTACCATCCACCCACACCATCATGCATCCCATGGTGACCACAGCATTATTATAGTGTGCTGCAGGCTTAGAAAGCAGTAAATATACTCTATAGGCACTTTGTATGTGTCTACGCAAGTTGATGTATTTTTTATGTAAATTATCTCCATCCTGAGAGCTACATAGCCTCTGCATTTTATGGCTACTATCCAGTTTTACTGAGTTGATATTTCATGGACAGGCACATTGTATAGTATGTTATAAATCCCCTTAAATTAAGTAAGTGCTTCTCCTGTTCAGTCTCTGACCTTAAAGTCAGACATCGGCTGGTGTGGAGCAACCGGGGACGGGTGATTTAGTCTGACTGGTAGTTTAGTGTCAGTGAGGAGTAAGTGAGCGTCACTAAGTAAAATATCCCTTGTAATGGAGATGGTCGGAGGTCAAAGCCCCATCCAAGCCAAACACTAAAATATTCACAGGCTGATGTGGATCTGGGAAAACAAGAAGAAGCTGCAGGCTTTGCTTTCAAACCCTCGAGCACCCAGCGCACCTGTCGTCCACCGTTCAGCATCGATAAGTGTAATGGGAGAACAGACAAATTCATTAGGCTCAGATTGACCTGCTATGACGAGCAATTTAGTTTCAAACACAGTTAGGCACCTGCGGGAGAGAGGAAATTAGCATTTTAAATAGGGACGATTATAGGCCAGGCCACTGTGTGTGTGTGTGTGTGTGTGTGTGTGTGTGTGTGTGTAGCTACACACACAGACGTCTCCTTTCTACTCACTTACTTGAGTAACACATCGCTGTGGTTTATGCCATCTGAAATATTGACACAACATAATGCTCTCCTCCCACGCCTCAGCGCTCTTTTTATAAATAGCGTGCCGGTGCTGAACGCAGCTGGAGAGCACTTCTGAGAGCACTTGAATCTGACACAACACAAAGAAACCACTCTGCCCTACTCCTACATTTAGCTGGCAGGCCTCGCAAAATAGTTACCAGTGTGAGGATTTAAATTACAGATGGCTTTGATATGATAGTTACAGCATATCAGCTTTGAAGAGACACTGACTGGAGGAAAAAAAAAAATGATTATGTTAGGATATGGACATGTGGTTTAGTTGATCATTTACTAACTCCAGTGTTGTTGTTTTTGGATGTCAATGTCAGACGACAAATTTGGTCCTGCTATCAGATAAAATTTGGAACAGATATTCATTTCCCAGAAAATTAATCCTGATGACCTTGGTGTTCCCCTGATTCTTCCTCCGGGGCTACCATGAGGCTGACATTTGTGCTCTTGGGTGAAATGTCTTTACAACAATTAGATGGACTGTTATGAAATTAGATACACACATTAATGACCCCCTCAGGGGGAATTATAATTACTTAGGTGATCCTCTGACTTTTCATCAAAACTTTGTTTTTATCACCAGATTACCTGCAAAATTAATAATATTTCCATCAGCCTTTGTGTTTTGTGCTAATTAAAGGTCAACATAAAGGTCAACTTTTTATTTTCACATACACAGTCATACACAGTACAAAATACATCGGGATTCAGTCTCTGCATTTAAACCACCCTGAGTATAGGAGCAGTGGGCAGCCGCTGTGCAGAGCCCAGGGACCAACTCCAGACCACTGACAGGAGAACTGACCTAATATACCTATATTTTTTAGCAACTGTTGGCATGGTAACACAATAAACTAAGATGGTGAACATGGTAAACATAGCTGGTGAAGGAGCAACATGCAAAATATGGCCACCTGTTGGAAGGAAACTCCAAACACATAGGGGGCAGCATGTCACCAGAATAATTGCTAACTGCAGCTCAATAACATTTCACTCTTTGTTGTAAATATCTTTTCGCCGTAGCTAGCCTACTAGCTACTTAGCTGTGCAGCTAGAGGTTCTATTATGACTCAAGCTTGGAGCATCACCGTAGTATTTATTTTTACACCATGGGCAGCAAAACTCTGTCAGTTAACATCAGTCTGGGGGCACAAAGTGACAGGACAGGACAGGACAGGACAGAGCTAGCTGGATAGCATGCTAACTAAGGTATTTCTGCAATATAATACATAGACATCCATGACATAAAGTCACAACTGTTTCTTCATCACATTCTGTTGATAATCTTTTTTTTAACATTATAAATTAAAATTCTGGTCATGTTTTACAAATTGTTCCTTTAAACATGTTAGAATGTTAGAATGTCAGCATATTGATGTAGTATTTACCTCAAACTGCTGCTGTACAAAGTTGCAGACTCTTAGTCTTAGTTAGAAACAGTAGGGTAAACACAGGTGTTACCAACGGTATTGATTAAGTTCCTGTTCCATTTTGTATAGCAGAGCTTTTCTAGTGAGCCAGCATGCAGGATAGCAGCATCCTGACTCGGTTTGACCTGAATGGAACTGACCCTTAATTAGTATTATTGGTAACAGCTGTGGTTTGTAGGATAAAGGCAGTTTAAGGAGTGAATTATGTATTTGACCCTCTCTTTATATGAATAACATCTAGTTTTATGTTTTTTGGTGTGATTTGTTTTGGTGCTTGTAACCTATCAGAGAGTGAGAGTGACTGTGCATATGTATTAGTGTTGAAGGGTGGGTGAGTGTGTGGGGGATATACGACAAGGTTGTACTTACAAAGCAGATTCACTCCAGCATGCTAATGCTCTCCCCTGTGATGGCTCTCACTGCGTTAAATCCATTAGCACTTTTGCTTACAGGCATGACTTATCTCTCTCTTATCATTGGAGTGACGGAAGAGAACTCATCTTTTTGTGACAGGCCAACAAGCCACACTCAAAGAATGACTTAGGATAAATGACTAAGCTTTTTTTTTCTCCTGATAGCTTAATATTGCACCTTGTAAGAGACCTCAGAGAGTGATGTGTCTGACTCAGGCGCTATTTATATGCATCATCTGAAGAAGAGAGATGAAAGATATAGCAAAGCATTTTGCATCTACCAATAAAGTGTGCTTTTAATTTGTTCAAGGAGCGCTTCTTACATCTGCTGAAAAGTGTCAGCATAATTTTAGCGTGTCGTAAAAATAGCTTCTGAGAGTGACACTAACTTCTTTGAAAGCACTTGTTGTTGAATGGATCACTCTGATGATCCTGGATTTCAAACTCGCCATTCTAAGTTCAAAACGAGAAAAAACAGTCAGCAACTACACTGGTGTGGATCTGATGAGAAAGTGGGTGGGGGGTTTGGGATGAAGGATGTTCAGTTCACAGTATTACTTTATGTAGCTAGTTATCTGGCCAGTACTGTCAACACAGAGTACAGTGTCTTCATATGATGTTAAAACAAGTCTAACTATTGTGCACTCACACTTGGCATTAGGGGTAATTGGTTGATACTAAAGTTATTGTGTACAGATACCCAGCACTAGACACTGCACAGGAAGTTCAATATTACAATTATATGTTAACATATGTTTCATATAAAACAGGAAACACTGACAATCTGGTAATTAAAATGGCATGGGACCAATAATCAAGTGTTGAAGAATTAGCACCATGTAAGAGTAGTAAAATATTATTAAAAGTAATGATCCAAAAAGTTTATCATAGTTCTGTAAATCAAAGTTGGGTTTGAAGTCCTCAGAATAATAATTTGAGGTGCAAACAAATTTAGGACTAATTAAAGCCAAGAAGAGACAAACCGGACTGCTTACAGTATCAGAGACAAACATCAAAAGACTACAAACAGCATCACAATGCCAAAACATATGCATATACAGCAAGTGTTACATTTACTCATCCTGAGCTGGTGCATGAGATACTTTGTGTAAAAACTGGTGGGTGAGGTTTTTAGAGGAGAAGAACAAAGAGGGCCAGCACCAGGCACAGACTGAGAGAATCTCCGTTTCCCACAGGATTTAGAAATAAGAAGAGTATCAAGGGGATGGACAGGTGAGAATACATCCAAGGGAACTCCAAACGTCTTTAAGTCAGAACTAAGTCTCAAATAAGAGAAGCTGGGGGTGAGTAATCTTCCTGCCGGTCGTGGCAGTGGAGGATGCTTTCATCATCACCTCAGGAGCGGTGGAGGTGAGCGGGGAGCCATGCGAACCCAGCTTGGACATAAGGCTGCTGCTTTCTGATGTCCACAGGAGGAGAGGAGGAGGACTCTGTTCTCTCAGTTTTGTCTTGTTCTGTAATTTTTTTGTCTTGTTACATTTTATTTTTGTCTTGTTGTGTCTTTTTTGTTTTGTTACATTTGCTGTATGTGAAATACACTGATGGATATGCCAAGGAATGGTGTTTTCTATGTCTTATCTTTTTTGTGTAGTTACATCTTTAATGTAGCTTTTTATCCTGTTACATGTTTTTTAAATCTTGTTTATGTTGTTATGTAGTTTTTTTTCCCCTTGTTCTAACTTTTTTGTCTTGCTCTATCTTTTTCATCTTGATAGTCTAGTTTTTTCATCTTGTTATGTATTTTTTTAAATTGTTATGTCTTTGTCTTGTTATGTCTGTCATGCATGGTATGACCTGATGGATGGAATTGTCTTTTCTTTCATTTAGGTTGAAATCAGTCTTGACGTTGGTAAGGCAGTACACAATTATGCAAAATAAAAATATTCAATCATTCAATCATGTGAAGGTAGAAAGTACAGACATTTGTGTGAAAATTTAGAAAATAAAAGTAAAAAGATGTCAGAAAAATAAAACTTAAGTAAAGTACAGATACTTGAAAAATCTTAAGTATTTGTACTTAGTTACATTCAACCTGACAGAAATAAAAAAAAAAATGCAGTACAATATGTCCCTAAATAATTGTAGATATTTTTCATTTTATTTTGTGTTAGATTTTGCCCTGTTTACTTTGAATTTAATTAATTAGCTGTATAACTGTTGTCTCTGTAATGAAGGAACTACAGCTCTCATTTTGTTGTGCAACCCTGTGATAATAGATTGCCTTGAATAGGAAGGGAGTGAATCCAGGCTGCAGCAAATTGTTGTTCCAAATTGGTGATAAGTCGTGAAGAAGACAATAAATGTTTTTCCGTTTGACGCCACACAGACAATGTGTGAGACATTGTGGGCCCCAGGGGACAAGGTCCTGTAATTGAATGGATGCACAGAGTGAACAATCTGTTCTTTACCACAGAGTATCAGACAGAGGATCAATACAAATTTTAAAAGATCCAGAATGAAAAGCCAGATAATGAAGTTTGACCTTAAACAGGGATATACGACACATGTTTTTTCTTAAGACTCTACAAAAAGTTTCTACAGTAATTGTCCAGATCTTTAGCATTATCACAGAGGGGGCATGAAGAGGAGACCAGTTACTTAAAGGTCCAGTTTGTACATTTTACGGGATTTATTGGCAGAGTGTGGCAATGACAGAAATGGAATATAATATTCAGGGTGTCTTCATTACTATATAATCACCAGAAAATAAGAATCGTTGTGGTTTCATAGTCGTTTATATGTACGGGGGTGCGGGTCCTCTTCCACAGTGGCGACCATATTTCATTGCCATGTTTCTACAATAGCCTAGAATGGACAAACCAAACACGAACCAGGAAGATGACACCACTAAACACCAGTAAATCATACACACTGGTCCTTTACATCTCTCTTAAAAAGACATAGAGATGTCTGTCTTCTCTCTATTACCACTGACCTGGATGACACTCAGCTTGTGGTGATCAAAGCTCTCAAACAATGCATTTAAAAAACTCAACAGCAGTGTCTCTTTCCAGAAATCATTACCCAGTTACTCAGAATAATCCACAGACTTTGTTGTGAGCAGTTTCATGTGGGAACTCCTTTCTTCTTACTTCAGAAAATAAGTAGTTCCACACCAAAACAATCATTGAGGGACAAATAGCATTGCAGGAAAAAAAAAAATGTGTCTTGGGGTTGAACAGCTGTTGAAGCTGTTAGATTTCATGTTGGAGTTTCCAGAGCTGCAACAATTAACTGGTTATTTGATAATTAATTGATGATTCAATTAATTGATTCATAGTTTTGAGTCAAAAAACGCCCAAATTCTGTGTGTTTAGCTTCACGAATGGGAATATGTCTCTTTTATGACAGTCTGTGACAGTAAACTGAATATTTTGGGGTTTTGGACAAAAGGAGAAATTTGAGGACGTCACTATGGGCTTTTGGAAATGCTGATCAATCTAATAAACAATTAATCAAGAAAATAACTGACAGATTAATCGATGCAGCCCAAGTACACACACACACACATACACACACACACACACACACACACACACACACACACACACACACACACACACACACACACGCACACACACACGCACACACACAGATACATTAGGTTCAGGCTGAGTCAGGATTGTCAAGAGCTACAAGCATCTGCTCTTTCTGTCACACTCTCTCTCACACACACACACTCACACACATGCACACACAGTTGTTATGTCAGATCAATAGTGAAGCGTCTTGGTGAAAAGAGGGAGGCCCGTGTGGAGGAGAGGAAACACATATTGAACCGTATCTCTTCCTCTCCCTGTCTTTCCATCTTTTATCTGTCGTATTGATCCAAAAATGGCAGTTTTTAGCTGCAGCCTCCAGCCTGGTATCTGACCCTGCTTTTTCTAAGATCTTCCTCTTTTCCGCTCTCTGCCCTCTCCCCCCTCCCCCCCTCCTGTCTCTCTTGAATTCATTAGAGAAAGTTTATCAAAGCTTTTGTCACTAATTGATGTCAATCATACTTGCTACTTTAAGTGATTTTGCCCCAGAACATAAGCAAAAAAGTGCAGTTGCTTCTTAGTTCATTTCAAGTCATGGAACAGGGATTACGTCATTGTGCTGGAGTGGGAGTTTGTGTACATCCCTTCAGGGAGATTGTTAAAGATAGAAAAGTACAAGGTAGATAGTAGTGAGAGACAGTGTAATCTGCTCTTTGTGTTCTCCTGGGAAGCAATAAAGATCACAGCCAAACTCATCAGCCCACCACAGACCTGGGCAGCAGAGAGAAATGGGCTGGAGCTGCACAGTGCTGGGAGTTTGCTGGTGTCCTCCTGAGACACAGAGGGAAACTTTACATAAGGAGTGTTGAACCGGTTTTTCAGATGTTGCAGCTGACAGATGTGCAGACTCCCTTGTAACATTCGTTAGCCGTGCCTGCTTCACTGTGTGGAGCTTCAGTGATCGTGTGTGTTTCATGCGAGTGGGTTTCTCTCCTCAGTTATATTCAGTGTCTCCTGAGAGGACTCAGACTACACCTTTACCTGGAATAGGATCAAGAGGCCATCCATCACACAAACACGGCTACTATAACCAGGTTCGCAAAGTGCTGAGCCAGCGGTTTCTGAGAAAAGGGAGAATTTCTCCTTTACGTGTGTTTTGACAAAAATGTAAGGTAAGCGTAAATGCTTTACATTTTCCTGAGATTTAGCAGGTGACCCTCACTGCATGTACTTTTTCATGCACAGGGACACTTTTCAATCATGACACCGTCTGTTCCACAATTAGGCCTTTTCGATCCTGTCCCTGTCCTCTATTTCTTGTCCAAACTCTCGTCCATGTCCAGGCCTCCTGCTTCATGTCTGAACCTCGACTCAATAATTAGGGTCCGTCTTTATGACGGCTATATAAACACACTAACAGATGCAAACACCACTTGATAGAATGGACACAGTGGAAACTGGTTATAAAGATGACAAAGTGAATTCTAGATTCCTATAATACTTCTTACAGATTTGACTTTGTCATGAACATTCAAGCTTGTGTTGTTAAATTGTGTTTTTGTTGTATTAAGTCATCCATTATTCCATAAGGACATCTGTATTAAAAAAAATAACCACAAGCGAAATCTTTGAGAAATAGTTTGACATTTTGGAAGATTTGCTTATTGTCTTTATGGCATTGAGTTGGAGATAATGAGAGATGAGAATCCCAAGTTTGATCAGTAAATAATTAGATGAAGCCAGGTTAGCTTAGCTTAGCACAATGACTGGAAACAGGGGGAAACAGTTTTAAATGAACAAAATCTACCTACTGACACGTCTAAAGCTAACAAATTTAAGATATAGTATGAAATTTGGCACCATTGGGCAAAAATCCAGAATAACCTTTAAGCATTTTATATTTCAAATAATCTGAGAGAAAACTAGAATTCTGCGTCCCCTCTTGGCTCTGTTTTCAGACTTAAGCAAATCTAGCCTGTGAAGACAGGGTGTTCCTATCAGCTGTTTTACAAATGCATACATCCCTTCAGATTGGAAAAGCTTGATTAAATGGCAGGAAGTCCTGCAATTTGTGGTGAATTTCCAATAACTCCTTTGCCTACAATGATGTACAGTAAAACACGTGTGTGAGCAGGTCACCGCTCCACATGGAGCTTTAGGCTCAGCATATTTGATGCCATTGCACTTGTATCAACGAGTGGCAAAGAATCATGATGACATTGGGGAATAACTTTGAGTGGGGACGGTGCTGTATGCTTGTGTGTGTGTGTGTGTGTGTAGTGCACTAGCCTCTCATCCCGCTATTAGATGGCATCGCAGCTGCCTCTGAAGCCTGGGCGCTCTGCCCTGAGGCCACGAAGCACTGAAGAGGAGTCTTTAAGAAGACAAGGTGCAGTCTTGGGACTGTGCCCTACACAGCACGAGGTTTCACAAGGCACCCGACTCCTTCTGCTGCCATTTGAGCTTGTAGATTTTGGGGGAGGGGCTTAGCAACACAAGCAGCAGAGAGAGACAGCAGGTTTTTCATAGTCAATTCACCCTTAGGAAGTCGTGACCCTTTTTGCTCTGTGCTCCAGTAACAGTTGTGCTCGGTACCCAGCTGGACCTTGGACAACTTTTCCTTTCCTGTTTCCTGTACCTATGTTATGTGCATGGCACGTCTATGTCAGAAAGGAAACCAATCACATCTGGCATCTAAATGCAAGCTAACTGGCCAGCTAATGTTTCATTTACATTAAAATCCTTGTTAGCTAGTGTCCTGCTAAATTTGGCTAACTTAAGATGTGAATAAATGTCACTTTCGCAGGTGCCCCTTTTAACCATCTTCAAAATTTGGTTTTCCTTTTTAACATAGATAATTCCAGCATATAGGATATCTAAATACAGGAAACAGGGAAGGAGAAAGCTGACCGAGGTTTCATAGCAAATAAACGTTTTTCCCAAAATGTCACACTAATAATTGATTTTACACTTGTGATTTGTCATTGAACTTTTAATTTATATCCTATCCTGCAACAGACAGTGGCTGCTTCCTTACATGCTGGCTCCTCATTCCCGAACCCTCAACTCACTGAGAGGATGTACTGATGTCCTCACTTAAACATGACTGTGGAAATGATTCCAGGATGCGTCAGACAGCAGATGTCTCTCAGTGTGCCAAATCAGATGACCCTTGTTGGATGTACTTTACCTTTTCATGCAGAGGCACTTATTTCAATCATGAAAACCTCTCCTCCATGATGACGTGTTCTCCTTCACAACCAGGCCCTCTCCTTTCCTGAGACCTTTTACTGCAGATGAAGCCATTTCCAGGACTCACACATGTATATGGACACAAAACCCATTCATACAGACGCACAGACACACACATACACACACCTCTCTTTTCTAAACTTTATCACATCCTTGCAGTTCAGACAGAAAATAATACACTTTGTATTCATGAAAAGACCCACATATTGATGACTTCACTGACTTGTTTGTGTATGTCTTTGAAGAGTCTCAGACTGTCAAAACAGGACTCAGAGAATAGTTTATTATGTTCCAAAAGGAGTCCAGTTCTTTGTCTCAGCTAATGTTTTAATTTGACACCTCAATACAGCAGCAGAATAAAAATCATGACACTGGACTAAGAAAAACAGAGAGACGGAGCAGAGAGAGGAGGTGAGAAAGTAAAAGACATGATGAGACCTCATTAAAGCAACGACGAACAAAGCAAGCGTGTGCGCGCTCATGTGCCACTCTGTGCCGCACAGCGAGCATGATCCAGTCATTTTTGTGTGCGTGTGTCTGCGTCAGTGTGCGTGTCAGTCAGAGCAGATCTAGGAAGCCCCTGGGAGGGTTAAGTAGGGAAACAGCAGAGATTGAGGTGGGGAATTCTCATCAAAAACGTCCAAATCAGGAAAGGTGTCGACAAGTGCCACCCTGCGAGGGGACAGAGGGGAACAGAGGCATTGGAGGGGTGTGTGCGCGCATGTGTGCGTGTGTGCACGTGTGTGAGATGGTTCAGTTGGAAGAAAGATGGGACAAATCTCTGACGAGAGGCGACTGCAGTGATGGTGGAGAGGAAGGTAAAATACAAAAGCAGGAGGAAGAAAGTGAGTCACTTTAAAGGGATAGTTCAGATTAATTGACGTAGGGTTGTATGAGGTACTTATAGAGAGTGTGATGTGTGTAGATGCCGATTGACGGGCTGTCAGTTTGGAGAACCAGAGAGGAGCAGCGCGGAAACTAAGCAATGAACTGCTGTGCACAGGGTCACCAACAAATTGTATTTCAGCCACTTAAAAAAAAAAGTCAACCTAAAAAAATCAGTATTAGTTTAATTGTAGACTATATTTAGAATATTTTCACCACTTAATTTTGCCATCAGACAGCCTTTTCTGGTGGTAAATTGCCACTATATAAGCCATATATTGTTCTCTCCAAAGCTACCAAACTCCATAAGAAAAAACATTTGACCTCCAAGAACACAGGAGTTGCTGACCTACTTCCCCAGACTATTAGTTTGTTTGTCTTATTATGTGACTTTGATGAATCTAAACTATATGTTTAAAACATCGAAGTCACATAATACCATAAATGAAGCAAACTAAACAAACTAAAAGATCATGGCAGTGGTAGACCAGCAACTCCCATGTTCTGCAAAGTAAAATGACTGCTTATTAATCGGTGGTTTCTTCTCAGAAAAGGCTATCTGATGTACCCCACTCTGCTTCTCTGAACTGGGACTGTGCTGACTGGCAAGTAGCTCATACAACCACACATCAAATAATCTGAAATAAATAATTATTCCTTTAAAATTACTAAGATTAGCAGTTTATGGAGTGTGAGGGGGGCCTATGTTCATAGATATGTGTCATGATGTAGGGGCTCCTTCTCAGGGGCGAGGTCGTGTTGAGAGGGGTGAGGTGCGGGTGGTGAGAGGGGGGTGGGGGTGGGAGGGTCCTTGGGGGCAGTCCTGTGGTAATGAGCTGTTAGTCTCAGAGGAAGACGAGCTCTATTACAGGAACGCTGAGCTGCTATTCTGAGGTTTAATCTGAGGCACAGCGGCTCATTCACCTTCTCATGCCGCTCAGCACAGATACACGTTGCTCTTCCTTTGAAAACCTGCTGAATGTCAAAAAGAAGAGAACATTGAGAATCAGAATCTGGAAAAGAAATCTGGAAAATGTTCCTGTTGTGTGTCAGATCTGAGCTTGAATGGATGGCGGCTGTCACTGTGACACAGTTTTGTCTGAGTGCGATGTTTCCTTCACATCAGTTCCTCTATTCTCTCCCTGTCAGCCTCCTCTCCCCGTCCTCCTGTCTGTCCAAAGCAGGTGTGGGAATCGTGTTTTATAAGTTTTCTAAATAACACTCACAGGCACCATGCCAGTCCTGTTTCTCCACAAATTCAGAGATTGAGTCCTGGAGGGAGATTCCCCATCAGACAGTCAGTCAGCAGGTCAGTAGGTCGAGCTCAGAAAGCCAAACGTCTGCTGGGGACATTTGTCCATCATTTTCAGTTGAGCTTGGGGCACAAACAGCACTGTGTCTTCTTCCATCATGACTCACTTGTCAGTACAGTGTTCAGTGTTGAGGTGCAACGATTTGCATAAAGTTCTGTTTTTATATCTCAAATACATATTTTTTTAGTAATTCTGTTTATCAGTGGATAGTCTGTTGGGACTAAGGTTTGATACTGAACTTATCAGGCCATTGACCAAATTACATTGGTACGACTGAGTACTGATTTACGTTAAATCAACTAAAACCAAATCTTGGTACCTGAGAGCACATTTGGGAGAAAGAATGAGCAAGAAAGCCTGCAGCTTGTTCAAATCACAAAGAAGCAGGGCAACGGTGAGCCGAAAGCAGCTGCACGTGGTTAAACTTTCCAAACACTGCAAAATTTGCGGTGTGAAATACAAAGCTGGAGAGGGCAATATATATAACCTGTGGGAACACCTGGTCACATACAAAACATATCTAAAAGCTGAGGAGTGTACTATGTTTAATAGCCTGAAAGTCAAACCCCTCATAGCAGCCGCAGCTAACATTAGCATGCCTGCAGTCAGTGCACATTTAAACCTTCATGGATGATGAAATTTTAGGTGAGGCATCTTCATCACCATATTCAGATGATCAATTAATTAGTTGGAGAGAGCTGGGCTTAGTTGATGTTGGCTTAGCATTTTTTTTTTTACTAGCGTAAGCCAACTCACTGAAACATGAAATTCCTTACCTACATGCAATAGCATGTTAAAACAGATTGGTTCAAATGTAAATGATACCCAGTCCTTGATGGGACATTCGCCTTCAGCTTGGTCTTGAGACGGTGAAACCCATGTTAGAAACAGAGATTGTGATGTTCCCAATTAGTGTTTTGGAGACGAAAGACCATATTTGGATGAGAGGGCGGAGCAGGGGAAGATACACATTGTTACGCCTCTATCCTGGATCGTTAGATCTAACTGATTTAGATCCTTGGGTCTAAATGAGCACCTGAGAACACGCCATGGTGGCGACTTGTCAGTCATGTGGGAGAAGATGGTTACACATTTGTAGCTATGATGCAAAAAATAATGTTTTAATACTTTACCATTGTCTGGACAGTCTTCTTCAGGGTGTTGAAGGACACATCACAAGGTAGCCACACCCTACAGCATACCTGATTTATCATCTATTTTTACTTTAAATGGGCTTGAAATTTGCAATTGAGATCATAAACTCATAAAGAAATAGTTTCCTGAGGCCATAACTTCAGTGAGAAGCAGGGTCTCATAAGGTTACATACAGTCAAACTTCTTTATGCAACCAGTGGAGTCGCCCCCTGCTGCCCTCTTATTATACAATCTGAGACATTTAGAGGCGGGAAGAATCTAATGAAAGATATTACTGAATTGCACTATGAGAAGTATAATGTTTTCGGAGCATGACACTATAGCGACTAACAAAATTTCTCTTCTTCTGCTTCAATTTGGACTATTTATTCCTTAAACATGTCTCTTGAGAGTCCTCAAACTTTTCATACTAAATTAGTGGAATATCTTTTTAAACTTAAATACAAATAGAAATCAAGTTAAATTTAATTTAATGCTGACCCTTGATATTATCTTATTTTGTATTCTTTACTTTAGTGGCAAAACAATCTGCAGTAAAAATCATTTATATTGTAAGTTATGTGTTAAATGCAAAACCTGCTGCCGTTGCTGCTGCTGTAGAATGACTGGGAAGGTTTCTTATGAGAGAGCATGAACATGAAGACAAGTTGTCAAAAAAATCAGTCAAATAGTGAACTGACCTCTTTGCAGAAAGAAGAGGTGAATTTGATTTTTTTTTTTTTTTTTCAAGATAGTATGTTCTGCTTTCTAAGCTCAACAAATATGCTGCAAAAAATTTGTTGTTATGATAAAATTGATAAAAAAAAAAAAATGTTTTTTTTTCAAAGAAGACTGCAAGACTTGGGTCTGATATGAAAAAACATAACAAATAGCAGAAGGTGATTTTTTTTTTCTGTAAATATATTTCAGAGTTGTGATCAATAACTAATTTTTTTGTTGCTGCCCAACTCGTTTGGATGAACCGTATCAAAAGAATTTCCAAACAAGCCGAGACGGACAGTCACACTATCAGACATTTTTCTGTCTGAATGGGAAGGCCTGGGCTTCACGGCTGGAGCAGAAAATACAGAATAAAGTCATGATAAGGACTGCTGTAAGTATGCAAGCAGGATTTGATGCATTATTTGGCTTTCTAATTCTTGTAATGGTAAACGGTAAAAGCAGGGGAGGACATTTTAGCTGATTGGAGTGCTTCCTTGTCCTTGTTTTTCTGCAGTGTGACCTGGTGACACACTGAGCTGTCAGGATCGATTGAGAGCTCCTTGGAGCTGGCAGCAGAGACTGGGCCTGGCATTCTGGCATCGGCGTGCCATGTCTGGTCTACCGTCCCTCCTGAGAAAGCCCACAGCCACAGTGACGCACCGCTAACCAAGCGGTGCTGCAGCACGAACACTCTTTACCTACTTTACATCTGCAGAAACACAAGCATAAATGCACATTTTTGCACCATCAGCTGCCATAATGAACCTTCTCACCCACACTCTTAGAAATAAGGGTTCTTCCTGAAGTGCTGAGGTTCTACCCAGAACCATTTGGTTGTGAAGAACACTTTTTTGAAGAAAGGGTTCATCAAGCATTCTTTGTAAGATTAAGGATTCCATTAAGAACCCTTTTCATCCAAAGAACCCTTTTTGGAAGAACGGTTGAGAACCTCGAATAACTCTTTCACCAAGGGTTCTTAAAACCATAATATAAAAGGGTTCTTAGTAGAAACACTTGGGTAGGCACTAGATAAAACTCTTGGAATATAAAAGGAATCTCAGTAGAACCCCCTGAGTGGATTCTAGTTAAAACTCTTGTCATATAAAAGGGTTCTCCATAGAACCCCCTTCGTGAATTCTAGATAAAACCCATGGAAAATTAAAGGGTTCATGGTGGAACTCCCTGGGTAAGTTCTAGATAAAACTCTTGGAAAATAAAAGTGTTGGTAGAACCTCTTGGGTGAATACCACATTAAAAAAATTATGTAATACAAAAGGGTTCTCAGGAGAACCCCTTGGACGGGTTGTAGACAAAACCTTGGAATATAAAAGGGTTCCTTGTAGAACCCCCTCAGTGAGTTCTAGATAAAACCCATTTAATACAAAAGGTTTCTCAGCAGAATCCCTTGGGTGGGTTCTGGGTTAAACCAATACATCATGCTCTCTGTAGAACCTCTTTTAGGGGGGTCACAGATGGCTCTAGGTCTAGGTCTTAGGTTCTAGGTAGAACTCTCTGAAAGGTGTCCAAGTGTAACATTTCAAACAAGGTGTTACTAGAACCCAAAAAGGGTTCTCCAATGGGGATGTGCCGAAGAACCCTTTATGATTCTAGTCAGCACTTTCATTTCTAAGAGTGCACAGTGTACTGGATACACTCTGAGTGTCACTCTTTCTACCTCCCCCAGCTGTGTTTTTTTTTCCCTCTCTCGGCTACATTAAGTGCCAAGTGAAGACGGCTCCACTGCAGTATCTGACCCATCCTGGCAGAGGTGAGGTTGGATAATAAAACCGCTGTTCCTGCCAAAAAGACGAGAGGAGATAAGGGGGGGAGGTAAAACGAAGGAGAGCAAAAGACAAGACAAATATGGAGAGAGAAGCAGAGGAACACCGGGGGCACGGAGGAGGCGGAAAGAATAGAAAAAAGGAAATTAGAGAGGATGTGAGATAGAAAAAGACACTAACAGACAAGAGAAGGGAAAGAAGAAGTGGGTTGACAAGGTTTGAGTATAAGGTTGCAGGTACAGGAGTGTTATGTACCTCTCCTTTCATTCCCTCCCTACCGCCCCTCCATCCCTCAATCCCATCTTCGGTGCCAGGGCGTTGGTGCAGAGGCTAAATCAATCACCTCTCTGCCCTGCTTCCCTCCGCTCCGTCCCTCCATCCACACTTTGTGCTGACAGAGTAGGTGTACTTTTACACAGATCGCTGTAGGACATGGAACACAGGAGAGAGCCAAAGAAGACACATTTCAGAGAGAGTGAAACCACAGGCATCGGTTAAACATCACTATCATTTTTAATAATAGTAAAAGATAAAATGTTACTTAATATAAGTTACTGCAGTTTTTAAATAGCCAGAACCGCGAGTCATACAGAAGCAAGTTCTGTGGAGATTCATACAATAATAGTCTGGGTGTTTTCAATGTGTGTGTGTGTGTGTGTGTGTGTGTGTGTGTGTGTGTGTGTGTGTGTGTGTGTGTGTGTGTGTGTGTGTGTAAGAGTAAGTAAAGCCAAAGATGAGAGACTAGAAAGAGAAGAGCTACTGTAAGTCAGACAACCAGCATTATAGGCCAGTGATTGTTACCAGGCTGTGTGTGTGTGTGTGTGTGTGTGTGTGTGTGTGTGTGTGCGTGTGTGCGTGTGTGTGTGTGTGTGTGTGTGTGTGTGTGTGTGTGTAAACCCTATACAATATAGGTCAAAGACCCTCAGGTGCATTGATGTTTGTTGTAGTGTTTGTGTATGTGTGAGTGCATATGGTGTGTTTAAAGTATGAAAGTGTGTCATGTTCACATAATCATGAAACATCTGTCTCTAACCCTCATGTGACCTCTGACCTCTGTGTCTCTGTGTTGCTAGTCACAATCAGGGTGTGTTGAAAAAGGCGCTTGTTGTCACTTTTCACACCTGATACTGTTTTTATTAAAATCACCAGCCTGAAACCTTTTAAACCACAGCATAAAGCATGAACAAGAACTATAGCTCTGGCTCATTTGCAGAAATGTTTAGCTAATAAATATAGAATTATATAAATACTGTCTTCACTTCAAGTTTTAATCATACTATGTTGACATTTCTAGGAAAGACAACTAGTCTGACAATTATTATGTTTTCTTTTTAGTACAGCTACCTACTGAGTGGCCTGTTACACACACAGTCGTCTCAGCATCTAATGAAAGAAATGTCTCTTTTGGATTAAGTTCTTTGAAAACTCCTCATAAACACAGGATGACCAAAATTAAGAGAAAAATCCAGTATTTTTCAGTCTGGGTTTTATCATTGTGGCCATTTATCTTAAGTTGTGTTTCCATACAAAGTACCCAAAAATTTTAGTCCTAGGAACTACTGTATAAGGACTGAAAGTTTCTCGTAGCCAGTTGTTGTCTATATTTCCATTCTAACGACAACAATGGCGATTTTGTCCCGAGCATAAATGATCAATAAGGCCTGGACTTCGTTGTTAGTCCATCCATCATATACTTTGTTCTGTAATACTGTGTTGAAGTGTTGAAGCACAATGAACAAAACACAAACATATTTTTTTGACTACAGATTTTTAAAACTTGTGGCTGAAATAAAGTGCTCCCAGTCAGTCCCAGAGTAAGAACTTTTTAGGTAACTTTGCACTTGCCATGCTACCGCTAGCTTGGTAGATTCCCATGGCACAGCTGTAAAAACTGAGGGGCTGCTGTTTTCCTAAGTCCCGCCCCTTTTCACTCTGTGATCAAATAACAGTTGAGCAAAATTGCCTGAAAGAACCTTGGACAACTTTCTCCCTTCCCTGTTTATTGTATATAATGTGTTTGGCTCTTTTATGTTGAAAATCCAATCAAATTTTGAAGGTTGTGAAAAGATGGTACTAACAGTTGATGCAGATTATCTAGCTAGTTAGTTTTGCTAACATTAGTTATCAGATGTAACTAGCTAGCTCACAATTTATGCAGATTAGCTCACAGGTAGGCTAGCATTTTGCCAACATTAGCTATGTGACCAGATTTCTAAAATGAAAATCAGGACATTTGTCTTGTCATGTAACATATTATTTCACTGTGCAGTCTGTTATTAATCTACTGTTAAAAACAAGGAAATTTCTGCAGACAGATAAAGCCAAAGTACAGGCTGAATGTCTAAAATTAGCTTACTTGACTTGACTCTAGCATAAAGTATATTGAAATCCAGCAAACAGGAAGAGGAAAGAAGACAGTTGACGGAGTTTCTGCTGCATACCAAGCTTGCTCAGCTGTTATTGGAGCACAGAACAAAAAAGAACAGGACTTAGGAAGGGTCAATTATGACAGTTGCACCCAGGTTGAAAAACACTAGAATCTCCCTTTAAGTCTCACAACCCCTTCAGCATGTCCATCTACTGATTGTGTTGTCCTTTATGGTACAACCATGTAGTGAGTCCCTGCTCTTCTCTTCTCAGGCTCCACTTAACGCCATTCAAGGGCAAGCAAGCAGAGGGAATCCTGCTGACAGCCACACTCTCCTCTGCTCCCACACAATGTCATCTACAGAAGGGCTTTTATGCTAGAAAGTGTGTATGTGTGTGTGTGTTTATTCATGTGTATAAGCTTTCGAAGTGGGGTCACGCTGAAAGTGATGCACACACAGTTGTTGAGTTTTGACTCTTCACCTCACCTGCTTCTACTTGAATATTTCAGACATGTGATTTTCACCTCATATTAATGAATGAGACAAGAGCGTGATCTCTACTACTACTCCGTCCATTGCAGCTCCTGCTGTTAATAGTGAGTACAGAGGACGTGGAGGAGAATCTACAAATATGAACTGGCTCAAAAAGAAAGGATCCACAAAGAAGAAAATGCTTGTCTTTAGCCCTGGAAGGCTGTTTTGTGCTGCGTGTGTGTGTGTGCATGTGTGTGTGCAATGATGGGATGTATTATTGACTTATTGCATTAGATGGTCTCTGTGCTTCATGCTCACGCTCTAACATCGCCCTCAGAGAAATAACGGGATCAGACTGAGCACACAAACTCAAGCACACACCCACACACACCACTCACACACACACACACACAGTAATGGCTGTTTGAACACAAAATGTTTTGTCTCTAGCGTTGCCATTGTGCTTCTAGGGTTTTGTGTTCTTAGTACTATACATTTCCCATTTCTGTCTGTCTCTCTGTCCGTCCCTGCCTGTCTGTCTGCTATCCCTCCTCTCCAGAAGCTCCAAAGCTGTAAGATCCAGCCGGCCAGTCGAGTTTCGAGGACTGTGTGAAGGATTAGTGCCTGCTCTTTGCCGGTGGAGTGGCTGAGCAGTTGGCAGCACAAGCGAAACGACGGAAGGGGGAGAGTGGAAAGACAGGGAAAGTGGAAGGGTGGAGTGCTGTGAGCCAAGCAGGTGGGAGCGGGGTGTGAGGACAGATAAAGAGGGGAAAGAAAAGTTGTCAAGCGAGTGAGGGGAGTGAAAACATTCATGTGTGCATTCACTGAATTCATCTCTGAGCCTCTGCTTCCTGCTCTAAGCCCCTGACCCTGTCCCAGTGCACACCGTTTGTGTAAAGGCGTGTTTTTGTGGTGTGTGAGCAGGGGGTCAAATCTTTGAGTAATGTAGAGCCACACATGACAGACAGATTGTGTCCAATCCACAGGAAATCGATTTATAGAAGTGGACATAGCTGTACTCAAAGATTACCGAGGTCAGTGTTCAGTTTCTCTTTGCCCTGTGTGTGTGTCGGCTTCTCTAAGATTGCTCTTACTATCCTCACAGATTGGAGGTTATCTGTGAAATTGAGCCTCAACAGGCTACTGCAGCAAAATACACACACATACATACCTACCCCTGAACACACACACACACACACACAAACAAACACACAGTACAATCAGAGTATCAATATCAGTGGACACCACTTAAAGTTATAATCCTTAAAGTCCAACTGAAATGAAATTGCATGTCTTTGGTCCACTACACCATACTGTGTCTGCCCTGTAAATCAATTATCCTGTGTTCTCCTTTGATAAATTAATAAATTAATTAATTTGACAAAATGCAGTTACTCCCTTTAAGAAAACTGAGACTTTATCTCGACATAGTCAATCAATTGTGAACATTAGAATTACTTCACTCGAATTTGCAACAGTGACATTTTTCATCGTCTCCGATGTACAAATAATAACCTATCATTAGCTTGGACCTTCACTAAGAAACTACATTAAAATTTCTCAGTTGAAAGACAGAAAAAAATACTTCACACGCAATCCAGTTGTCTAGATGAAAGTCCTTTGTTCAACCCATTCATCCACCACATCCTCCTGTTCATGTAAACTTCTTTGCACTACATAGTAGCTGAAGCTGTAACCAGTACATCTTACGAATGCATACCAACACATGCGTGTCAGACTACGGCGAAAACACACTTTTCTTTATTGTACATTTGCTCACTAGGGACAGTCACACTGAGCCAGACAGCAGCTACACCAGAGCCACAGACTATGACGAACATCCAACATTAGCTTTCCTGTTTAAGTTCCCTTTTTATTTACAATGAACACACATCTTGTCCTGCATCTTAGCTTGTTGAATGTGCAAGCAAGTATTCACTGGCTAAAAGTGCATGGCTAATGTCAGTTTGCAGGCTAAATAGCTAATCAGCTGCTGGTTAGATGTTGATGTGGTCCATATGCTGTAATACCACTAACAAAAGCTGTCCAAGACATGTAGGACAAAGTAAGTTTTGTGTCTCATTCCCCTGCCAGGGCTCAGCCTGCAAACTGCTGTCAATCAACGACAGACACTGACAGGCCTCTCCACAGAGAGAATATTTCTGATATTGTTTGTCTGATATGTATTTCTTCATTTTAATAATAAAAAACTATTACCAGTATATTTTTAAAAACACAGTGACATTAATTTTGACTATAAAAAAAGATTTCAGTTGGACTTTAAGATTTTTGTCCTAGTTGATTTGGCAACAGCTGTGGTTACCATGGTGACATCAGTACTACTGCAAACACTCATTGAAAAGCTTCTCTGTCAGAAATACCAGAAGAGCTACTGCTGTATCTGTTTACAATGCAGCCAAATAAATACGTTTGATAAAGAAGTTGTTCAATAAGCCTTCACAATAAAAGCCACCCCATGTTTCAACAATTAAATGCTTTTAATGTAAACTAGCAGCAGTAGGAAATATTCAGTTAGCATTAGCAGTAACTTAAATACAGCTCTGATATGGTGTTAAGAGAGTGAGGCTAGATAAAACTGAGATAAAATTGCGTTGGATTACATGCATAAATCGTTTTCCTGTGAATCTCTTGTGCTTATAGGCAATCTGAATGGCGGACTCCGCCACTTACAGTAAAAGTTACCATGTAGGAATATAATTACAGAATATAAATATATGGAATAGCTATTGCTAAAAAAAATTATGGCCATATATGTTATCAAAAATGAAGTTTGATTTCTTGAAAATCTTAACAATTAAAACTTTAGGCTGATGAACTGATGACACTGTTAACACCCTTGATGAATGCATTTGATCCAAGACTCATTATAAGCACTTATGTATGTATGTGTATAAGAAAAAGTGTTTTGAGACAATTAAAAGATTTCCAGTACTTGTGGTATAAAAATTCTTACAATATTTAGGTTTTTTTTTTTATTCATGTAAGAATTCCTGTTCTATTGCAGCACAAGAACTCAAATCACTTTCTCACTATTAACAAGTAAAGTCTTAGAAAACTACTTTTCATCCATTCTTCATCCTTATGTTCTTTATTGCTTATGATCCATGATGTACAAAACTAAAGAAAACTCTAAAAGAAACAACAAAGAAAATACATAATAATATACTGTACATCAGCAGGTATATCGGGGTCTGTATCAGTATCAGAAATCCCATATTGGACAAACGCACATACACTCACTCACTCACACACAAACACATACAGTGAGGACTGTTCGGTCTCTGCAGGTCTGTCGCCTTTGAGGACATCTGCAATCTGCAGCTCTAACAGTGAGCCAACACAGCACTATCTCACCTCTAATCAGTAGGCTAACAATGTTTTGTTCTCTGCATAATAATGTATGAATGTACCAGACACACATACACACTCACGCATAACTGCACACACACATGTCAAGAGATGACAAGAGGAGGGGAGAAGTTACAAAGCAGCCCCTCCCTCTTATTCATCACTTGCTTGCGCCAGCCACATCCAGAACACCGCCCTCGGCAATGATTTTCTGAGAACAACATGTCGATTTTTCAGAACTCCTCAGCCTGAACACTTTTCTCCAGCGGGCACGGATAAAAGCTGCAGTGACAAATCCTCACAGATTCACAGTACCACTTTACAATGAGACTACCCTTGTAAATGATTTATGAATGCTTCATAATTAGGTTCTAAACTTTATAAATCATGAATAAACAATTATTAACAAGTTAGAGCATAATTTTCATACATCGATGTGGGCTCACTATTTGTCAAGATACAGTTACTACTTACTACTAAGTACTAAGTAAGTCTTGCTAATGAGTTATTAACATCTGGGATTTAGAGTAAAGTGTACAATGGTGCATGCTGAAAGTATCAAACAACACTGCAAACCATTAGTACATGAATCTGGTACCTTGATATGAAATGAAAACAATGAATATTTTTCAACATGAAACATGTATGTTGAAAAATACTACTTGTATTTTTTACTAGTACTGAGCCCACGTTTATCTGCACTGTTACTTATCTTACTCTGTCTTCTTCTTCTTGATCAGCCAGCATTTATACTTATCATCTTCATCAGATATTTGTTAATAAGTTACTGGCATTTAACCACCATTTAACCAGATTTATTCACTAAGGTTTTGACAGTATAGACATTTTTAGCAGGCACTGTTTTACACTTTATAACGAGGCTCCCTTTTGGCACTTATAAATGTTAGTAAATCATTGATAAATCGTGTTGTATTTTACACATTACAACAAGGCTAATGCGGGTTTGACGTCACAACCTCTGATTGGTTGACAAGCCAGGAACTTAGCCTCTGACTGGTTGATGGACTCACCCCAAGGCATATTGGGATTGCCAGTGGGTGACAACATGCAGACAACAACAACAACAACAACAACACCTGTTTTCAAGACAGCAAAATGGATAAATAATCATTTACAGACATTTGGTGTTAGATTTATCTCTATAGACTCAAAAAAGACCCTGCAGTTCGGGGCTGGATTACAGAAGGGAGATGATTGCACCAGAGATATCATTAAAGGTACAACACTAGCATTAGCATTAGGATTAGCTTAAAGTTAGCCTTTTCTGCGTAGCTTATTCCGGGGCTAATCCTTCACTTTTGGGAATAATAGACAAGACTTTTCCTGGTCTTGAGAAGCTGCAACTTTTGTTATCTGACACACTGAGCATGTACTGTACATTTACAGTCAGAGTGACAACTGTGAAGTTGTGTGCTTCAGCGAAGTCCAATAAAACCTAATTATTTTGGCAGTCACAGTAAACTGCCATTTCACTAGAATGTGTTGCTTTGTCTTGTCAAATAGTGATCCCACACCGATGTACAGAACCTGTGTTGTTACTTACTTACAACTGAGTGTTAAGCCTAATTTATTACCTAATCATAACACATTTATAAATAATTTACAAATGTAGTCTTATTGTACTCCGATGCAAATGTACTGTTTCACTGGCAAACACATGTAGTTAATGTATACGCTCAGTCCAGGCACTGCAAATATCTGTTTATACAGTTTTCAGCCTCTTCACACATGATTACACCCTGCACCCACCTCTTAGATCAGTGATATTTTTACTCTGTCCTGTGTTCTGTCCTGTGACGAATTAACACCAGTATAGCGCCACACAGACACACACACACACACACACACACACACACACACACACACACACACACACACACACACACGCGCGCGCGCACACACACACACACACACACACACACACACACACACACACACACACTCTCTTTTCATCCTTTTTGCACACTTACTGACTCCCCTGTCCTCTGACCTCCTGCTGGTAAAGGACTGACATTTTCTGTCTGTCTGCTAAACAGCTCTATATTTGTCGACAGCGTAAGAAAACTGACATTCAGCCGAGCAAAATAGCTGCTTATTCCAAACAGGAAGTGCTGTGTTTAAGGATATGTTCGGGTATGTAGCGGTGAGGTCATGCTCTTGTGAGTCGAATGTCTTTTTATGAATGTGATGTAACATAAGAAGGATTGACACCAGCAATCTGCGGGTCATCTAAAGCCTGCGTGCCTCTAAGCTTCCCCTTGAACAAATGATCTGATAATGACAGCCTAAAGATTTAACAGATGCATTATACGACCAGGTGTGTGTGTGTGTGTTTGAGTGTGTGACTGCATTGTATGAGAGCTGATGACAGTGTCAGATTGAGGATGGAGGGAGGATAAAAGGATGTAGTGATGCATGGTAAGAGAGACCAAAACAGGAGTGTTAATGTTCTCGGGCCTGTGGCTCTGACTTTAGCTGTGCCCTTGAGATTTATTGTGCATGCGTGTGTGTGTGATAGTGTGTATGTGTATGAAAAGGTGAGTGAGGGATTTATAATCTGTAATATTTATATTTAGATATTATTATATTATTTAGAATATTATTCACATTAATAAATAATTGGCAGCAGATGTAGATGCTGCAGGGTGGTAATTTTCATTACTTTTAATCCATTATATTTTCATCTTTATTGCTAAAACACATACCACCTATTTCAAAAATACACTCATAGGCATTGGAGAAGGAAGTGTCAGGTTTGGATTAAAGAGCAGCAGACCTTAAGAAGATCAACAATGCAATGCAGTCGGCATCTTTCAACCACAACGTCAGATCGGCTGGATCACCAACGTGGACCATCCCAGGAGGAGTGGAGGTGAGCAGGGACAAGAGCCACGCTAACCCTGCTTAGACTTAAGGCTGGTCCTGGCTAATGTCTGGTAGGCTTGAGTGGTATCTATTTTTTTCGTACGTTGTACTTTCCTTACTTTTAACTGGGGTATATGGTATAAGAGCAGCGTGTAAAACTTGTGTAAAGCTCAACTTGACTGTACTCCACTGTACTGTAGTCCTCTACGGCTCAACGTAGGCAGGACAGAACAGGAAGATCTGGTCAGTTTTCAAAATAAAAGACCCCACGCAGACTTGCAGTCACAAAAACAGACAAATGAAGAAACTATTTAACTAAGTAGCCTACAAATCACTGGTAGTAGCACAGAAAAATCAAAGAAAGAGGACCAAGTGAAAAAAAAATTCTGAGCAATTAAACATAACCAGGTGGGCAAAACGCTCTTGGTGGGGCATGCAGCTATGTGGAGGAAGGATACAGAGGGCTGCTCCGCCACAAGATCAAGCTGTTTCACTTGACTTTCAGATCATGCTCAATTTTATGTGAAGATGTCAACCATGTTATCATTATCTTTTTGCTGCTGTTTACATTCAACCTGATGCAAATTAAAAAAATGGACTACTGAATGATTTCTTAGGTGTATGTGTATCTTTATGCATGTCAATAACAGTATATATTGTTTTATTTTCTTTTGGTTTTATCCTTTTCTACTCTTGATTTAATTAATCATCTGTATATATGTGGTTGTGTGTAGCCTGTAATGATAATAAATGACCTTGATGCCTTCTGTGTTTGAGTGACGGAGGAAGTGTGTCTATGAAGATGTGCTTCATCAGGCTCCAGTGCGACAGATTTTGATTGCAAATTACCCTCCTGTAGTAAAAACTCTCTTCTGCATCCACATAAAGATATACTGTCACCATCATAAACCAAGCTGGAAATAGTCATAAACATGCATGCATGTAAGCCCCCCTCACACACACACACACGCTGACACACACACTGCCCTCTGGAGAGTTATCATTTAACCATGCCCATTCATCCGGGGCATTTGAAGACACTCAGCTCAGAAAATGAATAAAAGCCCGACTATCAATCAGTCTTTCAATACAGCTGCTAAGTACATCAATCAGGATGAATTCCCGCTTCTGATGGTGACCCCGCTCCTTCTCCACCCCACCTCTATCCACAGTTTGTCGTTTATCATCGCTAACCACCCATCCGTCCCGTGACGGACACGGCGGAAGCGGAGCAGGATGGAGGAGGAAGGGTTTGGATCAGTCTGGGCTCATGAATCACTCGTCCACACTGCTCACAGAGATGCTCTGTGATCGCTCTGCCCCACTTTAACACACAAACACAGTCACGCATACATGAACACACACACTACTACTACCCCAGAGGAACACTTCCACACTGACAACTGATCTATAGACTGCAGCCTGTATGTGCACGGTAATTGTAACACGAGGGCAACCAAGCGAGGCTTCCAGTCACATAGTGTAGAGTCATCGTTAGCTATATGACTGACTCGCTGACTCTGTCTTCATGTGCAGCCACAATGAACCTGCTCCACTTCTACAACTACACAGGGCTGGAGACCACGTAGAGAAACTGGCTCACAGCACAGGAAAGCATATAGACACAGAAACATGAAGATAAACACACGTACAGTACACACAAGATATGATACAGTCACATAGTGTCACTATAGGTAGACGTCTTCTGCCTGTCTTTACAGGGGAATGAGCTCAAAAAGTAAGTTAACACCAGGCTGAAAAGCAGAGTTTCACTGTCCACTGCCCTCTCTGGTTGAATATGTCAGGTCTGTTTCAGCTCTGATCACATCCTGCATCAATCAGTAAGTTTCCATCCAACTGTTTTCGTGCCGCTCCCATCAAATAACACGTGCCAAACTTGCTCTTGCATTTTGTTGGGTTTGATGCTCAATGATGCTCAGGTTGTCAAGTGACTGTTTTTGTTTGATTCAGAGCGGGTATTTGGTTTGTCCATTCTGGCCTACTACTGTAAAGATGTGGTGGCCCAAGATGGCAGACGCCATGGAAGACAACCCGCTGTTTATGTAGACAGAAAGGTAAAACAGCAATTCTAATTTTCTGGTTATTATACACTAATGAATATTATATTCCATTTCTGCCAATAAATGCTCCTAAATGTTACAGACTTAACCTTTAAACATTGTTAACGACATGCAAGGGTCAAAATTTGTTATTTGAACCAAAATTATTAGTAAATAAAACTGCAGCTTTAATAGCATCTGACCAGAGGATTAGCACCACCAGCTGTTTAACTCAATTCACCCAAATATGTATCGGCAAAAAAAGTAGTGGACGAAATGTGCCATAATTTGCATTTTCTTCTGCAGGAAATTTGGGTAAAATCTGTGCAATATTTGAATGGAAACTTGACTTCTGATGGGTGTGGTCAGAAACGTGCTCTGTTGCACTGGTAACCACACCCAACAGTGATGTCATAATGTACTGACACATCCCAGACTACACCACTACATCACTGAAGATTAAAAAAAACCCACTGGACATCAGCAAAATCAAGATTTTCAGGAGGGTGTTAAGTTGCTCTTTAAAGGTACTCTGTGGAGTCAACAAAGACAATTATGTTTACATTCAGAATTTATCACATAAATGCATTAGTTTGTATCCTTAGCGCCTACAAACTTGCATTTCCTTCCTTGTTATATTTTCTGAATCCTGCAGCAGTTTCTTGGTGAGTTATCTGCACCAGCTGTCAGTCAGAATCGTATCACCAATGTGCTCATGCTACAAATATAAAGGGGACTCACTTATCAAAACATTGCTCCATAGTGCCATTAGTGGTTAAAAAAACTCCACAGGGTACCTTTAAAATTCAAAACTTTAAGGTTAATCTCACCAGCAGCAGGAGAACCAAGTCTCCAGTCTGTTATGGTTATTTATCTTTAATCCATAACAGTGAGTTGTAGACGTGGTTCATTCTTAATTTTTACATTCAAATGAATTGATCATATCCCAAACTGTTTGTGGACAGATTCTGTCTATAGGAGACAACAGTGACTGTTCACTATTTCAAGTGAGTTGCCTTAAGGCATTCAGGAAAATCACATCTTAATACTGAAATGTACGAGTTTTCCCTTTTTATTGTAGCAGAGATAAGGCATCACTCTCTTTGTGACCCCCAATACCTTCTTAAGTGTACTTGTGTGTGTGTGTGTGTGTGTGTGTGTGTGTGTGTGTGTGTGTGTGTGTGTGTGTGTGTGTGTGTGTGTGTGTGTGGCTCACATAACATGTCTCGTTATATTCATCATTTACAGGATGTTAGTTGAGCACTTCACGTAGTTTGCAGGTACATCCGCCCACTCAATAAGACCAGCAGCTCCATAGAGTATTGGTCCTGAGCTGAGCAGTGTGTGTGTGTGTGTGTGTGTGTGTGTGTGTGTGTGTGTGTGTGTGTGTGTGTGTGTGTGTGTTTGTGTGTGTAGTTGTGTGTATGGGGGTTATTGCTCTCAATAATCTCAGAGGTCATTCTGTACTCCTGAAGTGAAGGCATAGTCACCCTTATTGCTGTCTCTGTCTGTCTCTCTTTCTCTTTCACAGCCACACACACATGCTCACACACACTCACACACTCACACACACACACTTTATGTCCAATATGGTGAAGAGCATATTGCGATATCTAAATCTGTAACAAAGAGAGACAGTCAGATCTTGGTTCATTGCTGAGCCTTTGGTCTCAGAGTCCTCTTATCACTTCTGGCTCTTCCTCTCTGTCTTTCCTCCTCTCATGTCATCCCTCCTCACGTTCAGTCCGTCACACCTGCATGCCGGGCTTGCTCAGATCCCCATTCCCCTGGTTCCCTCCTCCCCCGCCACCTCCTCCTCCTCCTCCTCCACCCATCCCTCCCCTATCGTCCTCGTCATCGCTGTCCAGCTCCTCGCTCTTCCTTTTGCTGTAGCGCTCATACAGCACCATGAGCACGCCCATCACCCAGGCTGACACCGTGCCGGCTGAGAAGATGACAAAGCCGATGGCGATGAAGAAAAGGTAGTCCCAGTAACCCAGGCCTTGGTGGCAGTCTGCCCGCAGCTGCATGCCGACCTCCGCCAACCGCTGGCCCGCCAGCTCTGGGGGACTGTGGCAAACTGTCTGGCCCTCGTCTGGAGGTGAAGGAGAGAAATAAGGAGATTAATTAGGAAAGATATTGTATCAAAGAGGTATTTCAGAGTTTGTCCTTTCCTGGAAGACTAAAAAATGTTGATGACGCATCCTGTCAGTCCAGGGCGTGTACTACATTTGCATCCAATGAAACACTTTCTTTCTTATGACGCTGCTGGAGCATGGAAGGAGAATACATCCATTCACCAGAGTGGCTTTGAATGTCACCTGCAGAATGAGGCTCACTGAACAAAAACACCACTTTATAACTTTATTCATGGATTTGAGTGAAACTAGATCATATTTTATAGAGAAAATATCTTCTGTTTTCCCTCTGATGTTCTCCGGCTGCTCAGCCTCAACTCTCGATGACTTAATTTCAGACTTTCCTGATGGACAGATAGCTTTTTGCTTCTCGCTAAAGTAGCTAATTGGGACTGTTAGCTGCCGTTAGCAGGCAAGAGAACCGGTCTCAGCAGCCTCACAGTGAACACGGCCAGTCACCGGGACAAATACAGCCTCTGAGACCAACAGGGAATATAGTACAGACGTCATTTCCTGATGGAAAGTTATCTCTACATGTTACTAAATTAGCACATTGTGATTGTTGCCAGTACCAAGGTTTTCCATTGGAAAGATTGCTTTACTTGTTCCTAAAGTAGCTAACCATGACTGTTAGATACCATTAGCAGGTAATGGAACCAGGCTCAGTAGCTTCCCAGCAAGGACAGCCGATCACCAGGACAAACACAACCTCTGAGACCAACAGGTAATACAGTACTGTGGTTGTTTAAGGAAGTTTCCCACACATTTAGGGCCATTGCCTACTGTAAACGCCAATCAATATCTGCAACAGTTCCCTCCCTAGCTGCCTGTTTTTACAGGAAACACATAAGCAATAAGGTATTTCATGGGAACTTGAAAGGTGAAGGGCAGAGTATCAGGAGAGAGAAGGAGGAAAAAATTTAATTACTCCAGAGAAAAAGGTGTACAACAAACACAAGCCAGGACACACACAGACATACACAAACAGCCGCTAACAATGCAGTGATAACCTTTGTGATAAATGATCCCGAGAGACATTATAGTACTACTCCTCTGAGTAATGTAGGTCTTTGGTGTCTAGGACATGGCAACATTATTATGCTGCACACACACACATGCTGTACACACACATGCACAGAAAGGTGACTAAACTTGACTGCAAGCCTCTGACACATCAACCCTCCCACCCCCTCATGCACATCATTATACACTAACAAATCACTCTGCAGCAGTGGAGAGATAAGGAGATGAGTGTTTTCCCTGACAAAACATCTGCTGCTCATAATGAGGAATATGATAATCAGCCGGAATGACTTCAGACCACACAGGCAGGCGGAAACCCTGGCACGAACAGGATTTGAATACTGTAAAATGTTTATTTATGGCGTTTGATGCTCCGCCATGTAGAGGTCAAAGGTCAGGGATGGCTACAGAAGCCGTTCAGGATTCAGGGTTTTGTGCAAGAACGCTTCAGCTGTGTTTTTCATGCCCTGCTGCGTGTTTCCATTCTGCTATGGTGACTTTGCAGCATTAGCATATACAGTACCCTCACGTATATTAATTAGTATGAATGCAGACTGTTAAAAAGAGATGAGAGGCTTGCTCTGCATGTATCTAATCTGATCAGTAAGAGGAGAGCAGGATACAGCATGCGCTGCTTCCTATCAGTTCATCTCTTGTTACAAGCGGCACTAATTCCCATGCTCCTTTGCTCCCACCCTCCCTGCATGCTTAATTGCACTTGTACTCCCCAAAAAGAGATGAAGGGAAGTTTTTTTTTTTTTCAAGCTGGGAACAATGACAGAGATGAGAGAGCTGAAAGAGATGAGATTTTAATAAGAGTGACATGACAACACACTAAAAAGGAAGAAAGGCAAACAGAAAGTCGCACAGAAAGGAGGAACAATGTGGAAATATCTGCATCCACACACACTCAAAAGGTAGGGATGGATGCAATGAGGCTGACCCCAGAAGATGAGGAAGAGAGAACAGTATCTGGCTGCAGGCCTGTCTGCTGATGGATTATTGCTGTTAACAATGTTAATTAAACTGCACTCATCTACCAATAAAGCCAAAGGTCTGAACATGGAGATGAACGATTGGCGAAAGATGGCGAGAAGTCAGATATGATCTATACGTACTACTTTGACTACTTGCCAGGTCTTCACAAGAGCAGCAGCAGTTTGAGGATGAAGGGATAATTCAGATTACTTGAAGTCAGTAAACACAGTAGAGGATGGTCAACGCATCACCAGTTTGGAGAAGCATCAGGAGTGTAGGAAGCAATGAACTGCTGAGGACAGGATCAGCAGCAAAACATATTCTAGCCACCTAAAAGAGGTCAAGCTAAAAAAAAATGTGTCCATTTAAGCGTACTCTATATTTAGAATATTTTCATTGCTTTACCTTGCTGTCAGACAGCTTTTTCCAATGGGAAACCAAGGCTATGTAAGCCTGATATGCCTCATCTTGGGGTCAGCTTGGGGTTACATTGAATATTAATAGAAGAAAGGAATTTATGAAGAAGGATTTAAGTCAGTTTGTGTCATCTCTACCATATGTAGAGAAACCAAACTGAGTCCTGGGTTTATAAATCATCATTTCACAACGTCATCCTCCAGCTTTTAAACGAATAGTTCAGAATATTTTAAGTGGGGTTGTATGAGGCCCCCCCCCCCAGTTTGGAGAAGCAGAGAGGAGCGCCAGCATGGAAGCTAAGCGATGAACTGCTGTGGACAGTGTCAGCAACAAAAGATATTTTAGATACTTAAAAAAGCCTAATCTAAAAATATCAATATCAGTTGAAGTGTATGCTATATTTAGAATATTTTTACAGCTTTTCTTTGCTGTCAGACAGCCTTTTCTAACGGGAAACCACCCTTATAAAAGCCTGATATTGCTTTCTCAGCCAGACTCCACTGGCAAAATCAGTCATTTCCTCGCATAGCTTGTCTACCACTGCTTCAATCATTTGTTTGTGTGCTTTTTTGTGAATCCGAACTAACCTTTTAAAACACACAAGTCAGATAATAAAACTAACTAAGTAACCAGCCGAGGCAGTAGTAGACCAGCAAGGTAAAATGATGGTAAAATTTCCCCAATGGAGTCTGGTTGAGAGAGAGAACGAGATATTTATCTTATATAACAATGGTTTTCCCCTCGAAAAAGGCTGTCTGACAGCAAAGTAGAGTGGTGAAAATAAATAAATATAGTGTACACTTAAACTGATATTGATTTTTTTAGATGGACATATTTTAAGTGGCTAAAATACATTTTGTTGCTTAGCTTCTGTGCTGGTGCTCCTCTTTGGGCATGTCGACCGCTGTCTACTGTAGCTTATACACTGACATGGTTTAAGTACCTCAAACAACCCCACCAATAATCCATTCTATCCCTTTAAAAGCTTGAGGTAGAAGTTGTGAAATGATGCCTTATGAAAACTAGGGCTCAGTTTGGTGTCAGTACACACGTAAACAACACAAATTTAACAGACTTAAATCCCTCCTCACAAATTCTTAAGAGCTTTATTTTCCTAATAACTGATGTGACCCAGAACTGACCCCGAGACAGACTAGCCTGCTGATTAGATTACGGAGGCTGTCTCTCTGAAAGGGTTAAAAATACTCACTAAGGCTAAACCTGGTGTTTGGAAAAGGTTTTTAAAGCCTGCTGCGGAAAACATATCTGCAGGGGTTTGATAAGGTTCTCGATCAATACTTAACGATCGCCTCACCAGGGGGACTTTGTCTCAGGCCTGAGGAGACACGCCGTGCTGATGCTGTTGTCATGTCTCCGCAGCGACGGTTTGAGACTGTGTTGTGACATGATGTGGTGTGTACAAAGTTATAGCAGGTCAGGATTATGCACACTGTTGACAGAATTACACTGAGTGGATCAGAGAGCTGTTTTAGTTTGTGTAAGCATCTGTCTGTCTGGCAGAAATAGCAGGTAAAGCCAGAGTAGTGGGTTATAGAGTTAGCAGGAAACATTATGCAAGTCACTGCGGTGATTAGTGATTAGTGCTAAGATTACTGACAGTTATTCAGCAGTAACAGATAAACTGAGGACGAATCAGGAGACGCATGTAACACACTCAGCAGACACACAATCTTACCCCAGTTTTAAAGGGATAATTCAGACTATTTGATTTATTGTATGAGATTCTAATCAGTGTTTAACCTTCTGTAGATAGTGGTTGACATGCCCCCAGTTTGAAGAAGCAGATATGAGTACCAGCATTGTGAAGCATAATATATTTTGGGTGCTAAAAAAATGTCCACCTAAAAAAAAAAAAACAATTCCACCATTATAGAAGTCAAGTATCAGTCTTTCCAAATCAACCAAACACCACAGGTCAAATCAGTCACCTTGCAGAACATGGGAGTAGCTGGTCTGCTTCTGCCTCAGTCAATTAGTTTATTTGTGTTAATGTGTAAAACTTTGGTATTAGATGGATAATTCAGAGTCACACAATCCACACAAAAAAACTTACAGATCGAGGCAGCAGTAGACCAACAACTCCTGTGTCCTGCAAAAGTAAAATGACTGATTTTTCCTGTGGAGTTTGGTTGGTTTGGAGAGATCGATACTTGGCTTATGAAATGGCAGCAAAGTAAAGTGGTGAAAATATTGTAAACTTAAACTGATATTGATTTTGAAGTGGCTAAAATACCTTTAGTTGCTGACCCTGTCCACAGCAATACATTGCTTAACTTCTGAGCTGGTACTCCTCTCTGCTTCTCCAGACTAGGGGTGTGCCAACCAACATCTGTTGTAGGTAATGCATTGACTCCCCAGTTCAAAGAATCCAAACTATCCTTTTAACTGTCCCTGATTAGTAGGAAGGACATGCAGAGACTTCCCAAAACTGTCATTTTATAACCTCCACCCCTATCTCCACTCATTTTCTCTCTTTCTTCATGCTTTAAGCACAAAAGGGGAACAAAATATTGTTCCGTCTAGCGCTGATTGTGCACAGGAGGGCACGGAAAAATTACAAAATTATTCACAGGTATCATTATACAGCTTCAAAACAGTTTGAAGTATAAACATGAAGCAGGTCCTTTCCTACATTTAATGTGGAAATGCTCTTTTGTTTCTCCTTGCAGTAGTGGAGAGTGGTTGCATGAATTATTCCCCAGCTGTGTTTATTAGCTGACAGGTCTCTCCTAACACCAAATAATAATTTGGACTTCCATTAGCAGGCTTTATTGGTGCTTCAAGGATTGTTCTCCACCACTGGGAGAGTCAGACGAAGCCTTATTTTGCTGAACGGATGAAACTAATGATGGACGGTGTTTCTTTTGAATCTCTGATTGCAAGAGAAATTAGTTCGGTAACAGTTTCTATCACTCTTTCTTTTTTGAATTAAGGTTTTTATTGTGTCCTTAAGAAAACGTCAGCAGCAACCTAAACCATAGCAAACAGCGTAATAACAGATAACAAAACAGATGTATATTGAACAGCAAAATATTCCAAAAATAAGGGTGTAAGACAATAAAAATAAAATAAATTCCCAGTGTCTACTTCCCTATGATCCTGTTCTCACGTTAACTCACATGGACAGGATGGAGACTGTGTACATAATGTGTGATTATAACACGTTTCAGGCACAATTGGAAAAGAGATTTGCAACACTTTCTATCTCATATTAATGTTCTACATTATAAGAACATTCATATGATATTATAATACAGTCATATGGCTTCATAAAACTCTTCATACATGTTGACAATAGTGCATAAAAACTTATAACAAAGTTTAAAAAATATTATAAGTTGTGGACATAATATATTTTAAGTTCAGCATTCATCATGCCTTGTCCCTCTATGCAAAGTGAGGTACGCAGAGGGTTATGACTACCATGACTTTAGCCAGTTATAAAGACACACAGAGAACTTATTATAGAAGATTATAAATTCTAAGTTTCCGAAATGGAACAAAGCCTTATAAACATGAATAACACAATGTAGCATGACTTAGTGAGCTTTAGTGACAGCACTGTATCAGGTTTTTATTAGCAACTGTATCATGACCACTTATAATGCTTCACAAACCTTGTTATGAATTGTCATGCATGATTATAAACATTTATAAAAAAATTTATAAAGCCTTATAAATGCATTTTAATATCTTATATATATGTGCTTATAATGTGTTATCGACATGACTTTCATAGAAAGTGTTACCATTTGGTCTATTTTTAAACCTAGAAGGAAATGTATGATGACCATTTACAATATTCTATAAACCCATGAATGTGTTTATAATGCATTATATACATGACCTTCATAGAAAATTGTTAATTTGGTCTATTTTTAAAATCCATTTAAAGAAGGAAATGGTGGAGGACGCAAATATCCTTACTATTTTTGTTGTGACAATGTGCTGCCCCAGTTTTGTTCTATTTTTGTTGTTTTTCTAATTGTACATGTGTTTTTTGGTTTCTTCTGTTATCTGTATGAGACACTTTTTTGTGCTCAGATTTGTGCCAGTAGTGTTTTTCTGTATGTTGTCTTTACATGTTGGAAAAAAAAAACTTAAATGAACCTTCTTGTGTCTCTCTCTTTTTTTTATTTGTCTCAGTGCTCTCTGTATTTATTTTTTCCTCATTATTTCCCTTTCTGCGAGGCCCATCGGTTCTCGTGGCTGTCCCTCCGTCACTCTGTCACCATCTGTGGGCTGGATAGCTGATCTGCTCAGTCTCATTACCCTGCCAAGCTTGCCTCAAGCCAGGTGTGAGCATTTTTTTCTTGCGCACATGTGTGTGTGTGTGCGCCGTGAGGTTGCTGTCTATTACCTCTTCCAATATAACATTCGTAGCTGGGTGCTGGAACAGTGAGGTACAGTCGGTGACTGTACAAACACATGCAGCAGCAAACAGGTCCCTCAGGGTGTTTGGGTCTCATCTGTCCTTTCTCTGTCACTGTTTCCTGCACCTTGCATCAATCCAGACTTTTCACACAGTTCTTGGCTGTGTTTTATTGCTGCCTGGTCTCCTCTCAAAGAAAAGTGAGATGACAGCCAAGACAAATCTCTAAAACAACATTCAACCAGAAATTGGCAGCTGTAGATGAAATAATAAAAAAATTTCAAGTCCAGGTTAAAAAACTTGTCTCTCACCCAAGTGTTATTTCTCTTCTTTACTCCTCTTGGGTTGTCCTTGAGACACTTTCTCTTGGGTCTTCACATGCAGCTTAGGATGTCCCAAACTGAACTTCTGGATTAGTATTAAGGCCAGTTAAGCCACATTTTATTGATCGCTGTCACCTATATCAAATAAATCAATCAGTTCTCACTTTGCCTTTATCTCAGTGACATTTTGCAGCACTACTGTTGGTTAAAAGCTGCATTTAAAAGTCCATTTGAGCATTTACATAACAATGCAGGAAGTAATTACTGTAAAGGGAATCTGTGATGTAAGCAGACTATATCCTTTAAAAGTGAGACTAACTTTAGCTAGAGACCTAAACAGCTGCAGCTACAAATGGCATTTATGAGATAATGAGCTAAAATTCTGCTGAAATGCTAAGCTATTGTAACAGCAGCGGAAAAGAGTCATAGAATCAGTGAAGTGACTCAGCGATGTGCCTGCTTTCATGAGGAGTCATCTCGAATCATCTGAAAAATTAGTTCAGTACACCACTTTCAAAGTTGGTGTCTGTCATGTTTACAGAAACATGGTGGATGAAAGTAAATGTTTGGTTGATAATCCACATATTGTATCAGTTTTTGCTCAACTGTAATTTGTTAAGTGTCAGCTGTTAGTCGTTATCCACATAGAGTGACCTAGATTAGTTAGAAAAGTTATTTATTAGCATTAAACCTGATGATAACTCTTAATCACAGGGATGATAGCCTTAATCGACGAAACACCTATATGCTGCAACAGGTACAACAGCATCCCTACCCTTCAGCATCCATGCTGTCTCCACATTACGACTCAACAGTTTGTGAACACTCTGAAGTCGGGAGAACAACTTCCCAACTCAGGAAATGGGACCATTTAAAGGGTCATGTAAATGCACCCCTGTACAGCAATATGTAAGTTTGCTAACTTTAGCAAGCATTAGCCACTATAAGCTACTGGTTATATCAGACCAAGTAAGGCTGTAGCAGTTGAACCAGTGAGTGTTATAGATCGAACAAAGGTTGATGTTACTGCTAATAAATTTAACTTATTATTTGTAAAAGGAAAATTCTGCTATTTATTCCTTCAAAAATGAGTCTCTCTCTTTAATGCATATATTTAGCTGTAAAACATACTGTGTTATAATTGTCCATTCCTTAGTCCCGCCTCTTTTTGGTTTGTGATTTGGTTAAGCAAGCTTGATATCGAGTGGAAGCTCAGTTAATTTTTTCCTTTCTTGTTTCTTGCACTTAGATCTGCTATGTGTAAGGCTGGTCTTTATTGAAAACAAAATCAAATTTTGGAGATAGTGAAAGGATGTTGCTATGGGACCTGTAAAAATTGTCACATCTTAATTTGGCTTATGTTAGTCAAACACTAGCTAAATAGCTACCTAGCTAGCTAATCTACATCAATTGTTATCTCGCTAGATACATCTGATTGCTAACTAACCAGTTAACTAACCAATATCAATCTTTAACTAGCTACTTGGCTTGTGTTTTGCTAACATGAGCTAATTTGTGACTATATACTACCCATCAGTGAAATTTGCCTTTCGTTTCAACACAAAAAAGCACCGGACAAAGCATACATGACTACAGGAAACAGGACAGGAGAAAAGTTGACCGAGGTTTTGCCAAATGCTCAATTGTTATTGGTGCACAGAGCGAAAAGAGGCGCAACTTAGGATGGGTCAGTTGGACTGATTGGGACTTATGGCTGTACCATGTTTGTGTTAAGTGTGAACTGAGCAGCTTATTATATGTGCAACATATATGTTAGATCACAACTAAATATCAGCAGATAACATATGAATAATTATATAAGGTTTAAGATTTGTTTCTCTATCAAACCCAATAGAGGAAAAGGCCTCACACTGCAAATATATTTTTCCTTAACCACCAAACATTTGTTGCTGCACTTTAGAGAGAATTCATGACTGGCTTCTATAATCAGAGATAAGAGAAAATAATTTGAGTATTACTGGAGAACACAGGAGAAGGTGGCAGCCGGGATGATTCACTCTCTGTTCAGTCTCACTTCACCGTCTGTTTCTTTGTCACTCAGTGTTTTCTCACTCATCCCATCACGCAGGGAAACCACTCAGACATCATTCTGGCAGAATGCCCTTGACATTTTCAGTGTTTGTCCTTGTGTTTTTTTCACCGGCCTGATTTCTTTCACCAAATGTATGCCTTGGCACATTTATTTAGGGATCGTAATACTCATGGATTATAATATCTAAGATCTGATATCTAAGGAATTCAAATTTCCTGGAAGTCCTGAGTAAGGTCTGTTTTGGTGTGTCTGCTTATGAGGCACTTAATCAGAGATGCTATTTTATTGAAGTATGCCATTTTGAAAATCTATCTTAAAAATATTTCTAAGAGTCCAAACTTTTTAATCAAGAGTTTGGACAGTGTCTGGTCCAGCAGCTGCCAACTTGAGCTAAAAATGACCCTTATTTGAACTTGCCTTGGCACTTAACATGTCTACAGAGAATTAAAACACTCATAAACTCAGAAGTCTATGCAATTTCATTCTGTAGATACCAATTTAGAAGACGACGAGTACTGCAGGAACTAAACCCCAGGACATTTTCAGGTTAGAGAATGTGTGTATGTATGTAGTTGAGTTAGAAAGGCAGAGAGATAGAGATGTGTGTGTTCTCTTGAATGTGCAGTCTTATTCACTACAGTGGCTGCAGCCAAGAAGAATTCAAAATTTGTTGCATGCTGCATGCTGCACTGCAGTTTCTTTATTCCTCCACCTTAAACAAGCACTGGCAGGGAAATCCTGCAGCATAAGATGGATGCAGAATGGCCCCCACTCTGGCCTCTTATGATGAGGTAGTCTGATCTGAACGTTAATCTTTGGCAACAAATTTATTCTCTTGGCCTGCGCTTAGATACTGTCATCCTGTCAGGATGTCACTGTTGTCTGGTCCCTGCCTTCTCCACTAAAAGAGCAACATCCCTGTCAGCCTGGACTCTCACCAGTTTGCATTCAGAACCAAAAGATCCACAGAGGATACCATTTCCACTGCCCTCCGCTCCATCTTTACGCATCATGAGGAAAACAGCACCTAAATCAGAATGCTGTTTGTCAATGTAAGCTCAACATTCAACACAGTCTCTCCCAAGAAGCTGATTGGCAAAGTGGGCTCGAGTACCACATTCTGTAACTGGATATTGGAATTCCTCACAAAAAGACCCCGGGCAGTTCATATTGGTGGTCTCTGCTCCTTCACTCTAGTGCCCAGAATTGGAGCACCTCAGGGCTGTGTGCTCAGCCCCCTCCTGTTCACAATGTACCCCCATGACTGCAGCCCCCAACATGGAGAGAAGTCTATTGTGAAGGTCGCAGATGACACCACCATCATTGGACTGATTTCAAACAATGACGAGACTTAATTTCAGGAGGAAATAAACAATCTTGCAGAAAAGTCACAGAAAGCAACTTACTGCTCATTTTCACCTAAACTATGGAGCTGATTGTTGATTTTTGGGAAAAGGAGGCAAAGATGCGCACCTCTGTCAACATCAGTGGAACTGAGATGTAGCAGTTCTAGGTTCTAGTAAATAAACATCACAGAGAACCTGTCATGGACATCACACATCTCCACCCTGACAAAGAAGGCTCAGTAATGGCTGTATTTCTTAAGGAAACTTGAGAAGGCAAAATTCATATGCCATGTTGTTAAATTCTACAGATGAGCAATTGAAAGCATCCTGCCCGGAAACGAACTGGCATGGGACGTGCATGGCACGAACATGCACGACCAAGGACAGAAAAAAACGCTACTGTAGGTGATTAAAAGTGCACATCAGAGGTACTCATCTACCAAGCATCAGTGATCCTGCCATCTGACAAGACATACAGAAGTAGCAGGTGCTATAACACCAGTCTACATCTACAGCAGCTTCTTCCATCAGGCTGTGAGACTATTTAATTCATCCTCAGCACTCCTCCAAGTAAAATAATTTTTTATGTTTATTATTATTATTATTTTCATCTCTTCAACCAATCTGTGGTATATAATTTAAATGGTTTTTTTTTTTATGAGCAATAGGACACTACATCTAAATCTTGCTACACAACCCCAGAGATGCGAAAGTACTCATATTCCTTACTTGAGTAGAAGTATAGTTACTTGTGTAAAAAATTACTAACTCAACTTCTTTATTCAAGTACAAGTGAAAGTACAGACACTGAAATGTACTCAAGAGAATAAAAATAAAAAGTAACCCTCTGAAGAACATTTCTACTGGCTGATTCTGAGCAAAGCTAACTGAACCTCACCTCCTCTTGTCTGTTTGTTTGTTTAATCTTTTACGTTATTTTTAACTCTTTACGTCTGTCGTGTAATGATACGCACTGATTGATACACCAAGGAATAATCTTTTCCATGTGTTGTTGTTGTGGTGTTTACTCCAATGCGCCGAGCACAAGATAGCAAATGTTCCCGGCCACAACTTTGTTTTGCGTTCGTTTTTAGACCTCCCACCCGTGGCCACACAGACCAGGTGCAAGTGCATTAGCTATCTTGCAAACTTTGCGAAATGGCAACTGCGCTGGTGTAAGAGCGAATCCACCTGCGCCAAATTTCAAAGTGGGATATGGTAGCTGGAGCGTTGACTTCAGAGAAACAAGTATTTCAACTAAACATGCTTCCTTGATCTCTGATCATGGTCCATTTATGATGTATTCCACTAAATATATCATAGATTTCACCTTTAAATATTGTTTAAATGTATTAATGAATAGCAAAGAGGGGACTACATCTAAATCTTGTTATACAACAACCCTGTTGTGTAGTGATAAACAGATCAATTTGTATCTTGTAACAGCAGAAGAGGAAGCACAGCATGTCGGTCACCTGTGTGTCCTCACTGAGCTAAGTTCCATCTTATTTCTGCTGTGCGTGGCATGATGTCACTGTGTTATGGTAATATTACCAGGGCTGTGGTCAGTGTTGTCAGTGTGACACTATGCGGGTCGTGTCGTGAAGCATGCTGCTGACTGGATACAAAGCCCCGCGGCCCCATGACACACCACAGTCCAGGGGTTATGAGGACAAAAATAGTACTGAAAGAAATAAACAGCAGTAATCAGAGGAATATACACACTTTTCTTACAGGGAGATATCAGAGCACACATCATGAGGATACACACTCTCAGACACTCCAGAGCTTTCCAGGAAATGTGAATATTTTTCCTATTTCATTTAAAAGAGAATGCGCAAGTAAGCAATCCAGTGAGCACAAGTGTTTATGTGCATACATTTGTAAGATTTGTGTGTGTGAGTTGCCACCACAGCGGTGCGATACAGTCTCCGTGTCAAATCATCAGCTGGATGGTTTCCAAGCTCAGCACTGACACACTGACAGAGAGCAGGGCTTATCACCTCCCCGGAGGAGGGGCTAGTGTAGGGCCGAGGATGCTGCTGAAAAACACCACTGACTCTTTTATGAACTTCACTCTGTTTTCCACCGACTCCATCCCTCCTCTCTCTGCCGCTCGATACATAAAAGAGCAACGAGCTCCGGAATAACAATCATTTTCCAGGCTTTTTTGACCGCATTGTGAATGCAAAACACATCCACACTCACACAGCTGTAAAAAAGAAAAAAAAACTAGCTGAATTTATGCATTTCACACACATCCATGCATCTACACAGCGCGTTTCACATTATACACGTTCTGATGATCAGAGCTGTGGGGTATTAACCTGCGAGGCACAGAGCCTGTCCTGTGAACTGAGAACAGAGCTGTTTATAAGCAGATTAATTATGTCAATGCATATGGTAATCAGTATGGTGGTGGTCTCATATAGAGGGGGAGGTGAAAGACACAAGCATCCCTTCATCCCCTCAATCACAGGGGATTAACTAAAGCCTACTGTTACTTTTCTGACTATACAACATGTTTTACATATTAGTGATTACTATATATATATATAAGCATATAAGGAGATCATCATTCAGCCGGACGACCTTGGGTGAAGCCTCTTCAACCACCCGCCATGCCGAGGTGTCCCTGTTTGTCCAGAGCAGCCGCTCTGTAGCTGACCTTGACCTCTGACCTCCCTGTGGAAGCTGGCTACTGAAAATAGGATCTGAGGTATTATTTATGAATACGTATGAGCATAACGAGCTGCCGAGAGAGCCCAGTGAGCATGGATTTGGTGTTTTACTCATCAAAAGACATCTGGAAGTCGACTTTTAAAACAGACTTTAGCTCTGCGTGAAAAAACAAAGTCCTTTCATTCATCATGGAGACAGACTAACAACGCAGCAGGGGCCTCGACGCAGTTATCTAAAAAATATATATAAACAAAAAAAAAAAAACCCACATTGTTGTCTGGAAAAAAGTTGAGCCTGGTTCAACACAACATCATCCTTCAAGGTACTGTGTTGGCCAATCAAATATGTGCAAGTACACATTCCTGGTGGATTACTTTGTAATGATAATATCATGTCTCTACTGTTTACTTCACAATCATCCCATGATACCTTTCCTCTCTCAGTATTAAAAAAACACCACTGCAGCCTCTTGTGTAGTTTTAATGCAGAGCAGATTTTGGTCTGAACATCGGCCCAGAAGTTAGGTTGAGACATTTTTTTAGGCGTCTTCATGTAATAGTTCTGTGTTAGAGGTACTATGTAAAGCCATTTACATGCATTTGTGGCTTTTGCAGTGCCAGTGTGTGAACAGACTGTAATGGAACCTAAAAATGAGACTTACCCTGACTTTCTTGGTTAACAGCCTGTAGACTGATTTCCATTTAAAGGACTGGTGCTTCTGATTGCCTTGCACACTGCACACCGTTGACACGACATTAGCAGAACAGAAATGGCCTCTGCCAAATTAAACAGACAACACTGCAGTACAAGCCTAAATTACTTAACTCATCTATTTACATGATATCAGTCAATCATGTTTGGTCTCATGTGTGTCGTGTCAGTGTTTTGCAAAATGCCCAAAAACACTTTTTTTTGGATTTTGTGAAAATTCCACATGGTACCCGTAAATTTCTATATTTCAGGTTCTACTGTAACAGCATGTGGAAATGCTGGGCTGGTTGCTCAGTTGTTGAGGGGTATTATGTCATTTTCAGTTTTAGGGACACTGAAACTGGTTTTCCTGTATAGTCTATTTGAACTCTTGTTGAGCATCATAATTTATTTTGCATTAGCAATCTAATCATTTCTTAAAAAGAAACAAACAAACAAACACATTTTCTATTTCATTTCTATTTTCATTTGTATTCTATGGAATTTGACATATTTTGTTTGTCTTATTTTAATCTGCCGGTGTTGTAGACACTATTCATAAAAAAAAAGGTGTTTTTTCAATTTCATCATACATGCATGATCAAATATTGACAGAAAACTTCAAAAGTAAATTTTCTCATGGGTCCACGCACTTAATTAGATAAGACATTAATGTTTCCATATGGTTCATCTCAGCAGCTACAGCTCAGTCGACCCCACATCTATTCACACCTCGCTCCTCCCCACTTGCCTTTTGTTGACAATAAGTGACATGAATACATTTACAGCAACTTATTTGTCCATTTGACTGAGCTGAATGGGTCATTTTGTCATCTTTACACAATAACTACCTTGTGCAATCACTTTGAATGACCAAAACAATTTATCATTCAACAATTTCTTAGTTTGTGCTTTTCACTTTCTTGTTTTCTGTTGATTTAAGAATACCTGGCATATGTACTACTTCCATAGGATTGTAACGGAGTTTGTGCTGAAAACAAAAATATGAAACATTTTGGAATCACTGATGTTGCTAAAATTAAGAAAAATAATTGATTTGATTATTGTTTCAGGTTTTTAAGGTTTGACTCCTCTTTTCAATGGTTGTTACAGCCTGTGGTTTTAGTATAAAGATGTTGTTGTTTCATGTTGTGAATCTGATCCCTGAAAAATGTCCAATGATGAAACTTAATATGCTCGATTCAACCTTCTCTGTCATTGTCCACCTGTCCACCAGGTGAGCGTTAGACAACATTTAGTTTGAAGTAAAGTCATTAGAATTAAATGCTGAAACTATGATTATACAATATGAGGTAGACATTTCTCAAATTTTCACTTTTCAACCAAACTTGAAAGACGTCTGCTCACTGGAAGCCTGTCATATAGGATGTAAAGACTTTTCGGGCCCTTTCCTCTCACAGCGCAGCTCAAGTATCTCACCGTTTAGCCAGCTAAACGCATCATACTGGGGTTGGCTAAGACTAAGAATAGCTGACCTTTTCTCCATCACATCCACTAGGGCTGAATAACACACGCCTTCTCACTCCTCTCCTCTCAAATACGGCATTAGTCAGATTACCACCATCCTCTTTTCCATCATTTCTCCATATGATCCCTTCTTCCTCTGGCAGAGAGAGAGTGAAGGTCAGATAGCAACAGCTCTCTTTCTTTCCTTCCTCTTCCCTCTATCGCTCTTCTTATCAGCTTTTATCACCTCCCACTTTTCATTCCCACTCCGGCACGTTCGCATTTATTCTCCCTCTGCGTCTCCCCTTCAGCCCTTTATCAGTCCGTTTCCATCTTCCCCCTCTACGTCCTTCCATTTCTCTCAGTTTTGCTCTGTCATCTTCGCACTCTCCCCTCTTCTCTTTTCCAATTTTATTCTCTTGGCTCGAATATTGGTTCGGACACACACACACACACACACACACTCATGCACACGCAGACTCACACACACCTGAGCTACTTCCCCTCTGTGCCTCAGGTGATCACATCACAAACACACCCACACAAGCATCACATCAATCTTGGTTTCAAGCTCACACCGCAAAATGCACAGACATAAAAATATATACAGGCTACAGTACACAAGTAGGCCAGTTGAATTCGATATGCTTCTCCGCACCAGATGGGTCTGAGGAGGAATCGTTCCAGCTGATAAATAATGTAGCGTCTACCTGTATTAAATTGAATCGATGCCTCCTTGTCATAATGAATGTTTTAATGCACTTGAGTGACAGATCTGGGGCACAGACGATTGGTAACTCCTTTATAGTCTGACGTTTTTTTCTTCTCTTTCTCCGTGTCGCTCCGTTGCAGTCCATCTTAATCTGTTTGCCCAATTTCACAGCCCTCTCTGTCTTATCTCATCTTTTTGTCCTCTGCTCTTTAGTCACGCTATTTCACTCCTCCTCTCATCTCATCTCTCAAGTAATCTAAGATTCACTTTCATTAAAGATAAACCCAATTGGTGCAAAAAAAAAAAAACCCACCTGACTTCTTTCTTTCATTCTTCCTCCCTGTGAACCTGTGCACCTCTGTTTCTCTTTCTCTTTTTATGAATATTTAACTCTTGCCCCGTGCGTGGCCCCTCTGCCTTGGCTCTTTGCCTCTGGTCCGTGAGCCATCCAGGGCAACGACCAGCAGCCAGAAATACTTTCCCCAAACGCTGGAGCCACAACACCACCAACTCTGCCAGCCCAGGACAAGCCACTTATGTGCCGTGTAGTTAGCTGAGGCTCTTGTCAAAATCGACCTACACCGAGTACAGCAGGTCGTTCAACAAGCTGAAATTCCATTACGACAAGACGGGAAAGGTAGGTATTTTCCCCTTGTATGGAGAATTGATGATAGAGGATGTTTAGGTGTCGAGGACAGGAGAGTCAGAGTGTCACAGAGGACAAATACACAAAATTATGTAAAAAACTCTCATGGAAAATAACTTTAACTCTAAAATGACATCATGAACGAACCGAGGTCATTTAAGGAGGAATGCAAACCAGCAGCAAAGGATCCAAATACATTTACCCACAATTTTGACATATTTGTATTTTATTTGAGTAGTTCTAATTTTATGCTACTCAATAATTCAACTGCGTTTCATTTTAAAGCTAAATATTGTACTTTTTTCCTGTACATTTGTTTAACACTATACTATATAACTTATGTACCCCAGTAGTTTCTTAGGTTGGCTCTACACTGATGAACCACAACATTAAAATACTCTAACATGTATTTCTCAGTGATAAAAATAGAATAATATGATATTCTGTACAGGCTTGGGGAGTAACAGATTACATGTAATGAGATTGCACACTCTGTAAGCAAAAGACATGGAAACTATTTCATTACACTTATGGATAAAACCAGCACAATCAGGTTACAGATACATTTAGTAAAAATGGGGTTTACTAGTTGGATTACAGTTTCAAAATAAAGGACAATATACTGTCATGCACCATGCACACACAGTTGCCCATTCATTGTCATGGCCTCTAGCAAAAAAATATTTCACTGGGTGGAAATTTCAATCTTTAATTCAATAAATCAATCAATAAATTGCACACAACAAAGTAAGGAACAACTGGGCAAACTAATAAGGCCAACAACATTTATTTTGATAACTAATTAATTGTTTTGGGTCACTTTATAATAATAATTAAAAAAAATCTAAATTCTGTGCTTTCAGCTTCTTAAATGTGAATATTTTTAAAAATGATAATATTTTTGAGCTGTAAACAAAACAAGACATTTGAGGATGTCATCTTGAGCTTTCATCAACATTTTTCACCATTTTCTGACAATTTATGGATGAAAGAACTAATTGATTAATTGAGAAAATAACTGATTAATCAATAATGAAAACAAACTTAGTTGCAACCCTAAAAACACTGTATTAGGGTAAAGAATTTCACCACATTTTATATTTTCAGAATCCAAAAGTGACAGAAAGTAAGAAAGAAAGTTTTTAGGTAATTAGTAACTGTATCAAAATTAATTTTTACAGCCCTGATTCTATAGTAAAAACACATTATTTTTATTTTTGACACTTCAAGCACATTTAGCTGATAATACTTAGGTGACATTATGTAACATTTTGTAGTTAGAGTACCTTTAGACTATATTATTTCTATTATTTCTATATATTATTTCTACTTTTACTCAAGTAAAAGATGTTAGTTCTTCTTCCATCACTGCAAGGAACTCTGACAATTAGCTTCTTTGACAAATGAATATTCAAAGCCACATAAAACTTAAATTAACAGAACTCCATAAATCTGCTTGATTTAATGTATTTATTTATTTTTTTCCACTGGTGCGCAGAAGTCCAGAAAAAATCTCATGTTTTCCCTACTATGGCTTTGTAAAGTATGTACTTTGTATTTGGAGTCGTGCTTCTGGCCATCTGGCAAGTTTAAGTCCAATATTCACACTCCTTTAGCTCAGTTTTGGCCTCTACCAACTCCTGAGGGAAATATCTGGCTGTTTTGCTAGTAAATGCGTCACTATGTTCACATGGGCCATGAAGTGAACAGAAGTGTTTGTAAAGCTTTTTTGCTGAAAACAGCTGCCTACTACAAATCAAAATTACACTATGAGAGCGGGGAGAGTGAAGAAAACAGTAAAGTTGTGGGTCGGACAGCTGAACAACGAGCTGAAACTCATTAAAAAGGGCTGTAAAGCCAACTTTGGAGCTGCAGATTCAAGTGATAATTCTTTGTAGGTTCATCACAACCAGAGGCCTCTTTCACATTGTTTTTATAACATAAAGTTGATTGATTTTCACCTTTCAACAACACAAAACCACATATTAAAAATCCACACAACACAGTCCCCACACAGCACCAGACAGGGGGAAATGTACCGGTGAGATACTTAAAATTGACTGATACTAAAATAAGAAAAAAACAAAAAGGTACAAGACAATAACAAAATAGATGATAAACAACAATTAATTAAAATGACAGTATTCACATAAAATGTAAAGAAAATCTGACCGATGCCCACAGTACCACTGTTATGACTGTTGGGACAGGTATTAGAAAAATGTCCATGTAATCGTGTCCATATATTTCTTAGCGCGGTGCCATCAGCACATCTGACCTCATAACAATCTTACCAAGACACACAGCAGAGTCTCAGTATATTTATAAATGCACATAAATAAATAGATAAACATGAGCCTACTCTGTGTATTCTGTGAGCCATTCAACATATTACTCAGAAATGTGTGTGAGTGATCATTGTATTTATTATCTTTGTGATGTATTCGTCTCTTTTACATCGTTTTCACATCGTCATTGTAATTATAAGAATGATCAATTGTAGTTAAACAAATTTCTGTCTGTGATTATGACCTAACAGCTGTTACACAATATTTGTTACTGCCCTTTTGAGCTTGCTTTTTTTAATATCATTTGTTAAATGAATGTGTTATTCCCCTGTAGGTCAGGGGGATGTTGCACAGGATCAACATACAACCACTGACCTCCACCCTCCACCAGCTCAGACACAACGCACTGAATGTCATTCAGAATATTTTGTCTTTCTCTCCCTCTTTTCTCGCTGATTTCTTTCCTTTTCTTGCAGTTTGCTAAAGAAACCTGTCCACTCTGTCTGTCTATCATTTCCCATTCTCACTTTCTCCCTCATGTTGTGTTTGTTTCTTATGGACAGGCTCTACTTAAATGCACCTGCCAACCTTGCTGTTTTCCTGAAGCCACGCTTTGACTTTGGTGGCTGCCAGAGTCACATCACGTCAACCTTTCTCAGTGACACACGCCTGACACAAACACAAACACAAAAACAAACTCGGTGACGTATTTGAACACAGACAAACAGCAGCACAAAGAAAAAGTGAATACGAACCAACAAACCGCCCCGTAATTGATGCACTAATTAAATCCTACGCAGTCAGCAGCAATATCAAAGTCTCCTCAATGAATTTCTGTGTTAAGAGGTTGAACGCAGATGTAGAAACAGACTCACTAGTAGGCACCTGATTCATATTCATACTGAGAGTTTGTGACAGCTGGAATCTCTGTACATTAGACTCACAGGCCTGCAGTCAGTTCGGAGGGCATTCATAACCACAGAAACACACACGCTCTCTCTCTCTCTCTCTCTCTCTCTCTCTCTCTCTCTCTCTGTCTCTCTCTCTCTCTCTCACACACACACACACACACACACACACACACACTCACTTGACCCCTTTCACTCTGTTAAACTGGTTACTGTGGTTGTTCATGAGCGCTTTATCAATAAACAACTTGTCAGTCTGAGAGACAGAGAGTGTGTTCATGTGTGCTCCTGGGAACGTACAGTAGTTCGGTCACAATTATAACTTTTTAAAGTATAGTTTGATGTGGACTGTAGATGTAACTTTGTGGTTATCGTAATAAACTGGTATTTTAAAGGTGCAACATGTAAGAATTGAACTGTTGAATTCATACTCCAGACTGATGAGGGGCAGCATGCCTAGCCTTTATCTAGTTAGCAGGCTTGTGGAGTAACAAAATAAAAAAGAACTAATGAGATTACAGATATGTTTAGTGGAAATGGGTATTATTAGTAGGATTACAATTTTAAATACAGGACCATATACTATTATGCACAGTATACACACAGTTGACATTTCATTATCATTGCCTCTAGTACAAAAAAAAAAAAAAAAAAAAAGCTTCACTGGGTCAAAATTTCACAATTTTTTGTCTTTAAATTAATCAATCAATAAACTAAAACAACAAAGGAAGGAACAGGAACTATTAAATTACTAATTAATTAATCATTTTGAGTCATCAGCAAAGTGAGACAGATGATACCTTGTAAACAGTGTGGATATTTTGGTGTAGAAAATGAAAATAAAGTTGACATAGACTGTGTCAGAATAAACAGATCATAATCATTCGACAAGAGCAACGTGTGACCACATCACAGACATTAACCTGCAAGCAGAGCAGCAGCTGCTGCTACCACTGCTAATGTTAGCCACACCGTGTGGCTGGCTGGCTGGCAGCTAACGTCAGCTCTGGGTAAACAATGTGATCCTGTTTGGACTGAAAAGGTGAAGCATTTAGTGAATTCATAATGCACAGCACGAAGTGGCACATCTCAGCAGCATTTAAAACATGATTTGGTCATTGACAAATGAGATTAAACTTCAGTGGACGTCTCTGCAGACTATTATTTCTTCACATTCTGTAGATAATTTCAGTGAATTTTTGTATGTTGTAAACTCACTTTCTTACATATTGCACCTTTAATCAGTACAGGTGTGTGTGTGTGTGTGTGTGCGTGTGTGTGTGTGTGTGTGTGTGTGTGTGTGTGTGTGTGTGCGTGCGCGCGCAAGTGTGTTGAAAACACAGTAGCCAGGCTGTGGGTGTGTTGTGTTGTATCACTTAGGGCTCAAAAGCTCTTCTGTCAGTATGCTTGTTCTGATGTTTTTTTTGCAGAAATGTGTTTGTGTAAGGACCAGGCTTTTGGTTGGATGAAAATGAGTGTGTGCCTGTGTGTGTGTGTGTGTCTGTGCCAGTTTTTAAGTGTACTTCAGCGCTGTCTGTGAGTGAAGGTGGATAACAACTTTGGGGAGCTGCTGTCTTCGAGTAGCCATCCTCTCAAGCTCCTTGTCCCTTAATCTCATTCCTGTTTCCGGTGGACCCCGGCCTTAGCGTCTCCCCTAACCTCCAGACCACACACCGACTCACACACACTTAAGTGCAGTGAGTCACTTGCACACACACACACACCACACATACACGCTGTCCTTAATGGGAGCATAGGAGTCCAGCTTTTTTGAGCACCATCATTAACCATCTGGACTGAGGGGCCAAAGCATACGACGGTGGGAGCGCCAGCACACCCAGGTACACGCTGTGTTTGTGTGTGTCCAGACAGGAGGGAAAAAAACAGGTACAAAAGGACACAATCATCCTCTCATCATTATCTCTGCCTTCAGGACCCACAGAGACAATGCCGTGAGATCAATGGATGCACGCTGACCGCTATTATAAGCAAGGCCACATTGTTACAAGGCCTAACCTAGTTCACCTGCTTAAAGCTAAGCTCAATTAACATTTACGAGCGGAGATCATCTGAGCTTGCCCTCCCTGAGAAGGTCACCAGGCCCATTGTTGGTGATTTCTTGGGTCGCTCTAATTCAGTCCCCTGCTATTTAAGGAACGGGCAGCTAAGGTGGCTTTCCGAGTAACTGTAACACAAATCTGCGGATTTGTTGAAGTAAACTTGAGGCATTATTGAGACGTGAAGGGCAGTTTGAGGGGATTGTGCAGCAGAGAGGAGTGGCCAGGGAACGAAATCTTCAGATTGCTCTGACTCTGAGGTCAAACCATTAGCTCTGGAGTCTGAAAAAGTGAGAGAGAGAGACAGAGCGAAAGAGTGTGCACACGTGGTGGGAGTGCACATGGAAGCGTGTGTGTGTGTATACATATCCGGAAAATAAAGGGAGAGCAATAGTGCAATAAGTGGCCTGCCATCAGGGACTAAATTGACCACGCGCCCGCAATCAAATTATCTAAATGAGCTGATGTGACAATAACAAATGATGAGACCTTGGAGCGTCTTTGGCTCATAGTTTTAGCAGAAAAATAGTTTGTTTACTTGCCAGGAAACTGGCCAGCAAGATGATCCCTCTACCAGAGCCAAACAAACAAGACAAGAGACCACCTGCAAGAGATCTGACTGCTGCCACCTGAACAGGAACATGGCACAGGCTTCTATTATTTTGGCAAAGGATGCAGGCAGTTTTTCTTTTAAACCATTTTTCTTGGCCCTTATTACAGAAACCTCTTAAGTCTTAATTTAAAATAGTAAGAGTCTAAGACAGGGGTTTCCCACTTTTATATTACTGAAGCAGATCTAGCTAAAGCTAACTTTAGGAATCCTATCCTATCTCAGGTTAGAAAATTCTGAACACTCAATCCAACATTGCTTATAGACCTTTATGTCTGCAAACAGCATTACTTATCTCATCTTGCCTAACTCAACAAGTTTTAACCGTTGGTTTTATTTTCATTGGGACAAGCTGAAACACAACATAACTTCAAGGCAGATGATTTAGAGGGTAACATCTGTAAAAACAAAACAAAACAAAACAGAAAGATGTTCTTTTTGGGAAATTTACAACAATGCTAACTTTGGAGATAAACTAAAGAGAGCAGGCGAAGATGGCAGACACATTCTGCACCGTACCCAGCATTCATGGGGTGAAAGCAATAAATGAGCAGCCATATGAATTCAACAAGATAACTAACTCTACTGTTAGTCTACATTAGTGAACCATGCATATTAAAAGGAGAACTGGATACCAAGTGGAGCGGGCCTTTGTTCATTCCCTGATGCTCAGTGGCACATGAAGCCAGCTTCATTCAGCTTCAGTATTGTGTGGCCCATACAGCACACGCAGTAGAGACTTCCTTCAGCCAAGTGGCTAACTTCCAGTTCAACCCTCTGCTAACTTGAATGGAAGTAAAATCATTTAATCATGCTGCTTTTCTAGACTTTCAAAATGTTATCAGACTGAACTGAATTAATCCTGAGAGTGAAACAAATTGTTTTGTGGGTATTGTGGCTTTTAACAAAATATATCCAACATTTTACAGCCACTTCTTTGTCAATAAAAACAAATGAGGAGAGTATGTTTGGGCCACAGTGCATCACGTGATGCTGTTTAACAATTTGGCCATGATTTGGTAAATTATTAATTAATTAATTAATAAGACCATTTCTAAAATTAATTAGGTAACACTACTGTAAGATAGTTAGTGAGTTATATGTACTATTACAGGTAGGAAAGATGAAAGTCAGGACAGCTTAACAGGTATCCTAAAGTTGTGAAAGTTTATTTTAGATTTTTGGGAAGTCTGGATGCCTGTGTGATACACTTTTCCTATCTTAAGTTATGGCAGGAACATTGTTTTAGGAACTGTTCATGTGTCTTTTCCTAATTCAGGTCCTAATCCTAATTATTACAGCTGCCAAACAGTTCTGCAAGTCAGGAAGTTCCTGTAATATGGGAGCTGCCACTGCCATAAAAAGTCTTTAATAGTGATTTAAAAAGTAAATAAGCTCTGTTGTGTTCGTGTGTGTGTGTTGAATCATCTTCCATCCATCCTCACCTTGGAACTTGAAGCCCTCTATCTGCACCCAGAGGCAGAGGTCCTCCGTGTCACAGTCGCAGCTCCAGGGGTTCCCGCTGAGACCCAGAGAGCGCAGAGCCGGCAGGGCGATCAGGCTGCTGATGTTGAGGGCCGTCAGATTGTTCCGGCTCACATCCAGCACCTGCAGAGCCATGTTCTCCGAGAAGGCGTCCGGGTGGATCTCCCCCAGACTCGGGTTATCCGTCAGCCGGAGCATCACCAGAGACGCCAGGGGCCCGAAAGTCCGGTCCTCGATCTGCAGCAGGGTGTTGAACGACAAGTCCAGGTAGGCGAGTTTCCGCAAATTCCCGAAGGTGGACTCGGAGATCTCGGTCAGAGAGTTGTTGCTGCAGTCCAGATAGACCAGATCGGACAGGTAGTTGAGCTGCAGCGCCGGCAGGTCCCCGATGCGGTTGTTGGAGATGATGAGCTGCCGGGTGGCCAGGGGCAGGTCATTAGGGAACAGGGTGAGATCCTGCCCGGCGCACTGGACCACCAGCTGGTCGTCGCACACGCATCTGTCTGGGCAGCCGGCTGTGAGAGCCGGGGAAGGGGTCACCCCCATCACGAAGATAAAGAGGAAGAGGAGCCGGAGGGACTGGGCGCTGGGCTCGGGCAAGAGACGCATGACGAGACCGCCCAGAGCGTCATGAACTCGGGCTGAGCTGGACCAGGACTCCCCGGCGCTCTCCGGGCATCCTGCATGGGTCTGAGGAGCTGAGAGAGAGGCGAGATGGCTGCTCGGAGTGTCTGCTGGCTGTCGCTGCCTGCTCAAAGCCTGGCTGCTGTTTATATCCAGCCTCTTTTTCTTTCTCTCTCAGAAAGACTATCGGTCAGTCACTCACACGCACTCTGGAGAGCGCCACGCACGTCGCCACAAGACATCATTTCAGAAGGTGACCGAGGGACGCTTATCGCTCCGTGGGTGAGAATCGTGCAGCTTACCGGACTTTGTCCTGCATGAGAAGACCACAGAAGCACTGGATGTTGTCCATCACCCCGTCGGTGACTCATCTTCGTGAATTAGTTGTCGCCAGCAGAGCACATTGTTTATTTACTTTCCAAACAAATGCCATGACTTGCGCAAAAAAAAATCCCCCAATCCTAGATGTAGGCTCCCCGAAATCTTCACATATGTCCTTGACTGTGTTCGTCTTGCGCGTGTGAGTCTGTGTTGGACCACTGTCCAGCAGACAAGTCTGGTTTTCTCAGGAGCGCGATGGAAAGTGCGTCCTTCCAGTCAGCTCAGACGGCTCTTAGAGACTGTGGCTCTGTGCTGCGCTGTGCTCACACTCTGCGCTCCCTCCCTCTCCGTCTCTCTCCATCCATCCGCGCGCACTGCAGCTCTGCACACACACAAGTACCGTTTGTGATGTGTGTGTGAGATGGTAACGATGTGATTAGTAATGGTGACGTCACCAGGTATTGCCCTATTGAGAAAACCAGACATCCACAGAGCAGCCTGTCCAGCCACAGAAATAAGGAGTAAGAGGAGGACAGGCAGGGCCGGTCCAAGCCTTTGTGGGGCCCCTAAACAGAGCTTGAGCTGATTGATGCCCCCACACTGCCTTGGCATACGTCCAAGTGCGCCACATGTTTGGACCTATTTTGCAAGTCTTTATTGCAACAATTATTTCCATGGTTGATTAGTTTGTCAGTAATTTTTCTTGATTAATTGATTAGTTGCTTGGTCCATAAAATGTCAGAAAAGGGTGAAAAATGTTGATAAGTGTTTCCTGAAGTCCAAAGTGACGTCCTTAAATGTCTTGTTTTGTCCACAACGCAAAGATATTCAGTTGACTGTCAATGAGGAGTAAAGAAACCAGAAAATACTCACATTTGAGAAGCCAAAATCAGAGAATTTTTAGTTTTTTTTAATTAAAAATGATCAAAATGATTAATTGCAAAACGATTAATTATTGCAGTTTCAATTAATCATTGCAGCTCTACATCCAGCACACCCATTACCAATTTTATCATCATCCCAGTGTCAGCCTGGCATGTTTTAGGCCAATGATTTTCAAAGTGGGGGCCTCAAGAGAGAATTTATATGTGAAAAAATCCACCTCAACCCAGACAGTCCTTCGTACTAACTTTACTAACTAACACTGCCCGCCTTGGAAACTGTGTCTGTCTCCTTTAGCCAAATAGGTCCAAGTAGATTGTGATTACGTGATGTGATTTCAAGCAAAAAACTTGAACTCACATTGTCTTTGGTGCTTTCCACAAGGCACAGTGTGTCTCTGTCACAACACAACCATAAGATTATACAGACAGGAACACTCTGCAGAGCCTTTGTTAGATTTAGAAGTGGAAACTGGCTGGAAACCCCTGGAGAAAAATCACAGATGTCAATGTTCTGATTTATATTTCTGGTTCAGGTTATTGTTGACAACTTAAAATACAGTACAAAGCTCGGGAATTTAATTTCCAATGTTTTGATACACAAGGGATGATTCTTAAATGACAGGCCCCCCCAAAGAAAAAAAAAAACATAGTGGCCTCTGGTGGCCACAGGGGCCCTAAGAAGTGGGTGCTTACTTAGCTTATTCATCAGCCCGGCTTTGAGCATAGCTCTCTCTCTCTCTCTCTCTCTCTCTCTCTCTCTCTCTCTCTCTCTCTCTCGCTCTGTGTGTGTGTGTGTGTGTGTCTGTGCATAAAAAACAAGTCAATCATAATCTTGCCTGAAAGCAGCAGCCTCTTAGCCATGCACAGATTTAACGGGCCTTATCTCATGTGGTCCAGTGGCTAATTTCCCCTCATTCTGCCCCCCCAGCAGCTTGTTGACAGCATAATGCATTCAAATTGGATTCTGTGTGTGCTCACTTATTAATTTGTTGGCATACTCCAAATTTTTAATTTGGGAAGAAAATAGAGTGACACATTCAGCTGTCCACATTTGTGTGCGTCACTCTTTTGTCTCAACGTTGGACTTGGAAGAAGGCTGACAGGATGTTGACTGGCTCCTGCGTCTCTGCTGCCTGCCAATGTCTCGTTATTCTGTCTCTTAGTGGAACAAAAACAGTTAAAGGTAGACTCTGGGTTAAGATGATGGATGAAATTAAGGCTGACAAGTGGTGTGATGGCTGCCATCCCAACCATACTGTAGAGCTGCCATGCTATTATATTGCTGTGTGTAATAAATATGAATGAATTAGTGCGTCTACACAAGAATGATTAGGGATAATTAAAGTCATTAAGAGAGTAAAGATTGTGAGCATAATTATAGATCATTTATTACTAGTTACACTTTCTGTACCATACAGTATGGAAGCATTTCAAGCTTGTTTGCAGGTCAAACAGAAGTCATTTTTCTGTCAGTAGCACTATCACTACAGCAAGATATAATATCTGATATATTTCTCATTTAGACATAATGAAAATGAGATTTGAAGAATAGGTTGACATATTGGGAAATGTTCTTTCTTGCTGAATGTTAGATGGGAAGACTGATCTCACTCCTAGACATGAGGTATCAGTATTTTCATCTTTTTCATCTAACTATTGGCAAAAAATGAATAACTATTCCTTTAAAGTGACATTAAATCAAATCAAAATTACATATTTTCCCCCTGGCTTGTAGTGCTGTTTATCAATACATCTAAATGTTTTGGGTGTGAGCTGCAGAGTTTTGGAGATATCAGATGTAGAGATGTTTGCTTTCTCTCTAGTATAATGAAACTAAAAGGCACATGGCTTGTGGTGCTCAAGGCACCAAAAAAAACAAAAAAAACAAAAAACTGAAAAACTCAAGAGTAATGTCTGAGAAATCCTGACCCGTTTACTCAAGGTAATTCACAGACCTTGTTGTGAGCAGTTTTATATAGGAACAACAGAACAGTACCAAAATGAATACACAAACAAAACAACAGCAAAATAAATAAATAATGAAAAATTAATTAAATTATTAGGTAGTCTCAATGCTATTCCTGTCCCAAAGGTGATTACATATGGCATTCTATAAGAAAATATTACATGCTTGCTTTTTGTTAGGGTGTCTCCAATGCTTCAATTTTCAATTGCAATGTAATAAAAGGTTTCCAAATTGCCTCAAACATTTGTTGTCTATTTCTCGTTTGACAGTTACAAAGTGCACCATTTGTATCAGCTCAGCTTGCTTTAAACTTTGAGCGAGATGATACCAAGCAAAGTACCAGGTACTGTCCTCAACTGTTACCAATACAAAGCCAAGAAAAAGCAAGTCGCCTCAAATACAGCCGTACCATGCAGTGGAAACTTTAAGCATTAAGGGCAGTGGTTCTTTGAGTTAAATGCTAATGATGGCATGCTAACATGCTCACTACTAACATGCAGATGTTTAGTAAAAATAACTTTTATCATGTTCCCCATTTCAGTACAGCAGGGGCTGATGAGAATGTCACTCGTTTTCCAGCTGAGCTGATGATGATGCTTGATGAATAGTCAGTATATATCAGGATATTTAAGTCTGGTCCAAAAAGAAGGATGGATGGACAGACAGACTGACTCACTGACATTCCAAGATAATCAAGACAACTGAATTCATGACAGCTCAATCATTGGACAGCATGAATGTATAATATGTTGATTGTGAAAAGCAGCTCAGCTTTTCATTTCAGGGCTGTTGTGGTCATACAGAGACGTCTATCTTCAGTCTGACGTATCATTATTGAAGGAAACCTCCACTGGGTGCAGAGCAGCCTGGAGGAAAATGAGCCTATTTGATCAGTGTCGCTTTCTGTCGGCCCGTCTGCTCCCTCTGTCACGGGTTTTCTGTCTAAATGGCCCCGCTGGATCGTGTTCGCAGATAACCACCTTGGTAAAGCCTGGCGATCAGAATCATTAATGTAACTTTCCTCCCTGACTGCTCCAAACAGTGTCAGCTTCCACAGGGGCTTCTGTTTACCCATGTGCATGTATGTGTGTGTGTGTGTGTGTGTGTGTGTGTGTGTGTGGAGAGAGAGAGAGAGAGAGAGAGAGAGAGAGAGAGAGAGAGAGAGAGAGAGAGAGAGAGTTTACAGTTGGATACATGATATGTGGAGGTCTCATGTTGTATGATCATGTGTGTGCAGCACATGGGTACGTGTGATACTTGTCTGCATGGATGTTCTCTGCCTTTGTGACAGTGTGTTTGTGAGTGTGTGTGCATGTGTAGAGTGTGTGGGCCAGCAGTGAAACATCCTTATTTTTTAATAAGGGTGTATTCAGTGTCAGCTGTCAACTGCCAGACAGCTGATCTGATCGCTGACCTGAGGGGAGGCAGGGCCACCTCTGCCATCAGAGGTGTCACTCACCTTTGCTTCACACCCATTACTGCACGTCTTTTAGCTTCTCTTTGGAAACACACGGTGAAAAGAAACTATTTGTTTTAATTTAAAAAACTTTAAAACACTGGTGTCTGGGCTGCCTTTATTGAGGTTGATTGGATGTGAAAAGACAAGTTGAGTGAATTTTGTAATGATTTAAAGCAAATAAATTTTTCTAGTCTAAAAAACTTGATTCACTTTTTTTTATCACTTATATATTGCACTAAATGTTACCTATATGTCATTGTCTGGCACAACAAAAACAAAAAAAGTCATTTTGTAGATATTTTCAGGAATTTGTAATGGTATTTCAAAGTTTTTCTTTTCCTAGAAAATTATTCAAAACGTGACTCATCATGCACTTGGGGGCATTTATAAATTTGCACCCAATAAAACGCTTTCTCAGAGTGTCAGGAGAATACATCCATTCATTGGAGCAGACTGGAGTGTGTCTGGAGGCCTCACTGTACAACGGCACAAAGTTATAACTTAATTCACTGAAATTGGATCATAGTTTAAGGAGAAAATATTTTCTGGTTTTGCCTCTGATGTCCCCTGGCTGCTGAGCTTCAAGTCTCAGTGATTTAATTACAGAGTTTCCTGATGGACAGGTGGCTTTAGTTGTGTTGCTAAAGTAGCTAACCATGACTGTTAGCTGCCATTAGCTGGCAACAGAACCAGGCTCAGCTGCCTCTCAGTTAACATAGCCAGTCATTGGGACAAACACAGCCTCCGAGACCTGACACCAACGGGGAATACATCACCAAGGTTGTTTACAGGTTTCCCTGATGGAAAGATAGCTTGACTTGTTGCTAAAGGTGAGTTGGCAAACTGCTAACTGCCGTTAACACGGTTAGCCATGAGCGTGACCTTCAAATCAGACTCCATCACCACATATTCTCTCTCAAGGAGCCAAATAAACTCAAAATAACAATGAAAGTGCGCCTCTCTCCCTCATCCTCCATCCTCTGTTTAGCTTTTTGGTGAGCAGCTGACGTGACCTGTCCTGACCTGCTGCACGTACAAGTCATAAGATCATCTACCTAGATCAAAAGGTAACTCAGTAACTCACAATTACTTGAAATAGTAACTATAATGCTGTAATTACTGCTTTGGAAATTGTAATTACTTAGACTACTCGTTAACAGAAAAAGTAATAACATTACCGTGGTATATTACTGAGTAATATATTACTGCCCAACGCTGTCCGTTGATCTCAGAGGATGTTTCGGTCCCGGTCCTGCCATGTTCACCGGGAGCCAATCAATGTCTGTGACACGTCTCTCCCTTACTACCTGTTTTACAGGAAACATGTATGTAATAAACACTCCGATAGCTCTTTCATGGGAACTTAAAGATATAACAACAACTTTAGTCACACTGAGGAACATTACAAACAAATATGATTTCCATTTTCCTTTTCTCAGTTTGTAATGTTAGTTCTTCATTTCATACAAAGAACTTACAGCCGCAGCTGCTCCTGTTGGAGCGTCTTTGTTCCAGCACTGGCACAAAGACAATATGTGAAACTGCTCCCAGTGAATTTATTAAACTGTGAGGGTGTAGAGACTGAATTCAGTACTACCCATCATGGTTTGGAGTGCTGTCATTACATCACCCACAACTTATCTTTAAGTGTATTAGAGATACAGGAAGTTTCCATAATATCTGTTTTCTTTAAACTATGAAGAAGGAATAATGCCTGCTACGAAGTCTACTGATATGCTGATCAGGTTGATGCTGATGTCTTTGGAAACTTAATTCGATGAGTTGATTGAACTCTGTACATTTAATCAACACATATTTTCATGTTAGAAGAACTAATGCTCATAAGTTTGGAAAAATTTGTTTGTTTGTTTTTTTCAATACATCCTCTTGACTAAATGATGACAAGTAAAAGTTTCTCATACCAGCAGAATATTTTGGATGCAGGCTGAGCTCAGGCCCTTTTTCTTCTTCCATGTGTAGCTATAACTCCTCTTTCCCTTTCTCCTCCTGTGGCTCGGTGTGGCCATAACTCCTCTCCCTTCTTGCTCCACTATCTTTCAGGCTGTAAGTCTGAGGCTCTTTTCTCAGCACATAACCAACTCCATCATTCTAATGTAATTGAACCAAGAGTACGATCAGTCACCCTGACTGCCTCCGTACTGGATGCTGTGGTTGTGTGTGGGTGTGCATAATGCCTATATGCCTCAGTATTACTGTAAAGAAAACTGATCTGAAATTGGTTGAATAAAGGGTATAATTTATTTTGTGAAGTGCTGTGCATGGAGAATTTACTTTAAACATAACTGCACAGTACATGTACAAATCTTAATGGATAAGGCAGCTGATATTGTGTTTGTTATTGTCAACAAATCCCATAAAACGACCTAAACCAATTACTTTCTGGCTTTCCAACCGCATTTATGGCTCTCAGCTTCAAACTAAGTCATTCCTACTGAAGATGTAACTCTTTAAAATCGGTCACAAATACATGTTTGAAGAAGGCTAAATAGTTTCGTAACAGGTGTAGCTACTAGGCACTGTTGTTTTTAGAAAACATTACTCAAACTGGGGCCCTATTTTCTGTTGTGGATGAATACACATTAAGAGAACTAGTGAGTATATGTCAGCAAAATTGTACTGCTAACAACAAGGAAGGAGGAAGATTTATTTATTTCAAATTAAGTTGTTAACAAATATTATATAGTATACTGGTTGAAAAAATAATAAGTCATATAAATAAAAAGAAAAGAAAAAACAGTTTTGCATTGTGGAGTGTTGAGTATGAAACTGGCAATTGAGTATGAAAACTGGCAACTGGCAAGAAGCTGTTCTGTAGTCTGATGTACGACAGCGGACACTTCTGTATCTCTTGTCAGACAGGAGCAGGTTGACTAGGCTGTGGCTGGGGTGGTCACTGTCTTGATATTGTTTACAGTGCCCATGTTTATCGTAATGAAGCAACATGTCAGTTTGTGCATCAGTGCGGCTCACTGACATGTTTCTAGCCATGCTAACAGCATGCCTCAAGGGATGGTAATGTCAGCTTGGTCCACCACTGGGATCAGACTGAAACACAGGAAAACCCAAGAACTTGTCGTAGAATTTGTGATTGGTAATTGTTTATATTATTGTTTCATAATTGTTTAACATCTCAATTAAACTCCATGACCACTGAATTCACCTGTTTTCAGATAAAGCAAATCAGACCACCTGTCCCCTGAGGTCAGACTTAACTCATTTGTCCTGACACCTCCGTTTCCCCTCAGCCAGTGTTTTTTCTGTAGTGGCACACTGGCATTATTGATGGAATATATTTCCCATGATTTCCTCGTGTTGCCATGCAACCAGTAACTTTCTACAAGCTGTCACTGTTAACCTGACAGATTCTTGTTAGGGGGGCACATTTTGACGCAGTAGCCGAAGAGTGTATTAAATGTAGGTTATTGAAAGTGAAACTATTGAAATAGACCTCAGATGGTTAAAATACAGTATAATTCAGGCATTTTATGTTGGGTTCATGGAGCTGCACAAAATGTTTCTAAGGGCTGTTATTGACCTATTGATCCATGGACCACACTATCATCACACAAAATTTAGAATAGCTCCAGACTTATCCTTTAATGTGAAGATTTTTTAAATAATTTATATTGATCAGTAATAAGTGAATATTAATAGGTGGTTGGTTCTATCAGCAGAGTGTTTTAATCCACTCTGTCCTGCTCTGTTCATTTTAGTGGAGTTATTGTAATGTGCTCATATAATGGCAGCCCCGAAATATTGCTCTTTCACACACACTCATAACATACACACACACACACACACACACACACACACACACACAGACACACAGACACACACACACACAAATCTGTATCACCCTGATCATTTTGCAGATGTTCTTTATCTCCGTCACTACTCCTCCCACTACAAACACTCACACACACAGTGTTGCACAACTCTTGTTTCGGTTTCATAAGTAAATTAGCTCCTTACACCAGTTAAAAACAGCCTGGCCTGAGGGATGTGTTTTTTCTAGGTGAATACAGACTGAGCTCAAGACAGAGAACTATCTGTGTTAGTATTACAGTAAAACTGTGTGATAAAACATCAGACACAAAGGTCAAACACACTGTACACGCCCTGGGCACATCACTGTGCTGTCTCGCTCTTTGACGGACAGCTCCAGTAACAGGACGCCACTCACCCCCTCTGACTCATGCCCGGCCTCCTACCCCGTCACCAGGTCTCGCTAACTGAACTCAGCCGCGGGCTCTGATGTGGCTGAGGCTGGAGGGCTGTCTGCTACAGTCTACTCACGACTCCCCCCACCCCCGCTCACTTCACCTCCTGCCTGTGACAGGAGGAGAGCAACAGGAAGGAGAAGGATGGAGGGACTAGTTCATGTGTCTTTGAACTACAGTAGTCTGTCACTGACACTGTCAGCTGAACTGAAGGGATGATGAAGGAATCAGCCAGCACAGACCTGCAGTGAAATGACAGGAGCAGTGGGAGCAACAGGATTACATCCTCCTCCAATCTACCCTCTGATACAAGACTGACCCCCACAGGATTGGAGGGGAAATGTCCTCTGCCTTCTCCTCTGTCCATTTTGACGACATTAAAGGAGAAATCTGTAATATATTTACTGTAATAAATCTTAAAATGACTATGATATGTCATTAGAGATTAAGGAAAAATGCTAAGTTGAAGTACCAGCTTCTCCGACAACAACACTACAGCTGTTTTGTCTGTAACTTGTGCTATTATTCGCCTGTTTTGCATTAATTAGAGTTAAAATTCATGCAGAATGTTCACCAAATGAGAAAATGTCTGTTTATGAGTTGTAAGAAATTTTAATTAATAATCTCTTTGAAGGTGTAGACGTTTATGACGGTTAAAAGTAGCAATATGTTAATGAAGGCAGTCACTGAAGTAAGTATAGAGTGAAATATAAAATATAAAGTGTATAAGTAATGCAAAAAAACAGTGTCTAATAGAATAACAATTGAAGAAAGTTAAGTAAAAATGTTAGCTAAAATAAACTAAATATAAAAGTAGTACTGGCAATGACATTGAAAGTAATTTAGCAATAAACTTTAAATGATGTCAGAGCACTGAAACAGTAAAGTTTAAAGAGACAGTAAAGACTTTCACTTTTTAATAGTTATAAATAACTAGTAAAAAAAAAACACACACACACAAATAGAGAAAATGATATGCATATATTAAACCTGAATGAAGAAAAATAATGAAATGTGCATAAAATACTGCACACAAAACTAAAAAAAATCCTCAAATAATCTGCATTATGTTCAGTTTGAAAATAAGTTTTTGTGTAGGCACATATCAGACAATATATACGTTGATAGCAATATAGACCAATGTAGCTGTGATAGACCAATATCAGGCCAATAATATCAAGTGATATATCAGTTGAGCTATAATGGCCTGTGTGTGTGTCTCTCATAGAGTCCGTGTTCCTGCTGTGACATGTGTCCATCCTGCATGTGTTGTCCAGGGACACACTGGCTGTCCGTCACAGCCCATCAGACTCAGTTTCTGTCCTCGCACTCAAAAGGCCGAGTGTCATCTACCGTCAGTTTTCCATCTCAAGGCACACACACACACACGAGAAGAGGAACACACACCTGCCAGACATCAAGTCTGGACAGCCTGTTCGCATCCAAACTAGAACCTTAGAAACCCATCTGGTGACGCAAATCTGAATGATCTCTCTTTACCTCACAAACGACGCCGTGACAGTCACGCAGTCCTGTCTTTGTCCTTCTTTCATCCTGTTTCCAATCCATCTTTGGTAAGTGGTCAAATCTATAAATATGACTGATTAGAGTGTTTGTATTAATTTATGGTCATAGTTTCAGTTTCACTTGAGCCACTTAACCCCGCTCACCCTCCTGACCCAGCACCCTGCAGCACACAGCCACCCACACTCTACACTTGATGATAAATTTACATCTCACTTACAAATTAATATGATTCACTGCTCAGAGTCACCCGCATCCATGTTAATTAGGAAGAGTAAACAAAGCCAGACAGCAATAAAATGGACTATAAAAATGTGCTCGCTGTGGCAGAAGGGAAGGCATCTGATCAATATAAATGTAATCTGATGTACCTGAATGCTAAAATAACTTTGTAATATTTCAGAAATGGTCAATTTATATTGCAATGTCTGGATGATATGCACATGGATATGCACAGACACACACACGTGCAAAGACCAGGCTCTTTGTTCAGACTGTTGTGCCATCAGAGTCACTGTCTGACTGTGTAATTGCATAACCTGTAAAGACCTGCTCAATAATGCATTGTCAGACTAGACATGGGCAGCCTGACGGAAAACCTTACCTCAACAAGCCGCTTTGTCTGGCCAAAGACCGGACTCTCCAGAGACAGGACACGAGGCTGCATGGAGGACAGTGTGTGTCTCGGATTCTTTAACTATATTTGTGGGGTCCAACAACCAGGGGGCCACTATACTTGTGGGCAACGTTAGAAAAGTACTGAAAATGTGTAATTCATTACATTACTGACATATTACTCAACTACAAGTAAAAGTGCTGGTGTCAAAATAATTAAGTGCATTGTATTTTTCTCAAAAACTGCTCAGAGTATTAGTTACTTTTTGATGTTTGATGCATTTTCAATAGCAGGCATTCAATCAAAAGGGGTTTCTGTTTCTCCAAATCTTCAGTCTAGATTACCAGTAATCTGAATTGTAGGCCTGCTCAGAATTTAATCATAATTTTGAAAGTAACTAAGTAGATTACATGGTGCAATGCAGGGATACTCAGCTTGCTTTGCCTGGATGCCAAATCTGCAATGACAGGAGGCCAGTTAATAAACAAACATTAATAATAATGACATTATTTATCAAATTAAAATGATAAATAAAATGTTATTGCTACATTGAGGTTGACATGTTTTGACTCGAGGCTCACTGACTCATTTGCACAGTGGTTTAGGATTGTTAAGGGGCAGCAAAATTAATGCAAATTCATCTGGCCATGTTTTAACTGAGTTGCTTTTTCTTTATCTTTTTTTTTCTTCTAATTTTTCATTCCCAGAAATCAAGTGTCCCCACAGTTACAGTGAAAACCACCCAATCAACTTATTTTCATTGTGAATTAGAAAATGGTCAAAGGGCCTACCCTACAAATGACTAGTTGCAATTGGTTACTTCTACCCCTGCTTGTCAGGTATCTCTAGCTTTATGGGGGCCAGAATTATGGACCTCGCAAGTTTAAAGGGTTAAGACTTGATATTTAGCATTAGGCACTTAGTTGTGATGGGTAGGGTCAGGGTTAGGGGCTACAGGGAATGCATTACGTCAGTGGTGCCCAACCCTCGTCCTCACTGACCACTGTCCTGCATGTTTTAGATGTTTCCCTGCTCCAGTACACCTGATTCAAATGATCAGCTCATCATCAAGCCTCTGCAGAAGACTGACAACAACCTGATCATTTGAATCAGGTGTGGTGGAGCAGGGAAACATCTAAAACATGCAGGACAGTGGGCCCTGAGGACCAGGGTTGGGCACCACTGCATTACGTCAATGATAGATCCCCACACATATAAAAGCACAGTGTGAATGTAGACGGATTTCACAATTGCAAAACTTTCCTGCTGAGTGAAATAGCAACTAATTTAAGGTAGTGAAAAATCCCCTTTTGCCAAACTATCACACTGAAACTAAGTCACTTCAACATTTCAGGCATAAATGAAATAAATCATGTTTTAGCTCTCTGGTGTCTTGTATGAACCAGTATTTTATTTGAGAGCATTAGTCCCTCCTCTCACAGGAAGGTACCTGCACCAAACTTCCTGCAGCTTCTCTGGAAAAGTCTTCCTGCTTCTAAAAAACTATCCAGTGAAGGAACAGCAGCATGACGGCGCTTATTCGCAGACTGGCAGGGTCCCGGTGCTCATCGAGCTGGTGTCCGGGTGTGATCCTGCGGGAAACCCACGTCCGAACTCCTCCTCTGCTCCCCCGGAACGGAGCGCGACTGCTTGCCGGTGTCAGTCGCCCTCTGACGGCGTATAGCTGCTCACACAGCCGCGGGCAGCACACGGAGGCGGCGGAGCCTGTAGAGGTGGACTTAAAGCGGTTAGAGGGGGAAGACGATGGTAGGGACACACTTCACCATTGTTCAAACCCACACAAGGTTTTCTGCAAAAAAAAAAAAGCTCCTTCTGACAAAAATGTTGCTATTTTAACCCAAAACATGATTTTCTCCTCTCTAAACCTAACCAAGAGGGGCTTTCTGACAGAAAACCTTGAAGGCTAACTTCTGCTCATAATTTAACATACACACGTGAGCCCTCCAGTGACTTATATTAAGGCCTGAAACTCTTTAACTGCACAAATATGTGTATTAGACTTAGGCTAGACTCCACAGGTGCTGGTATTTTATGGAAAATGATTAAAGTGGGATGTTGCATTGAGGGAACTTGTTTGATTGAGGTTTGCTTACGAAAAATCAAGATGTGCAGGAGGACCAGTGGGCCTATCTTTTTCCACATAGTCCTTTTTTTTTCTCTCACATGAAATAGAAAGCCAGAGGTTTATTTCTTTGCAGTACCACAACAATGCCCATTCTTGTCAAGTAAATAAGAACACAGTTGAAACTTACGATAAAATAAATGAATACATAAATGCATTTATAGTATAGACCATATAGTATAAATGATATATACTCTATACTAATATGCTTTCTCTCAGTGAGTCAATTCAATGACAGGAAATAGAATCAGTTAAAATATAGGGCAGCTGTAACTATCTCATTTTTGGCATTTGAATAATTTTCCTGTTGATTAACTTATTAATTATATTACTTATTTAATCACTATTAAGTCGTAATGTAATTGTATCTTTCTAGGTAATAGTTAGGAAATATTAGGGAAGTAACAATACCAAAAACTCAATGTACAATAATAGCATGATAAAAAGTCCAAACAAAGAAAAATGACAACATGAAAAAATATTCTTTATTCAATAATAAATCTGATATGTACAACATTTTTTGTTCAAATGAAATATGTTTTTTTATGTCTTAAAGTGCTTCTTCTTTTCTTCTTTAGTAAATTAAAAGTAGCCAGCCACTGACCAAAGCATTACAAAAAAAATTAGCATGAAGTGTCCCTAACCCTAACCCTTTTTAGATGAATGCTTGAATTATGAATGTGCAATGGCAAAACAAAAACAATGCAGCTGTCAGTAGCCGTCCGTTTATACAATAAAATAGAAATAATGAATTAAAATAATTACCATGTAATATCACAGTACATATCGTCCCAGTCTAGTTCAGTATTGACACATTTTTTTTATTGCGACATTGTGATATTCGACATATTGTTGCATCCCTATTATTATAAGTGCATTTCTGTAAATATAATGCTAAAGGTTAATTATGAAGGTAATCATAAAACATACATTTATGCTAATTTTCCTTTATTTATTTATTCATCTGACAGTAACAGGTTTCCATACTGACTTAACTGTAGAAAGCCATGGAGTTGTGCATAAGGATGGCAGTGGGAGGCCTGAAGTGGGGACATCAGATACTTGATAAATCCACATTTTTGATTGGAAACAGTTGACTGGTTAAAAACTGAGCTGTGAGTTGCTGCTCTCTGTCTCTCCTGTTTCTCCCTCCTCCTCAGGGATAGTGGAGGTGTTGATGAGCCGAGTCAAGGCAAGAAACGCTCTGGGCCATGTGTTTGTGTCACAGGTGAGCAGACCTCGATGTCACAGCTCACACACACACACATACGTACTGCACACTGACTGAGACATTGTGTCCTGTGTGTGCAGATGAGGGAGCTGGTGTCCACCCTGTCCCATGACTCAGCAGTGCGTGCGGTAGTCTTCAGAAGTTTAGTGCCAGGAGTTTTCTGTGCAGGTAAGGTTTCTTTTTCCTGCCAGGTGTCTCGATCTGTAATCACAGCCTGCCTGAATGATGTGTGTGATGGTGTATCGTCATGACAGGTGCAGATCTGAAAGAGAGAGCTCTGATGAACAACACTGAGTCTGATCTGTTTGTTCACGGCCTGCGATCCCTCATGACTCAGATAGGTAAGAAAAAAAGCAAGTTATGTTTAGGGTGAGCAGTTATTTTTCCAAAAGCCAGTGCCTGGTTGCATAAATCAGCGTAAGTGTCAAACTTAAATTTGTCTTTTAAGCAAAATATTTCCCTTAGCTAAGGAGCTCACTTAGGAGCGTTGCATAAAGCATCTAAGGTTGCCAAAGTGTTTGGAGTAAAGCATCGCCCACACCAAGAACTATAACTGGTTAACTGATTATAAGTGGTTTTATGCAACCAGGCACAAGCCATGAGGGTGAAAAATATACATTTGTGAACCTTCTTCTCTTCATCGCAATACCCCCGGCAGCATCGTTGCCCATGCCGACCATTGCAGCAATGGATGGCACTGCCCTTGGAGGTGGGCTGGAGTTGGCGTTGGCCTGTGACCTCCGCACGGCTGGTGAGTGACCTCTGAACCTTCACCTCTCAACTCCGAACAGGATGAGTCAGCATCATGCCTGAGTACATGTGATACTCTTCTTTCCTTCCTTCAGGTGATGTTAATAGGGTATGAGAGGGGATGTCATGTGCTCTTCACAGCTGTCACCAGTCCAGTCATATCAGATCAGTGGTTGGAGGATAACAGCACCCACTTAGGGCCATTTTTGTGGACTGACAACTCCCTTATCCCATCAGTGTAGATTAGAGCAGTGGCTCTCAAACTGGGCATCGATGCTTCCCAAAGGGTCGCAAGAAATACTCTGAGGGGTCATAAGATGATTTTAAAAAGTTAGGAAAGAAGAAGAAAGATTTTTTTTTTTTTTTTTAACAAAATTCAATTCCAAAAAAGTTGGGACACTAAAAAATGTAAATGAAAACAGAATGCAATGATTGGCAAATCTTTCTCTTTTTGGCTGCGTACAATAAAATACAGTGCAGTACAAAGACAAGACAAGCCTGTAACATGTTCCAAAAAAGTTGGGATAAGGGTAACGAAACACTGTGAAAGTTGTGGAATGCTCAAAAAACACTTGTGTGGATCATTCAACAGGTAAACAGGTTAATTGATAACAGATGATAGTAACGTCATTGGGTATTAAAGGGGCATCCTTGAAATGCTCAGTCGTTCACAAGCAAGGATGGGGTTCAGTGTTCACCTTGTCAAAAACTGCTTTGGCAAACAGTTTAAGATTTCAAGAACAACACTGATCAATGCACAATTATAACAAATTTAGGGATTTCACCATCTACACTCCATGATATCATTAAAAGTATGAGAATATCTGGAGAAATCTCTGTATGCGAGGTCATCATTGAATGTCTGTGACCTTCGACCCCTCAGGCAGCGCTGCATTTGAAAAACAACATGATTGCATAAAGGATAGTACCACATGAGCTCATCTGAGATGGTCTGACTACATATCAAATTGGTTTTGGAAATCATGGACGTTGTGACTAAAGGAGAAAAGAACTGTCCATATTGTTACTAGTGCAAAGTTCAAAAGCCAGCCGTCTGTTACTGCCCATGGCATCATGGGTAGCTTGCACGTCTGTGAAGGCCCTGTTAATGCTGAAAGGTGCAGACAAGTTTTTGAGCAACATCCGAACAGCGTCTTTTTAAGGACGTCTCTTTATTTCAGCAAGACAATGACAAGACACATCCTGCACATGTTACAGTGTGGCTTTGTAGTAAAAGAGTTTGGGTAGTAGACTGACCTGCCCGCAGTCCAGACCTGTCTCCCACTGAAAATGTGTGGGAATATGACAACAGAGACCCCTGACTATTGAGCAATTGAAGCTGGATATCAAGCAAGAATTTCGCTTCGAAAACTTTAACAGTCAGTGTCCTCAGTTCCCGAACACTCGCAGGGTGTTGGTAAAAGTGAAGGTGATGAACCACAGTGGTAAACATGCTCTTGTCTCATCTTTTTTGGAACGGGTTGCAGGCAATCAATTCAAAATCAAGGTGTGAAGGTAATTTATGATCATTAGACAATACAGTTTACATAACAAAATGAGAGCTGTGGTCCCTTCATGCTTCACACACATACAATACAGATAAGTTTAGTGAAATAAAATAAAATGAAGCAATTTGTACAGTTATTTCCATTTGTACACATACACACATAAGTTGATAACATAATTATTGTGACAGGCCTAGAAACATGTTAAACAATTTACAGGACATATAGAATATATCCATTTGAATGGCTTATTAATATTACCCTCAGTTTAATCATCACATCCTCTACTGTCCATGAAGAACTGGAACAAGCCAGTTCAGAACATACTGTATATGAAACTGGCAGACTGTAGAATAAGAAGATTTTAATTGTCTTTCTTGAGTGTAATCTAGAGAAACATGTCTTGAAGAAAATGCATGTAAATGCTGGTTTTCTTTTTTTTTCTTTTGGACCATTTCAAAGACTGTAGAGATAAATACACAGCGGTCAACTACTAATCTGTTGATGCTCCGGAGAAGTTGATTTGTTTTTCACTGAGCACCTTTAATGATCTGCTGCTGAGCTCAGGGACTAATGATTGCTGCTGAGGCCAGACACATCTGCCCAGCTGTTCACGCAGCTGAATATACATGTGATTGGTTAAATCAGTCATGGCAGCTCGGCGATTGGCCGAGTGCTGACGAGCTAGGTGAGCAGGTGTTTGCGTCGATTGCTCTGACAGAGGCATCAGTCAGACTTTACGCTCCTCCCCGGCTTAATGGCACTCAGTAGCACACACAGACCTTCAACTGTCCTCTGTGTGTGTGTGTGTGTGTGTGTGTGTGTGTGTGTGTATGTGTGTGTGTATGTATGTGTGTGTGTGTGTGTGTGTGTGTGTGTGTGTGTGTGTGTGTGTGTGTTTGTGTGTGTTTCAGCATATTCGGCACAGATGGGTCTGATTGAGACGACACGGGGGCTGCTCCCAGGGGCGGGTAAGACTCCACAGAGGTCACACAAAATAACAACCTTGCAAATTGTGTAAGTACACTCTGAGAAATAAGGGGTCCAAAGGGGTCTTTCCTGAAGGCCTGGGGTTCTACTTAGAACCTTCTGAAGAAAAAAGGGTTTGCCAAGGTTTTTTTTCTAAGACCGAAGGCTCCTTTTTTGTGGAAAAAACTTTTTTTGAAAGAAAGAGTTCTTCAAGAACTGTTGAAATTCTGGAGGAACTTTTTTATCAAGTGTTTTTTGTAAAATAATGTAAAAGGGTTCTTGGGGGAACCCCTTGGGTTGGTTCCAGATAAAACCTTTGGAATATAAAAAAGTTCTTGGTAGAATCCCCCTGAGTGGGTTTTGGAATAAATAAAGATTTTCAGTAGAACACCCAGGTGGGCTCTAGTTAAAAAGTTTGGAATATAAAAGGGTTCTCAGCAGAACTACCTGGGTGTTTTTTGTTAGCACACAGAAGATGGAAAGAATAGAAGGATAGAACCCCCAGAGAGAGTTATGGGTGAAATCATTGCACCATAAAAAGGTTCTCTGTAGAACCTCTTAAAGGGGGTTTTGTGGGAAACCTTTCATAGATGTTTCTCAGATTAATCCTTTGTCTTGAGCTCTAGGTAGAACCCCTCAAGTGGAATCTTTATAAAAGCTTATAGCAGGAACCAAAAACGGGTTCTCCTATGAGGACAAGCCAAAGAACCCTTCATGCGTCTAGTAAGCGCCTTTATTTCTAAGAGTGTAGAGAGACAAAGCGGCTGTGCAGGAGTTGACCTTGATGTGCTCGTCCTGCAGGGGGCAGTCAGCGGCTGCCGCGGATGGTTGGCATCACTCTGGCCAAAGAGCTCATCTTCACAGGTGGCATTACACAAACGCTGACATGTTTCTATAGGGTGCGCGTCGTTCGGCGAAGGTTTTGTGCATCTCACTCTCTGTGTGTGTTTGTTATCAGGTAGACGTGTGGGAGGGCAGACAGCTCTGGAGATGGGGCTCGTAAACAGAGCTGTAGAACAGAACCAGACAGGAGACGCTGCCTACAGAGAGGCGCTCAGCCTGGCCAGAGAGATACTGCCCCAGGTTAGAATACAAACACACACAGCTCTGATACTGATGCATCCTCCTCCTCCTCCTCCTCCAGGCCAACGACCTGCTCATCCTCCCTCATTCTCCTCCGCTTCCTTCTTGTCCGCCTCTTTTCAATCTGCCTTTCTGTCTTCCTGGTGTTTTCTTCCCACCTTCCCCCCTCTTCTTCCTCTCTCCTTCTCTCCAGGCCTCTGTCGCTCCATATTTCTTTCACTCCAGTTCAGATGCCCGCAGTTGGCAGGGCCAGAGTGGCAGTCAAGTGGAGAAATGGACCACAAATAGCACCACACACATACATGAACACGCACGCACATTAATCGACACGTTTGTGTTGGTGTGGATTCAGTGATTGACAGGAGTTTGCATTGAATGAAAGTGAGGATGGATGGAGGAGATAATCAGCTGTACGAGCACTCCGATCTTTCCATTAGTGTTGGTGTGGCTTCCTGGGAAAATTTCCAGAATTTTTTAAGACACGGAAAGTAGTCTCTGCAATCGACTGCTGAAATGTATGAAGTCCCTACAGCTGAATTTGAGCACTGTTTAAATCAGCACTCCAATTATAAAGTTGGAGGATTTGCAAGAGTCAGATTAAAAATAAAACTAGAATTACCCCTGTGCGGTTGTATGTCTCTGCCACCCAGTCAGGTTGTAGTTTACTTCCATGTCTGTCCAGACTCATATGTAGTGAAGACTTGAAGAAATTTAATAAAAGTTATTAACAATTCTTTCTCCTGTTAAGACATTTGTGGTCAATTTTGCATGTCTGTATTGTTGAACTATGGTCACACATGGTCACAGTGACTTTTGTCCACAAAGATCCAATCAGTTAATCCTCGGGTCCAAGTGGACGTTTGCACCAAATTTGAAGAAATTCTCTGAAGGGGTTCTTGAGTTATTGTGTTCATGAGAATGAATGGATAGACAATATGAAAAACATAATGCGTCTGGTCACAGCTGTATGCATGGAGGCATAAAAACAGTGGCCAAAATCTGTGCTGCAGAGCCAGAGACATCCTGAGCTTTAGGGATCATGCTCCAAATAATCCTGCAGTTTTCATAATGCAACTTTTGCATTTCAGTGAAACTTTTATTAGGTTCCTCCTGCCCTGCAAACACCAACATCTTTCACACTCCACATCCACAGGCTTCCTGTTACACATAGTATGTGTGTTAAAACCTGTTATAACATCACTGTGACGTATACAACTGTTTTTACAGGCTGAGCCGTACTCCTCATGATGAATAAACCGATTATCATGCAACACTGATGTTCCCCTTAACTATGTTTTCAGTTTGTCCACACTGATCAGCCACAACATTAAAACGACTGACAAGTCAGGTGGATAACACTGATTATCTTGTTACAATGGCTGGAAAAATGTGAAAGTGTAAGGATCGGAGTGACTTTGACACATGCCAAATCGTGATGGCTAGAGGGCGGGTCAGAGCATTTCCAAAACAGCAGGTCTTGTGAAGTATTCCTGGTATGCAGTACCTAATAAAATAAGTGTCAGAACACACAGGGCACCACAGCTTGTTGCTTAGCTACAGACCAGTCAGGGTGTCCATGCCGACCTGAAAGCCCCTATAATGGGCGTGGAAGCGTCAGAACTGAACCATGGAGCGATGGAAGAAGGTGGCCTGGTGTTAACAAGGTGTTCACTTGGCCTCCAAATTCCTCAAATCTCAATCCGATGAAGCATCTGTAGGATGTTCAGGAGAATACATCTAATCCATGAAGGCACCAGCTTCCAATTTACAGGACTTAAAGGACATGCTGCTAATGTCTTGGTGCTGAATATCAGTCTTTTCAGGTTTTAATGTTGTGACTGATCGGTCAGTGTATGATGTCTTATCTAACTCTCTCCCATTTTGGTTGTCCAGGGTCCCATCGCTGTACGGATGGCAAAAGAGGCAATGAACAGAGGTGTTGAGGTACATCATGATTCACAGATTAATTTAATTTTTTGCACATCAGTGATACTGCAGTCATTACTGAAATCTGTCTCTTCCAGGTTGACATTAGTTCAGCAATGGCAATAGAGAGGATGTGTTATGCTCGGGTAAGAATTCCACTGCTTACTGATTGTTAAAACACTATAATGTTGTATGATTGTTGTGAGTCAAACATCTTTTTACCTTAACTCTAAAACAACCCATGACATTGATGATGCTTTGTTAGCCATAAAACTTAAGTCTCTCTCTCTCTCTGCTGTTTATGAAACCCTCTGAGGTGGTCTCCAGTAAGATCATCTGCCTTTGTCTTTTCAGGTCATACCCACACGGGACAGACAGGAGGGTATGGCTGCCTTCATCGAGAAGAGACCCCCGCAGTACACTGGGGAATGAACTCTGTGGAGCCATTGAATTTCTCTCTGACACAGACGTGCCTACACAGACGAACACTGGTCTCTGTGACCACACGTCTGATAGGCAATTAAATCCCATTGATTCTGTGTGTGCTCTCTAGCCAGTGTCGATACATTAGTTAAGGTCAGCAGGAGTTCTCAGAAGTTCAAGTGTTTGCTTTTGTGACTCAATGTAATGTGACAAAAAAAGATCAAGTTTTCTACCGTTTTATTTTTTAAATAAAAACACCACACAAGCACCATGTCCAGTTTATGGGAATGTACATTCTTTTATTTCCAAACTTGAAAACGTGACTCTCAGCAGCAACATGGCACAGTCAGAGCAGACATACAGTATCTTGACTTTTTGACTCTTCTGTCCGTTTTAAATTCTTGTGGGAAAATTAAAACTGGACTTCATCCAGGGAGATGTTAAAGGGCCCAGCTAAACAAGCCGACATTATAAGGAGCAACAGAAAAATACAAAAACAGATTCTGCGTCATCTGCTGCTTTTTGCCCTCATTAAAGCAGATGAGATCAGCTCAGGACACATGCATAATTAGCAAGCTCATACAGCAACAGTTGATTTACAGAAAACAATAAGGCCATAATTCACTGAGCAGATGAGGTGAAGTATGTTTTCCCAACAGCTGTTTTAGAGTACCATACAAGTCATGTGACCTGTCACTGTTCCTGCTGAAGCCTCAAAAATGTTTTGTCCAAGAGTCATTGTGGTTATATCGGGTTTGACGGCAGTTTGTGAGAGCGACATTAGTTATGATTGCATAGAGAATGATGATGGAGCCTTAATGAGAAGACCTAAAATGAAAAAGGAGAATGTGGGTGTTTGCCGTTGCAGCAAATTGAGGCTTCTCTGGACAGCAGAAGCGTACCTGGTAACACATTATAGACATATATACAAAGATGCAATGTTGGCCTTTGGCTCATACATCAGCATTGCTGCCATATAGGTAAGAGTCCATCCAGGTAGCGGATCAGTTGCTTCCCCAATTATTTTCAATAAATGATAACGTTGTGGTGGGGATGGGGCATGAACTTTTTTAGGCTTCTAAAGAGAGGCCAGAAGAAGGATGTATTTCAGACAACTGCCACTTTAAGACACTATTTTGTTGTTGTGCTAATTTGTTCTTTCTGTAAACTAATTTCATCTGTGGCAACGTGGAGCTGCTGTCTTTCTTTAGATAGCCATTTGTGCTTAATACAAGCAAGCATTTACTTTGAGCAGAGAGAAGTAGAAAACATTACAGTAGGCAGGTCAACTCATTTAAATTATTAATCCTTTTTTCCCAGTGGACTGGTAAATCAAACTCCATTCTAAAAGCAGGTTTTTTATGGTAGGGTCATATTTTTTCACAGTTAAAAACCTTAGCAACACCATCACGACGACTATTTTCTCATTCAATTTGATCTACAGGCAAAGTCTGCACACGTCATTTACTCAGAAGCATTATTAACTAACTTTAGTACGATGAAGTTTTTGCCACAGACACATACTGACTGGCTGGGTCTCAGTTTACTGTTTTCATCCTCTTTGTGGATGGCCTTGTGCCACACATCTCTTCTTACTGTCCTATTGCTATTTAGAGAACTGCATAAAATCGTAAATATTTTTTTTTTATTGTTTGATTTCCAAAAAGTGATGCAGCAGCTTTTAGGCATGGTGCCGCTAGTTTTTTTCCTATTGGCACAAGGCACTTTAACAGCGCTTGTTTCCACTCAAAGGTGGACATGGTCGCTCTCAAAACAGGGACATGAGGTACAACTGCTCTCATCCACTGGACAGAGAAAGACCTGTAAACAAATTCATGGAAAAGGGGGAGCTGTTTTTTTCTGGATAAAAATCACTGTAAGAATAATACTACTATTACCTATAATAGTAACAGAGTCTTTTTTTTGTACTCCATATGATTCATTTAAACCGGCTGTAAAATAAATGTTATTGAAAAATGGCAGCTCCCCTGTTTACATGTATTTGTTCACAGGCCAGTCTTTTCCTGGTCCAATATGGCAGCTATGTTGATGAACTGCAGCAAGAGGCTGAAGTGGTCAATGTGGCATCTACATATATATATGAGACTATGTGTAGAATCCTGGTGGATTCTTATGTCACATGGTGACGTGTTTCAGAGCAGAAAAACACTTAAATATTTTCCAGAAACACCCCCACTCTCCTTGGGTAAACCCCTTCTTTGTTCTTATCAGAAAACAAACAATAGAACATTTCGTATAGTAACTTTCATGCAGCCCATTTTAAAACAGTTCTGAATGAACGGTTACTTTTTCCTCTTTCATTTGCTATTATGTACAATTTACATACACTCTTTAAGATGCAGCTACTTGTACAGATGTACATACACACATGCTCACACCGAAGTGCCGTCTTTGTCTTTAAGACACTCTGACGCATTGGGAAGCACAGCAAACATACCAATATATACATGAGCTTCTCAAAGAGAAAACAGCTTTAACTCAATACACATGTACATCCATCATGATAATACTGACCTCATCATTATTGCCATTTGTGTCCAGAGCATTTTTTTGCACTTGACCAGACATAATTTATGGTAACATTTCAACTTATCATGTGAATTCTACTCTGAATCTTGTAATTTACAGCACTACTGGGTTTGCCACAGAAACATCTGATTTAGGGGCTGGTAAGTGTTTAGAAAAGAAAATGCACTGGAGCTTCTCAAAGAGATGTAACTTCTCTATAATTTAGGTTTTTGTCTTTAATGTTCAGAACATTTGAACCCACTGAAGTGAACACACCCTTGGCAAGCGTCCTGTCACATCAAATCAAAGGCATTAGCCGATAGAAGACTAAATGAAGAGGAGAGCAACGGCAGTATTGTGGACCCAGCGGCATGGGTTTCAGTGAACAGAACACTGCTACAAACAAACAAGCAGGCATTCCTTAAATGAACAGTACAAGCATTCATACAAACTCCAGCATGCTTGAACTCACAGCAGCGTCATGCGTATTTCTAATGAGCTAATCAAACAGTTCGGACAACCAGAGCCCTCAGTAATGTACAGGAGCCGGAGCTTTTGTGGGGTCAATCCCAAACTGAGAGTTGTGCGTGTGCACACGTTTTTGGTAAGAAAATCATCATGATGCCAATGTCAGACTAACAAGAACGAGCGCGGACACAAACCTCAGGTTGAGATTTGAGCTTAAAACTGACCAACAGTTCTACTCATAATTTAATTTTTTTTTATCACAAGATTAGCACACACAAATATTTTTGTTTTGAAACAAACACAAAGAAAATAAATAAAGTTAGTGTGTGTGCAAAGAATTGCGTAGTCTTTGTCCTGGGGATTCTTGATAAAGTGTGTTTGTGCGTGGGATACACACATACGAAATCCCCTTTGTGGTGGGACCCAGTTGACATCCTCCTCTTGGTCAGCGAGCCTGAATTTCTGAAAGCGAAAATGTAAAAGAATAAAAAAACTCTTCAGCCACTGAGAGACTGATGCAGTGAATCACCACTGGTGCGTGAGTCTTTACCTCTGTGAGGTTACTGAGGCGGTGCCCGGCGACTTGTCTGTGACGGTGCAGGCTGGCCAGTGCGGGCTCTGTGGTTCTGCAGGCTCTCCAGAATGCTTTTAGCCAACTTTTTGACGTCTGCATGGGTCTGTGGGTGTGTGTGAACGAGCTCGAGCTGCTGCAGGCCACCCTCCTCCAACAACATGCTGCAGTAGCGAGCAGCTGCAGAGACACAGAGTGATACAATATCAGATCTGTTAGGTGAATAAATAACTGCTGAAAGGGATGTCAGTAAAGGAATTGTAAGTTGGTAAATGTATAAACCTAGAACATTTGTTTTTTTTTTTTTTTTTTTTGTGTGTGTGTGTGTGTGTGTGTGTGTGTGTGTGTGTGTGTGTGTGTGTATCTATGTCTCACCATTCTTGCTGCAGACATGTTGCATGGCCCAGGCTGCCCACAGCTGGACACCGGGGGTGTGAAAGCACTCAAGCAGGGGAAAGAAGGGGTTAAATGACCTATAGAATAAGAGACATAAGGGATATGTTTATTTTGTACTGTATGTCATGTGTTCATGCAAAGGCTCTGACAGTGTGTTTCTAACACTGGGTTGCATCAACAAAGATTAATTTAATCTAAGATTAGTTCCTATCAAAGTTTAGCAAAACTAGGTTTAAATTAAAAAATCCAGATTTAAAGTTAAGCTGAGCTCTAAAAACTAATATGTTCCAAATCCAACTTAAGTGATGTAAACCAAAATTAAATAGAGTTTAATCAATATAGAGATGCCCATCTGTTTGTTAGCTAGCAAAAAAGCTGCTGGCCTTATTAGCCTACTCATGACAACTCAGCAGAGAACTGCGTTGCTCAATCCATCTCAAAAAAGTACAGTTTAAAGATGTGGTGCAACAGAATTAAGTTCAATCTAAATTTAAAATAAAAACTAAACTGATGTTTAAATTTAATATCTCTTCATTTAAGCTAGTTTAAAGGTTTGATGAAACATAAATAAGCCTGAGAAGAGTATGTTCTGACTCCAATTCAGACAAACTAAAACTCTACACCTCAATATAAAGACATGACATTTTACTGACTTTTTAATGGTGCTCTCTTAACATTTATTTCTAAAAACTGTATGAAAATGAACAATGCAGCTGTTTTTGTGCTTTATTATTACTGTAGAGAAGATGCACCTCACCTGTAGGCCACCATTTCACACTCAGGCGGGGGCCACTTTGTGATGACAGCATGCTAGGGAGACAAACACATGCAAAAAACTCAAACCAAGTTTTCAAAATAACTGCGTACAGTATTTATGTGCTTGAGTTCTGAGCAGTGTTGCTGATTCCTACCAGCTGCTCCAGCAGTGAAGACCGGAGATCGGGGCTGAGTGTCCAGGCTTCCTCTCCTCGTGACGTCAGATGTGCGAGGATGCCTGCAGCAAAGTAGCTGACCTCCACCTCTTGGCTGTGCAGCAGAGTCCTGATGTGGTCCAAGAAGCCCTGCACCATCAGCTCTCCATGCAGCTCCCCAACCTCTGCTATGTTGTTCTGCACAAAAGGTGAAGAGGGAATAATGATGTCTTAATGTTGTAAATTTATTCAACATTGTGTTTTTCTAAAGGGTAATAAAAGAGCAGTAAACTCACCAGCAGCCCGAGAACCTTCTGCTGAATAGAAGATTCATTGGGGAAGGACTGCGGAGAGAGATGGTGGGAGTGGGGGAGGAAGGGGAGGAATGGAAAGAAAACAAGTGAGTCAGCCCACCCCACAGGCATACATATACAGAGCAACATGTGATGAAGCGTGATGATTAACTGGTTCTATGCAGTGCTTACTCTTTATTTACATGCAGATTTTTTTGTTTACCTCCAGAACTTTAATGAACAGGTCCAGGCCCTGATTCTCAATAAAATGGCGGCAGGTTGTTGGTGATTCATCAGTAAGGTTCCAGAGTGCACTCAGTGTAAATTTGAGGGTGGCGTCCACCATGCCCTGAGTAGCCTTCTGACGCACAATGTGGAGCAGTTGCTGCAGGGGGGGAGGAAGAAGCATATTCACTATGAAAATTTGGGTAAATTAGTAAAAGTGGAAGAGAACAGAATGGAGATGAGAATCTTACCTTCACTATGAACAGCTCTGCTCCCAGCTGAGCTGTCTGCTCTGTGGACAACTGGAAAAAGCAAACATCTACAAGCTTAGGAACAACCCAGCAAATGTGCCAAGGATGCATAAATAATACAACACAACATACCTTAGCAGCCAGTATAGAAATGATAGCCACAGCCATCCTCTGCATGTTCTGGTCTTCATGGTTGCAGAGCCACTGCATCACGAGTTTGGCAGCTTCAAACCTTACAAACCGAGAGAGAGCACAACATTTCTACTGTAAACATAGAACATCTTTGACTGATTTGGTTTAAAGTTATGACATCAACTATTTTACTTTTTGGTTTCCTGTTTGCATCCACTTTATTTTATACATTTAGTCGTTTTTTTAAGAGGTACTACGTGCAATTTCCTTGAAAATCCTGTTATTACTGATGCTGGTGGCTGTTAACTGAACTGCTGTCAGCATTCTGTTGCTGATGTTCACATTGCATAAGCTCAAGCGAGCATCCTAGGTGTCTGCAAAAACAGCGGTGTGGCATACGCAAGACTGAATGTGACTAACCAGCATCATGTTGATGGATTAGGTAAGTAAAGTCAGGGCTTCTGTTGTGGTGGGTGCTGTTCATCTGTTCAGGTTAGCAGATTCCATTTCTATGCTAATGTTAGCTAGTGTTGCACTGTAAGTGCTGTAGTGGAGCTGATAAGAGGCAAGTTGGGGAAAATTATCTCTTTAAACTTAAGTTATAATCTGTTAACAAAGTGGTAATACAAATCAATACATGTAAAATGCTTCACACAGGACCTTTAAATGACTGTAACCATTTAGATAATACATTATAACTTCACGTTAAGGTGATATTACAATCATGTACTTACCTGTTGAATGGAACCTCCTGCAAAATGCGATCACTGCACAGAGACAGCAGGCAATTCTTCTGCAGCTATAAACAGAGAAACCAAGACAGGCATCAGTCCAGAACCTGAACAACATCCAACTGCAAAGACCTCACAAAATCTGTTATTGTCCTTTTCTCTTTGTGTTTTGTTACATGGGCCCAGTAATATGTGTATACAAAAAGATTATTGCATGTCTGACTTGGAGCCTGTGCAAGAAGGGATGGGGATCGTGCACTGAAACCGCTAAGAATCGGTTCCAAATCCAGTTCCATTGGAACTGTATGCCTCCAAGCTTTTCAATTCCTTTTAACAATGACAACATGTTTTTCTGCCAGTTGCACATTGCAGAACGTACTCATGTGTCTATGCTGCTTGAAACTTGCAACAAAATGTGAGTTGTTTTTATGTCATAAATTGAGTGTTAAATTGTGCTGTTTAGTTCTGAAGTTGGATGTCTTGTGTGCCTGTTTTCTTTTCTTCTATCTTCTTAGGTCCAGGTTGGATTTGTTGTTTCTGTGTCTGATAATCCATAATCATTCAGTCAATCAATCAATAAAAGTGTGGCTTCATGTAACAAAGAAACATGACAACAGCGCTAGTTGCCTGATGTTTGTAAAATGATGTAACGTCCATTACCGAGGGTAAATATTAGGGTTAAGTATTGGTTCTCCATACCTTTAAGGTATTGATTGAAATAACCCAGTACCAAGTAGTATTGAAACTTCTCCAGCATTCAACCCTTTCAGTAACCAGATCAAGAAAAAAAATGGCTATTCATATTGTTTTATTTGCAGCGAGCATTCTTCCTAAAGATTTTTTCTGTATTTAGTTGTGTGAGCTCTTACCTCCATCCATGGTGAGGAAAACAGAAAAAGGAAGCTACAGTTTTTTTTCTTTGACTGTGGGAAGTTCCCCAACACATTGGAATTTACAGGCTGTCACAATGTCACCACACTGGAAATTTAAACATACTAACTAACTTATGGCATTCACCAATTTTCACGTATTATGAGTTGTCTTTTTTTTTTTTTTTAGATTTGAGCATAATTTACGAGTGGTCCAGACCTGTTGTAGTCATGTGCAGTTAGTCTGCTGTTACTGAAACTGAAGTTTTTCACTTATGACTGCATATTTCATTCATTTTGACTTTTAAAAACAAATAACACTTCATAATTATGTCAACATAATCCTGTTTGACTACACTTCAAATTATAATTGTAAATTTACATATCATAATTTTTTCAATGATCCATTATTACCTGCTGTCAGGTGTATTGGCGATATATCGGCACAAGCAGGTTCATGAAGTCTCTGTCCTGGTGAACATCTTCACTTATTCTGTCCTCTACCATGTCTGTCATGAAGACTTCTCCTGACCCTCTCCTCTCACTGCAGTTATTGATCATCCCTCACTGTGGCGAGTCGTTTTTTCCTCTGAAGTCATTTTCATATCGAGACAAGCAGGACGTCAAACTCCAAACTCGTAAAGTTCTTTGTTCTCTCTGATGCCATTTTCAGGAATGAACACTTCCTGACAAATGGGGCAGGAAGCACAGCCATATATGGTATTATTGGGGCGTTAATTATGTTAATTTACAAGTCTCACAAATATGCATAGGTGGATCATTTACACACTTCAGAGCTTTTGTTGAATCTTATGTGGCATGTTCATACAAGCCCTTCATATGAAGACAAGTAAGAGAAATTTAAGATAAGAATATGAAAACGTTCTTGCATGAGGCTCATTGTTTGAACATGTGGTACTGAAAAAGTATAGATACGTTGATGTTTTTGACAACCTTCAGCTAGACATGGTTTTCCTTTGTGGGATGTTCCAAACTAACTAGGTCAGCACCCTGAGCTGCAGGCCCATGTCACCACCAGTCTTCTACAGTTATCTGTCTTGAAACAAACTTGCTTGGCTTGTCCATTACTGATCCGAACTGACAACATGTCACACGAAACATTTTCTTGTTCTCACAGTTCCCTGTGCTGGTAAACTGTATCACGTGTGAATGCAGGTATATATTTCTTTTTTTGTGTCCAATAGGGCATGCAGTGTTATGCCACTACGACAGTAGTGTGGGCATGAAGCTACCTGTTGGTGGTTGGGGAAAGTCCTCATGGCCTCCAATAGAAGCTGAGTGACGGTACTCAACAGTCTGACAGGCATTCCCGCTGCCAGGTCCTGCTTTGTCAGGTTGAACACACAGGCACTGGCTGCCAGCTGGACATTCAGAGTGGCAGGATGATTCTTCATACCCAAAACTACCAGCTAGAAGAAAAACAAGAGGAAGTGATATTATGTTAAGTGACACAGATCAGGAACTCAAAGTGTGCGTGAGATGAGTTGGGTTATGGGAGTTTGGCACAATACCATAACATCTAGCAGGACCTCAGATATGTTGCTGTATGTATTGTGTAAGTGTGATGAAACAATAGAATGTGATAATCTACACTGTGTTCAGACAGAATAGGCAAAACAAATTTTATCTTAATGGAATGAGAAAAAATACTTAATTTCCAAGACCATAATTTGTGTCTACCTTCAGTATGTCAGGCCTCGGTTTCTCCATGACGTGTGTCAGACTGAATAGATGAAACAGAGCTTCTCTCACAAAACCTTCCCTCTCGCTGTAGCGACGCAGGGCCTCACAGATCTGGGTCTCGTTGGCTTCTCCTGTAACCTGTATACACACAAAAGATAGTTTACTGTCACAAACATAAGTTTCTATGCAATGTTATTGACCTTAGAGGCTCAGGTTTTTTGAAGTGGATTGTGTATTACTTATGGTACATGGCAGTTGTCATGTCCCTAGAACCAGCAGGATTACTGGTGTAGGAAGCTAAGCAATGTACTGTTGTGGACAGAGTCAGCAGCAAAACATATCTTAGCCATCTAAAAAAACATCAGTGTACGCTACTATATTTAGAATACATTTTGCAACTTTACTCTGCTGTCAGACAGGCTTTTCTGAGACTACTGCTGCCTTGATCAGTTAGTTTGTCTGTATTATTGTGTGACTTCTGTGAATCTGATCTAAATCTTTGGAGGATGGAACACAAACAAACTAACCAATCAAAGGAGTGGTACACCAGCAACTCTCATCTATTGCAAGGTAATTACTGCTTTTGCCGATGTGGTTTGGTGGCCTTTAAGAGAGCAATATTTCTCTGATGACAAGGTTAAACAATGAAAATATTCTAAATATAGCGTACATTTCAACTGGTATAGATATGTATGTTTTGCTGCTGACCCGCTCCACAGCGGTACATTGTTTGGGTTCCTACAGCAGGACTCCTACTGCTTCTCCAAACCAGGTGAGTGTCTTCCACCATTTCATGTAGATAATACACTGACTATTGATAAGTACCTCCTACAACCCCACTTAATAATATCTGAACCATCCGTGTGATGTGTACATGCATCTAACCCTACTTTTAGATTTCCTTCTCCAGAGAGGAAGTCAGAAAATCCAGCATCTGTGGCCAGAAGCCCCACAAAGGTCATCCCTGGTCTTTCTTCAACAAATGCCTTCACAGCTGCATCAGTCACCTGCAACATTTACACATGTAGGAAATTACAACTTGGCTCTATAGCTTGCATGCTTTCTCTGCAATCTAACTCAGAAAACAAACACACCTGTTTTCTCCCTGACACATCCAGGGAAACAAGAGCGGGCAGGATCCCTGGCTGTCCAAGCAGTTGACGAGCCACATCAGAGGTAAACTGCTTATCATCACTGATGTCCAGGTGCTGCAAAGGCAGGGTTTTACACAAACACACATCACAATTTTACAAAAATACAAACAAACACAGTACGTGAAATCATGGAGGCAGCGTTTTCTCTAAGTGAAAATCAACTAAAAAGAAACAGGCTTAATAGACAACTTCCGTCCTTCCACGAACCTGCAATACATCCAGCTGGCCTATGACTCCAAGCAGCTGAGCAGTGCTCATCTCCAGCCTTTTCAGCTGGTGCAGTGTTAGTGAGCGCAGGCGCTCCTTCAGGCCCAGCAGAGGGCTCAGGTTGGTAACTGAAGTGTTGGAAAGATCGAGGCTCTCCAGCCGTGGCAGGGAACACACATCGACAAGCCCAGAGTCATAGAAGTCTACGTTGGCTAGAGAGAGGGAGCGGAGACCCTGCAGGGAGCTGAAGCGATACCGGATTGGCTCCTCCAGAGAGGACATAGTGAGACCTGTTAGGACAAGTCGCTGGAGGGACTCCTGCAGAGAGCAAAAAACAAAACAACAGACATGCTGTCAATAAGAATAAAAGTTTACATTTTTAATATCGAGGATGGTTTGACAGCATGTCTGATGACATACTCTTACTTTACCTGACAGTATTTATTGGTGGCAAGACCCTGTAGAATATCAGGAATGGTGAGGTCTGCGTTGACCCTGGCAGCATCCAGCTCCAGCAGTCTGTGAGGGCACAGGGCTTTCTGAAAGGCCTCAGCAGAGATCCGCGCTGTACGGATACAGGCTCGTCTCAGCCGCAGGTATTCACAGTTCCGAAATACACCCACTGTGCTGTCATTCAGCGGACCTGAAGTGGAATGAACTAGAGTTAAGGTTCATTTTTGTGTTCACGCAGGACTGAGCAGCCTGGAGCCTTGCACAATACCATCTCTGTTTAAACAGGGAAGGCTTTTGGTTTAGGTGACAACATACCATCAGACTGAGTAGCTCAAAAATGCCACACATTTTATTTTTTTCAGGATATAGAGGAGGATGTCCAAAATCAGCCAGGGTTTAATTTTCATCAACCGATAGTTGTAATCAGTCATGTTTGTATATGAAAATTCAACAGGCACTTTAAAGGAAAAATTTGGCACTTTTCATATGGATGTCCAGTCAGTGTTGATGGTGACTGTAGTCAATTGGAGCAATACACTCCTCACTGTCTTGTTATATTGGCTGAGAAAACTGAGTTCCCCTGCTGTAAAATCTGTTCTTTTTCCTACATCCAGTGATGTCACAGTGATGTGGTTTGTGTTTAAGAAGAACTAGGGGCTATTTCAGCTTGGATTTCTAGTCTTCCCCTCTGGGTTACCAGGGGGTGTACATTTACCATCTAATTCTCTGCTATGTTTTGACCAAAAGAGTAATAGCTATAGACTACGGTGGTGATACAGGGCAAATATGAGCATGGGCGTCAAAAGATCATATGCAATGGATCCTGATACATGTTGGCACTGCTGAACAGAAGAATGTTTGGTCAATACAGCACACACTGAGGAATTCTGACTACATCATCATTTGTCTGAGACTTTAGATCTCCCCTCAGACTAGGTTTGGAAAAATGCACAGCCCCTACTCTTAACCTTCTGTCTTATTTCACAAAATTGAGCCAAGATAACCTAATATTGCTGTTTGACCAGACAGACAAGTCAGTGTCTAAATGTTTGATCACGCGTGGTTACTACTGAGAAGAATGGAGGGAGTGTATCATTTTTGGTATGGTGTGTCCTTACAAAAATGTAAGTGGTGTGTGGGTTTGTTAGTAGCTGTTCTCATCATGGTTCAAGCAACTGCTCTGGATTTAGAAATTCCAAGACCATCATTAGGCTGCGAGATATCTGATTGTCTGGTATCACAAGACTACTTTTAGACATAACTTCAGACTACACCAAATACACAAAAAGGTCGGTTATATGGCATTGGTTTTTGCCTCTGGAAAAGTGAAATAAACTGTAAAATTCTCCAAAATTACTGCAACCAAATCACACACACATTTAAACTAGCCCGTGTAATCTCCTTTTGATATCCACTCTAATATTTTTTCACCTCCATTCACTGAGCCTCCCTTGAACCCTTTTAAAACCTCTGGATTACATCTCCCATCAAAACTGACTGGACATCCAAGTGCCAAATTTTCTCTTGAACTGGGTAAAAAGACTGTAGATCTTCAATGAAGCGGCGCTGTAGGCTCAGCAACCACCAGCTCTTGACTGTTCAGAAATGTCTTTAGAGGTCCAGGTTTACCTTCAGTAGCCATCTTGGCCAGCAGCTGGTCTGCTAGCTCCTGTGGGAAGAGTACAGCCTCTCTGAAGCACAGGGAGCCATCAGGGCGCTTCACACAGAAACACTCCAGGTTTTGGCTCACATAAGTCAGGCACAAGTCTGTTAGAGCCGCTGGAGAGGCATCATCCTGAGAACAAAAAGGCGATATTTGACCATGGAGATGCATTTAATGCCATTAGGCAATATACATTTTTTCAATCAGCAAATAATGCGACATAAGAAGGACGTTACGTCACACAAATTGCTGTGTAAAATGACAAACTTACCGTGTTAAGGAAACTGCTGGCCATAGCCATGGTTAAATAAAAACTCTAGTTTTAGCTTATGCAACCAAGACCGGTGTAATTTCCACCAAGGAACACTGTCGTGTCGCTCGTTAGCCGTCGAGCGGCTCCGTTTTTAACCGTTTCAGTTCACCTGTGTGACTGCTTGCCGTTATGCTAATCTATGTGGCAGTACGGTAACCAGGAGAGGACGACAAACGGGCACCAACGCACGAATGTTAGCGGCGACAGACACCAGCTAGCTAGCTCACTTGTTGTCGCCTCCGCGGTGGAAAATCGCTCTCCGTGCAAAAATGTCGAAAGCTGTCTGCTGTGGCGGAATTCATGTTGAAAAGATATCCACTAATCACTGTAGCGACAGATAGTCAGACTTTAAGAACCGGTGTCGAACGCGGTTTTCGCAGCAGAGAGTTAGGCTCGGTCTATTTTTGACTAGACTGACTAGACAGACAGTAAACAAAGGTCACAGCACTGGAAGTACATTAGTGAGGGGGCTGGACTACGGAAGCCTGGGAAGGAGAGTCCTACCTAGAAGGAAACTCTAGATTTGAGAAGCTCTCGCGAGATTTGCGGATATTGTTTCTTCATTGGACAAGCTGTACAAAACTATCATGTTTTATGGAGTTACAAGTCTGTGGTTAAATCTGGATAGGTTAAAGGGCAGACAAAAAGTTGGTCAGGGTTTGGAAAAAATCGCGGTTTGACTTAGGTTGATCACTCTCGCGAGATAATTCGCGGGTCTGGGGTTCTCTTTAGACGGACTCAGTGAACGAGGGTTAGAGATCCAGGAAGAGATCTACTGGAGACACACATGAGCATGTTCTTCTGTTTCCAAAGGAACACTATTTTCTGAGTACTTAAAATTCGCGTTTATAGCTTCTTTACCATTAACGGCAATCATCTCTATTGAGATTTGTATTGTGAAGAAACGCTTTTGTAACATCGCTCAGTAACTCACTCACCAAGGTCACAAGTAGTGGATGTGGTGGGAGCTAAGCCTTCAGCACATGTGATTGTAGTAAAGTTAAAAAAGACAGGAGTGCACGCTCAAATATGGCTGGACTTATCAACTTTGAAGATGAGAATGAAGTGAAGCAATTTCTGGACAATCTGGGAGTAGAGTACAGCTTCCAGTGCTACAAAGAAAAGGATCCTGAAGGTAAAAGACCTGCGCTGTTCTCAGACCAGTAGTGCTGAAACTCAGGACACCAGCTACAGATGGAAACTCAATGTTTGATCTGTTTGCCTAATCACTTATTCATGTGACATGTTTTTCTTAGGGTGTCAAAGGCTAGCAGACTACCTGGAAGGAGTGAAGAAAAACTATGAATCTACAGCACAGGTGCTCAAACATAACTGCGAAACAAATGGACATGGGGAGAGCTGCTATAAACTGGGAGCTTACCATGTCACAGGCAAAGGTAAAATATCACTGCAAAGCTTATTATTATCCTTGTTTAGCCTCTCTGCTGTTTGTGGTCATATTGCATTTTGTGTCAAATAAATGTAGGTTAAGGTTAAATGAAGGTTAATTTGATCACAGCTTAAAGCTACAGACGATGTCTATGTTCTATAGGGCTGCAAGTGCCGATTATTTTAGTAATCGATTAATTGATTGATTATTTTCTCAATTAGTTAATTAATAGTTGCTTATAAAATGACAGAAAATTGTGAAAAATGTCGATCAGTGTTTCCCAAAGCCCAGGATGATGTGCTCAAATGTCTTGTTTTGCCCACAACCCAAAGATACTCAGTTTACTGTCATAGAGGAGCAAAGACACCAGAAAACATTCACATTTAAGAGGCTGGAATCAGAGAATTTTGTCTTTTTTTTCTAAAAAAAATTCCTCAAACAGATTCATCGATTATCAAAATGGTTGGCAATTAATTTAATAATCGATTAATAATAATCAATTCATCATTGCAGCTCTAAAGTCATCACAGCTTTCACACAGAAAATGTGTGTGTGAAATAGGGCTGCAATTAATGATTACTTCTATTGGTGATAAATATGCTAATTATTTTTACGATAAGTCATTAGGCGATTGTTTACTGAAAGAAAAGTATTTAAACAAAACCCACTCTTCATGTCAGAAATGACAAGGAAAAGCAGTAAATCCTTATTTATTTAAGAAACTGGAACCAGCAAATGTTGGGATTATTTTGCCTCAAAAATGACTTAAATGACTGATTGATTATTAAAATAGTTGTCAATAATTGTCTTTTGATTGATTAATTGGTTAATCGACTAATCGTTGCAGCTCTATTGTGAGATGAGAGACAAAGATGGAAAGTACTTGAACTTTGCTCAAGTATGCATGTATGGGACTATGACAATAACATGAAATACTGGTGTAATAATTGTATTTGTTATTTCTATTTTTATTTTATGTCTTACTACATTTCCCTTTGTGCTGCTGTGCCAAATCAAATTTCCCCTATGGGGGATCAATAAAGGTACATCTTATCATCTTATCATCCTCTCAGGCAAAATGCATTGTACTTTATGGATGTATTGAAGTTAAGTGGCTGCTTTGCAAGATAAAGTTAAACAAGCAAAACATATGAGAACAAAAAGAAATAGTGGTTTCTCAAAATGTTGAGCTGGTTAAATGATTATCAGAAAACGAATCAAAAATCACTTGTTATCAGATTAAAATACCCAATATTTGCTGTTTCATACTACTAATGTGTAGACTAATCATTAATTAATGCAGCACTTCTAATTAAATCTTTTAATTGTGTCCACTTTTTATTCAAGTGAGGGATTTGACTTCTTTCCACCAGGTGGAGTGACTGAGTGCCTGAAAACAGCCTACTCCTGCTTTCTGCGCTCCTGCAACGCTGGAGGAAAGAAGTCTATAGATGCCTGCCATAACGTTGGACTTTTAGCCCATGATGGACGAGTTATGGACGGAACTCCTGACCTCACAGTGGCGCGGCAGTACTATGAGAAGGCCTGCGCCGGTGGCTTTGCTCCCTCCTGCTTTAACCTCAGTGCTTTGTTCATTGAGGGCAATGCCAAAGGGCTTCCACCAGATATGACTCAGGCTCTGAAGTACGCTAACAGGGCTTGTGAGCTGGGACATGTTTGGGGCTGTGCCAATGCCAGTCGTATGTACAAACTCGGGGATGGGACAGAAAAGGATGAGAAGAAGGCGGAGGAGCTGAAGAATCGAGCGAGGGAGCTGCATGGTTTAGAGAAGGAAAGGCAGCTCAAGTTTGGAGAGTGAATGTGACATTTATACTAAATTATCTTTGTTTTGGTTTGGCAACACATGTGGTGTTCAGTCAGGTTGTTTGTGAGAACAAGTATGTTTGTGCACAGACAAAACCTGTTCAATGTGTTAGGAGAAAGACAGGTTAAAGGTGCGTTTACCTCATTTACAGTCTGCAGACAGTAAATTCAGGGAGCAGTATTCATTTGACTATTTGTGAAGGTAGATTTTAGCAAGATGTATGCAGTGTAATGTAAAGAAATAAAATTAATTGTGATTAATGTACAGTAGTTGATCATTAATTATGCTTTCTGATACTAATTTTCAGTGACTTCCCCAAGCTACCAAGGGCCCCATAAAACGCCTCATAAACTTATGAATTTAACTTAGAACTTAAGTACTTAAGAATTTTTTAAAAACTTTTTGCTAATTAATCATATCTTTCTTTTGGCATCGGAATGCTTAAATTATGAGAGCTATAACTTGGTCTATTCAATGATCTTCCTGAGCATCTGTGGAAATGATTAAGGAAGACAATAGCCAACTAATGTGAAAAAAAGGCTCAGCATGATGTATAGACGCCAAAATGAAGAGAGGCTACCCCACCAGTGCTGAAAAAGGAGGAATCCTCCTCCATGCGCCACCGTAAATAAAAGTTTTAATAAAATGACTAAATCCGTCCCTGTCAAATGTATATATAAGGAAATCAATGCAGACTGCAGGGTCTTTGCAGTTATAGCCACCAGCACACACTTCTAGTGCATCATAAGTGATCACTGAAAAGCATTATGGCAGATGAAGTTATACAGGGCTGTTTCTTGCCATATGCGGACTATGTGTTGTCATAGGGGCCCCAAATCCACCAGGGGCCCCCCAAACAGTGTAATGTACTGATGATCTGTGTTCAGTAGCAGATCTGCCATTCAGTATCCCCACTGCTATTCAAATTATATATGTTCACTGTCCAGAGAGCACATCACTACATCACTCACGTTAGCACACTTATAATATATAATATATATATATAATTAATTTAGTATTTTTTATTACATATTTGTTCCTTGCATTTAAAAAAATAAAATGCAGTAGCTGTCTCATTTTGATAGATGATATAATGCAGATTCTGTAAAAGTTTTAATGATTTTCTTGATGTAGGGGTTTCCCAGTTCCCATTTATTATAATTTTGTATAAGATTAAATTGCTGGGGTCAACTTGTGATTTGAATTCGAGAGAAAATGATCTTTTTCATGCATCTAACCTCCTTTCCATTTAAAATGCAGCAGATGCAATGTATTACATAGCTAAATGCATGTCCATGGACCACTTCAGAAGGCTTGCATTTACCCCACTGTATGGCCCCCATAGGAGTAGCAACGGCCCCTACTACATATATTGTTTTCTGTAGGAAATGTTGTAGATTATACCTTTAAACTACCATCCAAATACTGTAAAGTGTAGTTAAAATAGTGTTGTCAACTACACGCCATTGTCCTAAGAGCCAATGTACCTCTATGTAATTTCGTCATTCATTGTGGCGCACAACTGTGATCAGACCACAAGAGGGAGTCAGAATCAAACACATGAACTTTGCGCCCTTTTCAAACCGCTCTGGGCGCTTCCTTTATCCTGAAGTCACTACAACAGGCTGAGCGGGTATGATACTCCCACATTTCACGATTATTACCGATACCGACTGTATTAGCAGCTTGCAGACGATGTGCACGCAGACAAGGGGTGACCTGTGTTTATAAAGAAGTAGAGTAAGCCGGTGTGTTGAGGATGATGGGCGGACTGGTCCTGCTGCTCGCTCACACGCCGGAAGCTCCGCCCGCCGTGCGTCTCTCTCCTCCTTCAGTCCTCATTCAAAACAGAACACAGCTGTTGTGAGGCTCATCGTCGTGTCCTGAGCGTTAGCCTCAAAACTGTTAGCTAGCTGTCTCCCGCTGGCCTCTGATGAGCCCACTGGAATATCTGAAGAAGGGACAAGAAAACGGCGCACTTCGGTGAGTTACAGAGCAATGCGGGGCTAAAGTTTGTTATCGTTTGCTACATCATGTAGAAAATCCCTCCACAGCCAGTCAGCCATCGAGGCAGCTAGCTAACGTAACGTTAAGCCGCACGAGCGAATTGGATGTGTTCCTTTTTACGTGCAGGATGCTCCGGTATCAAAGTAAATCGGCATCCGTCAAGAGGAGGGGACACGGAGATGGAGGAGCAACTGGGACTGGTCTTGGTTTCACTAATGCAGACTGCCTGACTGTAGCTGAGTGCACAGGTTTATTTTTCAGCCATTATTTTAATTTCCTCCTCCTCCACTCAGTTGAGGATACGTTCGCCCCGCCACACACCTAGAAGAAGCAGAGAGGAGTTTGATATCTGATAATAAATCATGCGCTCCCTCACTAAGCTAAGTTAGCTCACGATTCAAGCTAGCATCATGCTAATATGGAAACCTGAGTGAAAAGAGTGGGGAGAGTCAGTGAGGTAGCAATTTGTGATTCCTCCCGTGCAGTTTTACTTTTGTTTACTTCAGTCGCTTCTGTTCAGGCAGACGGGGGACTTTCCGTCGACCCATTTGTGCTGTTGTTGGCCCGGCAGAGCGTCTTTTACAGCCGTACCCGCTGCAAGAGCTCGGCTCTGGAGAGCTCATTGGCGGTGAACCCCCTGCACAGCTGCCCTCCGGGGAGTGCTTTGGGTGTGGCGTGGGTTCACCCACGAACAATACTGTATACAGACACAGTCTATCTTGTTTCAGCCACACCATATCTTGGTTATCGAATAGTCACATAAGACTAGTCGTGAGGATGTTTTGACTTTTGGAAAGGGGGTGCAAAGGCTCTCGACTTCGATGCCCTGAATTTATATAAATGAGGGAAAGTTTCAGAGCATGAGCTGGAGAGGTTCCTCCCCAAGTTCAGCTGGTAGGTGTTTGTCAAATAAATCACTCAGAATCAGCAAGCTGATCTATTGTGTCTGATAACCGTCTACATCCATTAATGCAATCTAATTTGTTGATCAATAATATCATTTTAAATGAGTGATAGTCTTCAATTAGGCATTAGTTTCTTGTAACTGTGTTGGACACTCAACCTTAGGGTAGGGATGCTCGATTTGACAACATGACAGGAGGTCAGTGGCCAGTTAATAAACATTATACTACTTATTAACTAAATTTGTAACTAGGATTGTTTGGATACATATACCAGAATCAGAAAATGCCTCTGGTACAGTCTGAAATGCTGGTGTTATTATCAGTGAATTCATTTATGTCAAAGTCAGTGGTCTCAGATTCGTACCCAGTATCAGTCGACACGCAAAGTTTGGAAATTGGGCTCAATATGTGGACGGAAAAAAATGTATCAGAACATCTCTACTTGTAACAAAACTAATGTGGTAAAAGGATTGACACTTTGCCTTTATGACATATAAATAAGATATTTTACTGCATTTAAAAGCTGCAAATGGATTTTAGTTGTAAATGCTTTGCATACATTTGAAATTTTTTTATGTAACTTTAAATACAGCTGGAACTTCATCCATCATGCAGGCAATCAAATGTTGGAATGATTCATAAACATAAACAAAAAATAAACTGCTCTCACCAGAGACAGAATGATATGCGCCTTCCCAAATAACAGCCGAGAGAAAGGGGAGTTACTAGTTGATATAAATGAACAAAAAGTTCTCATTGTGAATCAGTATTCAGTTTTAATCTGTATAATCAGTATTTATTTTCTTTGTGAATTAGAAGATGGTTGGTAAACTGGCCAACACCCTAACTGGCCTGCAGACGTTAAGTTGCGTATCACTGCTTTAGGCTATATCTGAACTGTTGTATCACAGATGAAGGTATGTTGACTATTTCAAGTCAAATGAATCTTTGATAATGGTGGTCAGATAACAGTGGTCAGTGTATCATGTCCTGTCACAGTCTACACTGCTAAAACCTTAAAGAGCTGTCTACAAACTTAATGTTATCTTCATTGTTCCCTTAATTTGTGAGGTCAGGAATATCCACAGATATGCAAATACATTGGGAGCACACACACACTTGAGTGGGCCAGCTCTATTAGCTGTCAAGCAGAATTAGTTTTAATCTGAATTCATGCCTTTTTCACTATTAGGCCTGGTCGCCTTTTTTCTTACACAAAGCCACTCTCTGCTCAAACCTCCTATCTAACACCCTCTTTGTCAGTGTCCTGTTTATGTGACGTTGCTGTCGCTCACCCCTCACACCCCACTTTAAACGTCTCTAAAGAATGTTCCATATCGATATTTAGTGTGGTTGTGTGGAGCTGCTGTTCACAACACTTAACATATGACCCAGAGGTCACCGGTTCAGACTGATGACTGGCGTACCTTCACAGTGCCATGGTGTTGCGTTATACGGCAAAGACTGAACCAATCTCATTTGACTTCAGCAGCATCCTTTAACAGTGAAATGGATGCAGACTGGTCATTAGAAGGTGTTGATGATTGCAGTCCCATCAGTTATGAAGGCATTGCTTGATTGAGAGGTTAGATAAAACTACAGTTAAAGTTGAGTCCAAAAGGGGATATGAGACCTAATTATTTCCAAATGCAAGAAGTCTGCTGTCCTCCATATGTCAGAGAAGGAATCTGTTTGGAATTTTTTTATGGTTTTTACTTTTTCTGATTCAGGCTGAACCCAGGAGTTTGTTATTATTTAAGGTATAAACTTAAAGCTACTTTGAGGACCTCTCATACTTTGTTGATTTTGAATGCCCCTGTGGACAGAAGCGGTAGTCTTTCCACTGCAATAACCACAAAATATAACATCAAAAATAAAGTTATCTAAATAAAAATCTCCTCCTGCTTCTTTCTACCTGGCTAACATGCTACTCACTTTAACTTTGCCTGTGAAAGTGTAAACACGGCTTGTTTTTGTTGATTTCAAGAAGGCAGGCATTAAGAATAGCTAAACAAAAAGTCTTCTCACAGATGGTCTTCTTTGCCTGTGTAGGTTATATAAAGGCATCAGTAATAAACTGAGTTGGTTTTATAATCAATTAAAACACCTTGTTGTAGCTTTAAAAGAAATCTCCCAGGATAAGGGCACAATGAAGACCTGAAAGAGCCCTCACTCTGCTAAACATCATGCTGCATTAGCCAAATTTGTCAAAAAACAAACCTCTTAACTATGTATTTATTCATTCGTTATCTGTAATTGCTTATTCTTGAAGGGTCGTGGGGGGGCTGTAGCCTATCCCAGCTGTCACTGGGTGAGAGGCGGTGTACTCCCTGGACAAGTCGCCGGTTCATCTCAGGGCTGACGCAGACAAACAACCATTCAGGCTCACATTCACACAGTTTTAGAGTAACCAATTAATGTGCGTGTTTTTGGACTGTGGGAGGAAGCCAGTGTACCTAGAGAGAACCCACATGGACACAGAAAGGCCCCACCCCAGCAAATCATACCGCAGCCCCCCAGCTGGCTGGGGCATTCAACTCAGGACCCGGTGCAGTGGTTAGCACTGTCGCCTCACAGCAAAAACGTTCAGCATATTAACTATAAGTGCTAAAAATAAATTAAAAAAATAACAAGGTTGCTAAAGATTTATCTCTGATGCAATATATACTGGAACTAATTTGCTCAAAATTTATCCAACGTCCTGCAGGTAACGTGTTCATTATTTGGATTAATTGTACAGTTATCTGTTGTTCTGTACTGTTACTGTTATACATTGAATATTAAATATTCATGAAATGTGTCACTTAGTCAGGGGTTGTCAGTTTACATAATGATAGAAAAGGGGTCCCTTAAGGAAAAAGGTTGGGAACTGCTGTTACAGTACAGAGCACCAGCGAAAGGTTCACCTGCAGGACAGAGGTCAGTGGGTGCAAACGGTACATCTGAAATGTTTACTCAAGTAGTCTTAGTACTGTGGCTTAGGTTTTAATCCAATACAGTATTCAATATTCTATCCAGCGTGGAGATTTGCACTGTTGGTCTTAAGCAACACAAGTCTTGTGTATCTGTACGCCTGTTTACAAGTTCTGCATTGAATTATCATCGTGTGTCTTTGGGTTTATCCTGTTCTTCGTCTCTCTCTTCCTGAAAGCATCACATTGCATATGTGTTGCTTGCCAACAGAAACAGTGTGCATGCCCGTAGGGTACGCCGAAGCTCAGGAGTGCTGTTCTTATTTTCAGTTACATCATTTTCTGTCTAGCACATAATTATCTATGGCTAAATGCTTTGTTGTTGTAAGGATGTAAGCCGCAATGGTTCTTAATTGAAAAGTGTGGTCATGTTGCAATCAGAGGGAGAAAATTGTTAGAGGGCATACCTTTAGAATTGGGATGGGACAATACACATATCTGATACTATCATGATACTTGGGTGCTGATTTCATATGTGTTGTTATTCTACAAGTGTTGTGATTTAGTATCATAATTTATTATGATTTCCGCTCTTTTTTAACACTAGATCATGTGAAAAACTTGAATCATACCCTTCTAGAGATCATGAGTCATATTTCTGAAAACAGTTAATCACATGTTAGGCAGTCTTAGTTATTTATCAAACGCATGCTTTACTGCATATTAAATCGTAAATAAAACACTTTGTAGAAGTAAGCTACATTTAGCTGTTTCTGCTCAGCAAACTGGTGCCATAAGAATACAATGAATAAATTAAGATGTTAAAAATTTTTAAAATTAATAGAGCCCCTGAAAACTGCACACTAGGGATGATGGAACGGTTAATCAGTGATTATTCTGTCATTAAGAATTTGATAGATCAAGTAAAATTTAATCCATGTACTATCAATTAAAGATCGGAAGTATTTTAGATAAGATTTTATGAGCATGCTCATAAAAGTGCATAAAATGCTGTATGTTTCACAGATTGTGTAATGCTGTCGGAGACAATGTAATGTGTTGCTGTGGAAATAAGGCTTTGATTGCGGGGGAAAAACAGTTTTGGTATTGTTTGAGATAAGACCTTGTGTACATACATTCAAAAATCAATTCAGGAATTGTGAAAAAAAGAAACACTTCCACCCTTACTTTAGGATGCACTTTCTGAATCATCTGCTTGGATAAGACACCCCTGAGCGCCATTTGAGCACCAGCTACTTTTTAGATACTATCCCTTGGTAACGCTACATACCACCTCCACCTTCCGGGCGAAGCTAATCCCAGACATGCCTTGTATACGTGGGCCCATCTGTTCAGCACTGTGGTGTAACTGCTCTGTCCAAGGCCTGCAAATGTGATTAGTTAGAGATTACATCTCTGTGTGTGAAATGAAACTCCCCTCTCCGAATCAGAGCCGTGTTTACAAGAGAAAGGGATAAAACACTGAAGCGCCTTTGCGTCATCCAAGTTCAATCCCTGGTCTTTCTCAGGTTATGTTTCTCAGTCCTGCATTACATCACGTTTGCTGCAGAGTTTATGTGAAATGTTCCTAGATGCAGTAAGAGTGTGTCTCTGTGAGTAACAACATATAGAGTGCAGTTCAGTTTTCTGAGCGGATAAGTAGTCATCTTGTCGCCTCCTGAGTGCAATACATATTCTAGAGGCGTTTTGGTCTGCATCAAGCCTTTTTTTCTCTGTGACCTCCAACCACTGCTGTTGCTCAGTTGCCAGGGTAACTTTATGCGTGCGTCTGGCACATCCATTCAGCACAGATGGAACTGCGAAGTCACATGTCGTCACACTCTTCCTCTGATGCCTTCCCAGCCTTGGCTCTGTCACTACAAGTACAAATACAAAGCCAGTTATCTGTGCTCAGTTTTTGCTCTGGTTTTAATGTCGACTCCACAATGTCGTCCAACTTCTCTGTTACTATTGGGAGTAATACAAAAGGTCTCTGCGCCTGACAAGTTGTTTTGGAAAACTGATAAATGCCACTGTGCACGATTGCGTGTTTGATAAAGACTTTTTATATATGAGGTGTCTCTAATGTTGCTGGCAGTTGTGTGAAGTGGGTGTTGTAGATGTGAGCTTGGCTAGCACCTGACTAGCTGACTGTGTGCATGACTGTGAGAAGTAGGAGATAAAAGACAGGGATAATGCTTTCACTCAGACATTTCAGAGGTAGGCACTACGTTTCACTGCGCAGATTGAGCAATATGTCTTTTTTGCTGTTCAGCATTTGAGGAAGTTGTGCAGAACTGCCTCTTCTTATTGTTATGAATGTATTTGTCATGTGGTTCCTGCTGTGTTGCAATCGCAGCTCTTGTTTAGGAGAAGTTAGAGGCCACCAAGAGCAGCCGGACACAGACACAATGTTGAAGCTGTTGAAAACTGTACATATAACCTCGTGACTGATAGCTGAATCCCTCTCTCGCGCACACACACACACACACACAGACAGACAAAAACACAGCCCTCAATAGGCCAAGCAGCGGCAGGAGGCCTGGAGCTTTGAGTACATTTCAGCCTGAATTCAACCACTGATGGGAGTGGCTCACACATCAAGGGCTATGCAATGAGTGGACTGATGCACAACTCTAGTTCCTCGCTTCTCCTTTGTGTTACTCTGCTCTCACTTTCTTTTTCAGTTTGCTTTCTTGTTGCGAGTGGGATCGTATGCTATTTTTGTCCTGTCTTGTCCGCCTGAGTTTTGTACTGTCTAATTATTAGGCAATATCCCTCACAGTGTGTTTAGATATACTACGTACACCAACCCAGAAACCCCTGCTTCCTGCTTCTCCCTCCCTCGTGTCAATTTCTGGGGTCTTTTTAAAATATGTCTGACTTTCACTTGAGATCACTGGTGCCAGTATGATACCAAATGAGCCACACTTTTTGAATACATCAGTATTTTGTCCTAACCTACACAAGGCGTACATTAATCTTTACTGTAGTGTATTTTATGAAGGAAAATTATGATTTAAATTATCAGCTGTATCAGCTATTTTGTATTAATAATCTGAATCTGCTCAGTAATTAAGGTTATAAAACAAATGTAGCCTACATGACTTAAAAGTGAATAAGGAACCAAAATAAAACTTTTGGTATGTGTTTTTGGTGCTCTTTAATAGTATTTAGAGTTGATACCAAGCCCTACTTGTAAACAGATCACCAACAGCTCAGCTCACCCAGCTGATGGGTGTTAGCTGGGATTGGTGCGTGAGGTTGTAGGTGCTTGGGGTCATGTGGTCAGGGGTCAAAGGTGAGTTCAGGGACAGGGCTATAGTAAAAAGGCCCAGCCTTAAAGGCATGCAGAATGTCAGCTATGAGGGTCTCTCGTTCCACCTGACACTTTCAGGCTGGTCTTTTGCTGCCTGTGTCATGTGGCATTTTTAGACAGCATATCTGGAATATTCTCAGCTGAGGACCAAATGCAGATTAGGAACCATGACAGTAAAGATCTGCTTAATGGAATTTGGTAAAATAGCATATTTTATGATTTGCAAATTAGGTGCATTTTAGTAACATTAACATGAGCATTAAAATCATTAACCTGGATTTAAGAGGGGGTCCAGCTTTTGAATCAGGCAAAACTTACATGGTTCAGAAATTGTAAACTAAAGTCATCTGGTGGAAACATTCGATTATTGATCATACAAGTGGGTAAAAAGACAGACCAATTTCTATATATTTCTATATCGTATTTCATGGAGCACCACCAGGCTCTATTCATGTCAGTGTTGATCTGTAGTATATCTTTGCGCAGTCTTTGGAAGTCCACATTTTGGCAGCTAACATGCTGGTACTTTACTAATCAGCAAAACAAGAGAAGAAGATGTTTTTAAACCAATGAAATGACACATACATTTGTACACTTCTGTGATTGGTTTGAATAGTGTTTCAAATGAACCACACCAAGGGGGTAGATGCTCCAGGGTTTGGTTGAACTGGATTAAATAAGGCTGGTGTGAACCTGCCCTACGTGTTGAGGCGGCTAAAAATGCTCAAGTTGTCTCTCAGTTTTATGCAAAGCTGTTGTATTTCACTGCATTAGTTCTGGTGTATCAAGTAAACAACTAGCGACCGTGCATATTTCCAGAATCCATTGCAAAAAGATGTGTAAACTCCATCCTCTGGTTAGGATAAACAGGTCTCTCACCAAATGAGCACATTCACATTCAGCATCATTTAGCCTAAAATATGTTGGAGTCCTACTTCATATAACTGCTGTTCTTACTACACTGGACCAATGCGTACAATATGCTCAGGTGGTTTTAGTAAAATGGGCATCAGGACTGTTGTGGTGTTTTGTTCTACACATTAAGGATCAGGCCACAGTCCTCTTTCTGGCCCAGTTGTATACAAACAGAGAGATGCCGCACCCTTCCACTTCCCCTGCATATTGTCCTGATCCCACCAGTCTGTATCAGTACTGGAGACAAAGCTTTGTGATCCCACAACACAGCCTCATCTATCTCTCTAAAACCCTGAGTGTTTTGGCTTGAGAGTTAAAATGAGAGCCGAGCCTTGGCTATGTCATGGAAACTTGTGAACTTGGTCCTGAACCCTGCCAAAGACAATAGATCAGATACAGACAAACATAATTCCACCTCTTGTTCCTTTTGCTCTCTTGTTCTTCCAACATTTTCCTGTAGCACTCTTTACTTACCCTCAGACAGGCCCGACACAGGTACTCTGTGGGCTTTTTGGCCTATAGAACACAGTACATAACTATGAAGCCTTAGCCTCTGCACCTGTCCTGTTCTTATGTCTCCTTTTTACCATCCATCACCTCTTTGATGAGTGAACAGTGATGATTCACCTCCTAAGCAGATGTGTTTTCCTCTGTCTCAAAGAACTCATTTAGATTTGTGTGACTGAGACAACCTGTTTCCTGTCGCCTTTGTCAGGATTCCCACAGGTCGGGTCTCGACATGCACACAGAGACTTGTACTCACATGCCTACAGTTACACTTTACATCACCAACTGTCAAACCGCCTGTTTAGCCATTTCACTCACACCATTTTTTCATTCAACATGAATGTCATGTGACATTCACAAGGCAGTTAGAGATACAGCACAGACTGTACTTAAAGCAATTCAGATGCAATACTAATAGTAGGGCAGAACAGCTAATAAACAGTGAAGTAAATGGAATCAATTGTGACATTGACATTTAAAATGCAAACTGTTCATAGAAAACTCAGCTAAATATCAAATCAAGCACTTCCTTAACTAACAGCCAGCCCGCTGTAGTGCCAGCCAGTGAAAAAGTTCCCGGATGTTACAGCTGCAGTCCAGATTAAAAGAGTAATACTCAACAGAGAGTTGATGGGGAAACCAAAGATTAGATGTCTGGAGCAAACAGGGTGGAGTTACGCCCTCAAAACAGATCATCACCAGTTGTTTTGAAGTATTTTGGATTTAAGGGCAAGTGATGTTAAACATACGTAATGTAGATTTTGCCGCTATGGGTCTGTCTCATATTAAAACAGTAACAAAATGTATTTGATGACATCTGAAGTAGCGTGTGATCATGACAGTTTTTTTTCCTCACCGTTAAACAGCTAGCATCTGATGAAAATCCTTCCTCATGCTGACGCATCTGAGGTATCCCGTGTTTTCACTGAAGTTATAGCAAATAGCATCTAGCAAGAAAATGCACCGTTACCTTGATTAAGTTACAAATTTCTCTGGGTTTGTTGGAAACATTTGGGATAATGTAAACACCCAACATACGATGTATTTAGTGTTAGACATTTTAATACATTTTCTCATCCAGACTTGTTTAACTTCTGCTTCTGTTTTTCTAACTGCAAAGCTTTACTACTGCAAAGTGTTGCAGTTGTTTGTGAATGCTGTCAATTACAGTTCTTAGAAAGACTGAAAATCGGAATCAGCCAAAATCGGAGTCAGCAGGTCAGACCCTTAAAAAAATCAGAATCAGCCAAGAAAATTGAAATTGGTGCATCTCTAGTTGACATCCAAATTTTGCATACATCTTTAAAGTAGCTCTCAGAATATTTGATAAAGTAAAAATTTCTGTGTATTTCATCAACTATTACCATAGATAATAATGAGATATAACTGAGTGGCTTTCACTCGTGGGACATTGTAGCAGTGCATTGCCTCGTCCCACATTATGTGGCATTTATGCAACATTTATGAATTAATTTGTGTCCTCCTACCATGCATATCAGGAGTTTTACTCTACTCCATTTTATTATTTGATGTTGTGTAAAGTAAATTTGCAATATTCATTCATATTTAGGATTTCTGACATTTCTAATTAGCTTTTGTAAATGAAAATGACTGCATTTACCAGGCTCGGGGTGTGTAAAAGACTGGCAACTGACAAAATGACAAGAACTACCTTGAAAGACTTGATGGACAGGTCTAAGTTTGATTCTACGTTGTACGTGAAAGGGTAACCTGAATATTAATTGTCTTTTGTCTCACAGTTAGAATCTGATAAAGCTTAGAGGGATGGAAAGATTTGTGAAGAGGGAGGGCGACATTGCCGCTGGAAACAATGTCTTTCCTATTTTTAGTCGATAGATGAATGTTTAGTAGCACATGCATCCTGTCTGTACTTGTCCTCCAAGAGGAGTACAGAGGCTCGAACCATTGGTGTCTGTCTAACTTGGGCGCGTTTTGTAGTTTCTGTGTGTCTGTGTGTGTGCACAGACAGAGTAGCCCCTAGCCATACTGCTCTGTGGGAGAGGGAGGGTCAGTAAAGGGGTGTGAGGGGCTCATTCAGGGGGAGAGAGGGGAAGAGGGAGAGGGGGGAGGGGAGCGGTGCAGCCGTTGAAGAGATACAGCTGTTTCTCCAGTCTCAGCTGTTGCTCCTCTTCCATGCAGGCTTGGTTTCTCTCTCTCCCTCTCTCTCTCTCTCTCTCTCTCTCTCTCTCTCTATCTCTCTCTCTCTCTCTCACACACACACACACACACACACACACACACACACTGGAAGAAGCACACAGTGTAACATTGTTCTGCCTTGTGTGAGAAAGATGAAAGAATCAATGTTTCATAGCTGCTATCAGATGGGAATAGTAAGTACGCCATGTTAGTCAGAGAGGGAGCCATGGCCAGATTAGGCAAAATCTGTCTCAGTGTTTTCAAGACATTTTATTGTTGTTTCTTCTTGTCTGTCTTGCTGCTTTTTCTGCATTTCTGTCTCTTTTCTGCCTCTCTGTTTGATGTGTTTTTTCTTTGACAACCTTTTCTGCTTTTTCTCCTCCTGTATCTCTTGTGTTTTCTCTTGACCTCTGTGTGTGTGGGTGTTGTGTTTTATTCCCCCACGTGACCTCTGACCTAGTGAACTCTCAGAGCAAACAACTCTGTGTGTGTGTATGGGTGTAGTTCATGTCCCTCTTTGACCAGCTTTGGGTGACAGCTTGGATGTAGTTTTGGTTGTCTTTCTTGTAAATCTGCTACCAATTATCGATCAAGAAAATAATTAACAGATTAATTGACATTGACTACAAGATACCACAATTTATACTTTGTCAGAACACTAGTGTATATAAAAAACCACGACGCAGAGTTCAAGGAGTTTGTTAATGCTAACCCGGGAAACAGCAACAACAATTGTTACACTGAAAAAGTGAGTAACATCTGATAAAAGTAAAACCTGTTTGTAAAGCCATTGTAAGAACTTAAGTGGCATTATTAATTACTCAGTTCGGTACTTGGTATTGGCAAATGGTTTCAGTGCATCCAGGACAATGAAGACTGAACTGAACTGAGGTCTTCAACAAGCACTTAGATAATTTTTTATAGCCTCAATACTTTCGATGCTATAAATTGAGCTGCTCAAAACAATTACATTCAATGTTGATTAATCTGTTGATTAGTTTCTCGATTAATTGCTTCATTGTTTGTTCTATAAAATGTCAGAAAATGGTGAAAAATTGTTGATCTTTGTCTCCCAAAGCCCAGGATTACGTCTGCAAATTTCTCCAAAGATATTCAGTTTACTGCCATAAAGGACTAAAAAAACCAGAAAGTATTCACATTTAAGAAGCTCGAATCAGAGAAATGTTACTTTTTTCCCTTAAAAAAGTAGTCAAACTGAACCAATTGTCAAAATAGTTGGTGATTAATATTCAAGTAATCATTGCAGCTCTAACTAAGAAACATTTAAGTATTTATTAGGGCTGTCAAAGTTAACGTGTTAGGAACGCATTAACACAAATTACTTTTAACTTAAAATCGGACTTTTACTCCAAGTCCGATTTGAGAACTTTTAAATATTAATTTCATGCCGATTGATCAAAAAAGTGAGGGAGGAGGGATGTGCTGCATAGAGGATGAAGGGAGGGTGAGCAAGTGTGTGAAGTACTGACCGATATAAAAACTTCTTTGAGGATGAATCCTGATTTTTCTGTACAGTTCTGTGATTTAAACTACAGACTTGAATATCTGTCGCTGCAAAGGCCAGACTGACAGACTCTCGTCTCCTCCACAAAACGTTATCATAATATAGACTGAGCTGAATAAAGGACAATATTTTATTAAAGAAATAAACTATTATTATTAATAATAATACTAAAGAAACAAATTAACACATATAAATAGTAACCTTTTCCTAAAATATTGCAGGTTCTATCATATTGACATTTTAAATCTGAAACCTGCACTCTGTCATAGAAACTACAACTGACTATTAAAGTTTTTAGTGCGTTTTGGCCTTAATGTTAAATTGAGCAGGTCAGTATGCTCATTTGTACCTGGATGTCATGTTATTAGTTGAGCTTTTTTTTTTTTTTTGCCAGATGCAGTACTTTTGAGGGTTTTTGGACGATATTTGTCATCCTTTTTGGTTAATATCCCTTTAAGGTACATTTTGAACCAAAAAAAAAAAAAAAATTAATTTGCGATTAATCACAATTAACTACAGACCCTCATGCAATTAATAGTGATTAAAAATTTTAATCAATTGACAGGTATTAATACTTTTGACAACCCTACATTTTTGTGTTAGACATTGACACACTCATTGTTCCTCCTGTCCCTTTCTTTACTGAATCCTACCTCTGCCCTCCTCTGTCGGCAGCGCTCTGTTTGTGTTTTAAGTTGTAATTGGCTGTTTTATCGGCCCTCAGAGACGGGGCGATGCCATGTTAGGGGAAGTCATGCGTTCAGCACTGTGTGTGTGTGTGTGTGTGTGTGTGTGTGAGCGAGTGTTAAGCTGTACGGGAGGCCTGTTATCTCAGTCTTGCTCAGTTAAGCAGGTTCAAAGTGAAGTGACTTGCGTTCTGGATCAAAACTAATCTCACAACTAAATGCTCCAAAGTTAAAATAACAGTATCAGCAACACGGGGCTCTATATTCTTATGTTTTCCTTGTCTTTGTCTTACTCAAATCTTGGCTGCGCAGGTCACACACACAGGATATATGACTAACAATAGCTTGCCTACACTCTGTTTGCTTTTAAAGACACTGCAGACTCTGAGTTTCGGTGTTGGCTGGTGCACTTCTCTTTTGGGTCAAGTATCTGAGCAGAGTAGGCCAACTTAAAAGAGGACAGAATAACTTGTTGGAGGAGGATGAGCTCATTGTTATAGAGACGATATATTTTACTGTTGTATCTGGGGAATGGATGGCTTGACTGATTGTACTAGTAGAGTACAGCAGGATGAGATGCAATCCTTTTGTATTTTTCAGTAGAAGTGCTCCCTGACTTTCTCTAATCTCATTCTACCTCATAAAACTACCTCTTAAAATGTTGTATCTCCAAGTTTGGCTGCATAGTTGGCAGGACCAATGAGCAAGCAGTCCTCCCACACAATGGCATCAACATGTGTGCATCTAGGAGTGTGCTTTGGAGAAATGTTAAAGACTTTATGTCCTTTTTGTCTGGTTGGAGCAGGTGCGTACAGTGGGATGTTTGACGATTAGTCTCTACCTTAGCTAGTTTCCGCTGCCTGGATGTACAGCTTGGCCTTTTTAGAAAGAAGGTATTGTTGTATCCTTAGTGTGGGTGTTAGTGTGTGTTTGCTCTCGCATAATTGTACAGTTTCAGCTTGCAGCATGCCGTGTCTCTTAAGTCAGTGTCTCACTCAAAAGCCCTGAGGCCCCATCCAGAAGCCAGTTGGGGGAAATGCTATGTGTCTGTCTTTGTGGTAGCATCAATGTAAAGGTGAAAGAACCATAGTCTGAGTGGCAAACAGAGATGGAGATGAGGATGTTTTGCTCAAACACTGTCTGTCTGATGACGTCCTGTTGAACTCAAAGACTGGGAAGATTTGTTCTTGTCACACAGAGACACCAGTTGCAAGTTTCGTTGCCAAGTTTCATGTCTGATCCTCTGGTACTGATTTTGGCCAATTATGATTTTCTTGATTTCTAAAGACCATGACTAATTAACAGCACACACAAACATTTTTTTACTTTTCAGTTGTAATTACACAAAAAACAATGATTGTTAAATAACTTGGACGTTGTCTCCAGGCGTGCTCTAGGCTACTCCCACTTGCTCTTTCAACAGGGCTGGTCACAATGCTGTTGAAATCGTGCACCGGAACGACACTCCTGTGAGGAAATAGAATATTTTCAGTTTGCCGAATCAATTTTTTAAGTGCTTTAATATTCAATAATCATGAAAGAGTACATCACAAGAGAGTCAATAAAACAAATGGAATGGTGGTCACATTGACATTTAATTGATGAGAAAAATGTGATGCAGACTTGCACTTGTAGCAGAGAGGGAGGGAGAGTGCCACATAGTATTCTCAACATGATGAAACTAGTCATAAAATCAGTCCAGCATTTGATGGTGTGGTCAGTTATAGCTGCCATGGACAGTCACTGTCTGTGTCACTGTGCACGTGACTTGAACCATCATGTGTAGCATGCGTGTACATTTGACTAGCACAAAAACGGATTTATCAGACATGATGATATTGTCATGGCTGATCACGCTGAAAACTGGCAAATTCACCGGCCAGTTGGAATATAAGGAATAAAAAAATTATATGTATAAGAAAGTAGGTTTTTCTTTTTAAGTGTACGACTCACAAACCATGATAACTTGAAGAAAATCAGATGACAGAACAAAAAGCTGCTTAAAAACTCAACATAAGTTGTTCAATGAAAAATATGATAAGTGTTATAGTGGTTATGATGTAAATTGACCAGCTTATGATTTGACTTGATTTCTATATGGGGACTCACAATTAGATTAAAAAACGGACTCATTCAATTCTTACAGTCCTAACATCAGCTGGAGTATTGGTCCAAACTGCTCTAACAGTTCATGTATGATACTAAAAACTAAAAAGAATGGCTACCAAAACTGTACCCATGACCCGTGACTGCCAGCCTATGTTAAAACCTACATGAAATGACTTCCAGCGACTCTCACCCAACGTTTTCTGTGGCTACCACGATTAAAGCTGCACATTTCAGTGTACTTACTGAAAGGTGTTTTCTATAAAAAACAGCTACAGGAAGTGTTGCCCTTGCATTAACAGCATGCCAACATCACTTATTCTCAGTGGTTTCAACACTTCCTTGTCACTTTTACAGTTTTGTGGTGTTGTTTTTAACTAAATCTTCTCGGTGGTTTGGAAAGAACAGACTATCTGAGTCTAATCAGGCTGCCTGAGATTGAGATAAGCAGGAAACCTCTGAATTAATCTGCTGTGACCAAAACTTCAGATAATGTCTTTACAGTGTTGACCCTAAGCAGTGTGTGTATGGAAAACAGACTCTGAGACATGCAACAGTTGTGCAGTTCATTAGTGACCATGGACAGTTACAGTAATGCTCAATTTTATATTAAAACTGTTATATATTTATCCAACCTGCAGGTTTGTCTAATTGCACCTGATATTTCACAGATTCCTTTCTTGACTATAAAGACCTTTTGTTTAGAATATATAGGCTAAATAGGTTTTCCTTGTAATATAAAATAATTTTTTCTTTTTAAGTCATTGCCAAGTCTATTGACAGTGATGCTGTAAAATCATTATATGTCATGTTCTGGATGTAGTATTCCAGGATACAAGACAGAAAGTTGTGAAAATCTCAGCTGTCACGTCAAAACAAACTGATATGCAGGATCCACATTGCAACCTGAGAGTTGAAGAAGGTTACAGTATTGGTCCTGCCAGTGAAAAAATGGCTCGTCCAGAGCCAATCAGTAGGTTCCTTAGGATAAACAATGAAAGTGTGATTTGATGCATGACAAGTAAAACTAAGCCATTAAAGTTGCAAACATGTCACCAAATGTTTTTTATGGCAATAACAACATACCTTACATATGGCAGATATAACATCCACTGAAAAAATGATCTTTCTTGTGTTTGTGTCTCCTAAAATGTCTGAAACTGACTACACTTAACTTGTATTTGTACAAAGTTTGTTACTAGAGAGATGTTTTGGAGTAGATGTCTGTACACTTCCCTAAAAGCTGAGATTCAAATATACCCTGGGCAAACTAGATATGGTGAACTGAAAGCCAATCACTGTAATGTAGGCAAAAATAAAATCTGAAACCTCTGGTGCAGAGAGTCAGAGAGTGAGAGTAAGCAATAGCTGTGTCTAGGGCTGGGGCGATTCGTCAACGTAATCGACGTCATTGATTACAAAAATACATCAATTTGAATATCGTGTGTCAACATGTCACTATGAACTGCTATGTCTGGTCGGAGCATGGATTCACCCAGAGAACAAGCTCCAGAGAGCAAGACTTGGCACGATCATCCAAAGTGTGATCGTATTTTAGACAAAGATCCAACGTTTTGGCTACACAATATATGAGGATTATCAACACATGTAACACTGTCACTTAAGATAGATTTTCCAGAAGTCTCTTCATCACCCCGTGTTAAAAGTGGTGTCTGCACCGCTGCTGTTAACTTTACACCATGCGTCATCTAATGGTGTTTTTCTGCTGTTTTGTACTTTGTGTTCACTTTATCAGCCATGGATGAGTCAGAAATGGCTAAAACTAACATTTAAGACTGTCTGCAATTCATTTGAGTTTCCAGAGAAATGACATAAAGTATTTTCTTTGGCCCACGCTGATGCAAAAATAATGCCAGTGATTATCTTAACTCCATGTCATAACCAGGTCAAGTTTTAAGTCAAAATACTGATTGTCCAGTTCAGTGAAGGCTTGACAGTAATTAGTGATTCAATTAATATACATCATAATTTCTTTGAGGCCCAGTATGTTTTCTGATCAGGCATCTGACATTGAGTCTATTAAATAGGGTGGGAATTAGACAAAATTTAAAATATGCCATGATTATTATAATGTTCTGTCTTTTTTTCAGGATTATGATTGAATAAAATTGACATATTTATGAGACATGTTTTTGATATGCATTTTAGGTGAATGAATTGTTATATAATTAAATAATAAATTAATAATCAGATTAATTAAATAATAAATAAAATAAAATAATCGATAGATTAATAAAAAAATAGATTAATCATTTAAAAAAATAATCATTAGGTGCAGCCATAGCTGTGTCAGCCACTCCTGTTTACAACCTAACAAACAACTTGAACAACTAAAAGATGCTAACTACACTTAGCATTCTGATTTGTCGGTGGTGCCGATTTTGGTGCACATCTGCCGATTTTGGTGCACATCTGTGTCTGGGTCTGACGGAGGCTCATGTGGCCAAATCTGTCTGATGTTTTATCTAATGCTAAAGCTAGCTGTCTTGATGCACTGCTCTCATATTGGTCAGCCAAATGCAAACAGCGGTGGTTGGCAGGGCACGAGGCCAGATCCTTCTTTCTAAATTTTGTATGCAAGCAGGCCATGTTAAACAAAATTCTGATCATAGCACAGTGTTTTTACATACTTAAAAATGTGTCTGTAAGGGAACTTAAAAGATAAATAACATCCAGTGAAATAAGTAGGCCTTGCTATAAATCAGTGTGCTTCATGACATTGTAATGGTGTAATACATCCAGCAGTAATAAGGCTACCTCAGTAGAAAGTAAAGCAAAATCTCTTCTGTTTGACAAACCTGTCATCTTATAGTATACACTACAGTGTTATATTGCTTAACCCTGTGCTGCATAGTTGGGTGTTATTTCTTTAGTGGGTTAGGCACTACAAGTGACCCTTTTCACGTTATAGACTCTTGATTTAATGTTGGATGCTTCAAGTTGAGAGGAACCAGCATCTCATCGACTCAGCGAAGTGTGTGCTTACCTTCACAAAGAACGAGGCAAGTTGTAGAGGAGTGAGACACAGAAGCAAGCAATATGACAAAATATGACGGCTGAAATCTGCTGGTCCAGATCTCATTTCTAATTGGATAATCTTTGCATCACTCATCTGTTGCTTTGTTGGATTAAAGTTACATTGATGGATCAGTATTTTATTATACTACTGGCCCACTGTGCAGGATTTTCTCCAGGAAGCTGTGATTGCAACACAACTAACACAGGTTCAGCCAATCCACGTAAATTCTGCACAGCCAATCACAGCAACGTTTCTGCAAATTTGACCAATCACTGCAGCTTTCTGTGAGTTCCACAAACCATGGCAGCCTCTTGTGCAAAAGTCATAAATGTATGTTTCAATGAACCGAGTGTTTTATTATTTGCTATTTCTTTGTATTTTTACATATTTTATTTACTCACGGTTACTGAACACAAAGTTTGTCATTGTTATTGACATTTATCAATGATCTGTGCACTTTTATATATTATAGTTTTGGCTCCAAAACCATTTTAATTCTTTTTGTAATACCCTCCAGGTGCACTTCTTCTTTTACAGAAAAGCGCATTTAGAATTTTTGTATTCCTGAACATTTTTGGTATGGTTACTTGGAACCTTCAAAACAGAGTGAGGTTTTTATTCTCCCTGGAAAAAGTAACCTTTGATTTTTTTTTTTTTTTATTGAATTATACCCCCAAAAAACATTTAAATTTAGCAATTTTCACTTCCTACCGCAATTTTTTGGAGTGTTTTTTTTTTTCTTTTTCTGTAAATAAGGCATTCTTGGCTGCAACAGCCCCCAGAAAAGCCTATGATCTCCTGCATGGACTGATTTTTGGCTCTACCCACATTTATCTCTTCACTCACACACAGAATGTCTTCTCTTGTCCCTCACATCTTTATGTTTTTGTCTATATATCTGACATAAAGGGCCACTTTTAGCCTGAATATGTGTTGGCTTGGCCTCTATGAGGAGGTTTTACTGCTGTGGGTTTGTCTTGTGCCAGTCCTCAGAGACTCATAGAGGAAGACATAGAGATCGTATCAGTTTCCTCTAAACATGACTGCTCTGACTGACTGCTCTGATGCCTTGTATTGTTAGCCTGCCCTTTCCTTGTTAATAGTCCGTGCAGGGAATGACCACAGACATCAGTGCTGCTGCCAGCTCTGCACTTCCTCTGCTTCCTCTCTTGCCGCCCCCCTCCTTTCCCTTTTTTTTCACTCCACTCATCTGTCACCACGCTCAGGTCGCCTAGTCTTCGGCAGTAGAGTTGAACTTGGGCCGGGCTGCCTGCCCACTCCCATTTGGGCCACAAATCAGGCTGAAGCCAGCACACACACAGACAGACATACTTACAAACTGTAGGCCGTCGCTCTGCCCACACGTGACAGCCTGCTGCTCTGGGGCCCTGCCACATGCCACTACTCACAAGCCTGGCACTGTAGCTGCTCTTTGGTTTGTTTGATGGATAACCAGTTAACAAGACCAGTTGTGCCATTTTGTTGGCTCTTGGTTGGAGTAGTTTCCTTTATTTATTTATTTATTTATTCAATTTGGTTGTCATAGGTGGGGCTGCGTTGTACATACCAAGTCTGTCTGTGTCACTGTAGGATGTTCTAGGACAAAGGACAGAAGTGGGGACAGGCCTTAACTGCCTGTCTGCAATGCCTGGTCTCTAATTATCTACCGGGAGAGCTGTGGGGATCGAGGGAGAAGGGGAGAAAGGAAGGGAGAGAGAGAGTGTGTGGAAGTGCATCTAAAAAAAGCCTAATCACACCCCACAGAGCAAGCTGCTGCTACAACACCGATTTAGAACTAGTGGAATTTCACAAACAGGGTAGACGGATCTAACTAAACCAGGTTTAGGTGCGTGCTTTACAAGCATCATGTTTTCTCTGTGTTGTTGTCATCTGCTCAGAACAAGAATCAGTTGACCACAATGTTCATCCACACCTGATGACACTATTTTAATTGACCATGAAAATTTGAGTTGTTTGTGTTGAGCAGAAAATAAAGCGTTCATTATATATCAGGACTAATAACATCATGGTGATGACAAATGAAACGGGCTGAGGTTTTCAGCAGCTTGTTTGTTAACACCATGTCATTTTAGTAATGTTGCAGTTATTTTTCACTACTTTGCAAATCTCCTACCTTGATAACTAACACGGTCATTTGAGAAAAAGCAACTCATTAAAAGACAGCATTTCATTTTATCACAGTCCGACAGACCTTGTAGCAGTGGTTTATGTAGTTAAAAGTTTATTAGTTTATTTTTTCAGTTGCTCCCAGAATTCAATGTAATGCTGTTTCTACAACGGTACCTGAGTACCTGGTTTCGTTTGGTCATATTTGACATGTTCTGGAATATCTATAAAAGCATCTTTATCCCTACCCTTAGCTACAGTTGGTAACTTCTATAAAAAATAACTTTGTCACATTTGCTGAAACTGTCACTATGTCCTGACAGTGGTACATAACACATAATATATTATGTGAAAAAATGCAACAGTATTTGACAGCCTAGGAATGAGACTTAACAATTAACTGTCTTTCTCCAGAACTGTCTACCCCGGCTTTAACTAGCAGCCTTCTGTGCACATCATGTGATAAAAAAAAATTTATAAAGGAAGTCAGACAAGCAAAGAGAGGAAAAAAGGGAGGAATTCAGCAGTGCTTGAATTGAGCCTGAACTCATTGTAATAATAATTTTATATTGCTCTCTCCTGATGAATGCAAGTACGCACAAAAACCATAACTAAAAACTTAATCAGGCTAAAGCATAGATGGATTCAGACTGCAAAAAGAAAAAACAAAAAACTCTGAAGAAACTCAATCATCTGATGAAAGATCGTAATTGAATTCAGCTGCTGCTTCAACTTCTCCTGTTCCTAATTTCAGTTATTAGCTGCAGTACAAATTAAACTGAGGTTACAGGTGGTATCATTGGTGGTAACTAGGGCTGTAACTAAGAATTATTTTAATTATCCACTAACTTGCTGATTATGTTCATAATTATTTGATTAGTCTATAATAGAGCTGCAACAAGAAGTCGATTAAAAATGTCTTCTTTTGTCCAACCAGCAGTCCAAATATCAAATACTCTTCATTTACTGTCATTAATGGCAAAGAAAAGCATCAAATCCATACAGAGCACACAAATCTGACAAATATTATCTTTATTTGCCCGTGATGGTAGATAGCAGGGGCATAACACCTATCGTTATACAAAACATCCATGTATTACGCTTCTAATGAGCAGTACAAAAGATCTCAGTAAATACGCATCATACAATATTATTTGTATTAAACTGATATTGATTATATGGTATAAATCTGTGGGGTGCCTTTGTTATTTGCTTTTGTTGAAACCCACATGCAGAACTGTATTTCTAAATTGGGCCACAGAGATCATGTGTTGGAAAGATATGTACTGTATTCTACATTCAAGTTCTATCAGTGAAGGAAATCTACTGAACTTATAGAAAATTATGCATGCATATGTGTTCCACATGAATTTACATTTATTTGCAAACAGAAATAGGTTTCACATGGGATTTACAGTAGTCATACCAGAATATGTTAGCTAAGATAAAAGACCATGTATGCCACTGCTGGTTAAGAGTACTGACACATTACTATTGTAATTCATGGACTGATTATGAGCAAAGAGGGAAAAAATAGCTGCAAATATACTTTGATTCTGAGTAAGATTAATTGTCTGCGCCCTTGCTTTTTCAGACCCTCTATGCCCTTGTGTGCTTGCCCTTGGATCTTCCTTCTAGATCATGCTTATTTCCAGTCACAGACAGGCCTAAATATTCATGAAGGGATGTCTCAGTATGTTAGAGGGTAGAGCACAGTTGGTCCGTGTGGTCCCACTGGGTTCATTACCTATTGATTTTCTAAAAAACTGCTTTTACTGTAAAATGATAAGGCACCATTAAGTTATTTTTTTCTTTTGCATCATGCTGCTGTGATAAATCAAATATGCACAATCTTTTTGTTTGGAAGGATGAATGTATTTGAGACATTGAGGTATCTTCTCACGCTGGACTGTGGTGTAAGCTGTTTGGCAAATCGCAGGATTCCTCAGAATGATAAACCTGTTCTGTGTGTGAGAACTGAAATGGTGAAACAACCTGTTCTCAGAAGGATAGTTAGAGAACCATAGGGCAAAAACCGGTATTTTAAATTAGAGCAAATTGAGCACATGGCTTTTATTTATGGATGCAAGTGTACTTGCCACTGTATGAACTGTTTTATGTATTAGCATCAAAAATTGCTTGTCGTGTTTAACCTTGGGCTGCAACATCTATAAAATGTCAAAAAATAGTGAAACATGTCCACTCCAGCAGTCAGCGTCCGAGGTGATGTCTTCAAATGTCTTGTTTTGTTTTGTTTTTAACAATTAATAGATTATCAGAATATTTTAATAGTTTAATTCTTTTTTACAACTTGGCCAGCTGGGCAAGCAAGTTGCCAGATTTACTTGTCCCGGGTAGTTGTGTCAGTTTTTTTGTTTTTCCCTCTGCTCCTCCTAAAGTTATACTCATGAAAACATTCACTGTTCTGGCCCACACTGCCATGAGGCTGCCTCTGTCTACTTATTGACCTTCAGAAGGATCTGAACATCAGCGGCATGTTAAGTGATGGTGTGAAGGGGCTGTTAGTCATGTTTTCTCGACAGCAAGGAACACCCACACCCACCATTGTCCCTCTGCTGGCAGAGAGCCACCAACATCAGCTCGAACAGCCAACCTGCTGAGTGACAGCAGTGTACATCGAACCACTGTGACATGCAGCCACACGCTGTGTGTATGTGCAGGTTAATAGAGAGTGTGTGTGATCAATCCGGCCCCTCTTAGCTGCAGATCAATAGTGTTTTCCCCGGGAGGCTTGACTCTGGCCAGGATTGGAAATTAGCACCAGCCACCAGGCAAATAATGGTAAAATATGAAAGTTGCTGGTAGACTCCGTCACACTAAATCAGAACTTTCCATAAGTGCTAGCTACCGGCCAAACAGCTTACTGCTCATTTAAGGCAAAATTACTACATTAATTTTTGATTCTAATAAATTCATCTTGATTAACAAGTTGCTCAGCATGTACATTTTACAAACACATATTGAGACATGAAACTTGTTTGTGTTTTGTGTTAGCTCAATTTGACATGTCTGAAGAATATCCAAAATGTTATATTGGCTGTTTATAATATAATAACATTTGATTTAATGCGATGAAGAAACAAAAAAATGATTTTGAGTACATATATTTATATAAATAGGTAATTTACTACAGCTGTAAAGTGCTGGAGAGATTCTTCTGACAATAATATATTTGCTGATATCACAAAAGCTGCCACAATATGATTTCAATAAAACTAAATTCAGGGCCCTGCAGTCGATATCAGATGATATCATATGTTCATTTAACCCATGCAGTTACATTTATGTCAGCTCACAAAAAGTAACTAAATTGTGATTCAGAAAGAATTCTGAAAGATTTCAGTATAGATCGGTATTTTCACTTTGCATCAATCATATTGAATCATTGAACATCGAATTTATATATCGATCCAGATCAATGTATCATTACACCCATAGGTAGATGTTAACTTTTTACAAAGTTTCCAGTCAAGAGCCTAGGGAAAACAAAAATTTCAGTTTGGTCTTTCTGTAACCCCACTGCAACAGGCTCTGCAGAAGACACAACTTAAGTGCGAGTAAGGTGCCTTTTTTGTTGCAAAAACACAACGGGAAAATTGTGTAGTCCTAACTTGTTTACAGGTTTAGCCTAGTACAGTACAGCAGCTCCCCTTCACATGACAATGACACCTGCTACAACATGAAAGATAATTTTACTGAAAGGTAACAGATTTGACTTTGACGGCCCTCAGCTCCCAACAGTGTGAATGTCCTGATTGTGTGTGTACTGTGTGTATTAAAGAGAAGAAGAGGAGGGCACAGCTTAATGGGCTGCCACATCCCTCACTGCTCAGCTCAACACACTGACCTACTTTGGCTCCCTGACTTTGGTGCATCTGCGGCATGCTTTTCAAATGCATCAAGCCCTGTCGCTGCTAGGCAAAACAGAAAGCACGTGTCTGTGCAGTGCATGCATTATAGAGACAGTGACAGAGAGGAGGGACTCTAAGTTTTATCATGAAGCCCTGTGGGGCAAAAGAAGAAATAGATTGTTACTCTTTTTTCAAAGGATTGTGTGGCGAAAAGGCCAGGACTGTCGTACTCTGTTCGTAATAATGAGGTCTACGAGTCTTGCTGTGAGCATAAGGTAGAAGGACATTCATGGTGGTCTCACACACAGTGGGAGCAGATTGAGAAGCGAGGCCTGCAGGGCTGCTATGTGTCAAAGACAGGCCTTCAGTGCTGCAGGCAGGGACCGGCAGAGCTGTTGAAGAGACATAGAACTCTGTTAATGCTGAATGTTACACAAATCTCACATGTCTGATCCTTTATTTGCAGTCCCACATCTTGTGACCTTCACACTTAAGGTACAGTTCTGTAAAGGGACAGACAAACTCTCTCCCTGTCTCTCACACACTAATCCTTTGTGTGGTAGCTTGCGTCTCGTGCTGGGACAGAGATGGAGTAGTGAGTAAACATGCATACACACATACAAAAGTAAATGAGATTAAGGTTTGGTACAGTCTGGTACTCTGTGTCTCTGAATGCCAGGTTCTTACTGCGTTTCCACCATGTACTGCAGGGCCATCTGTGAGGCACTGCCACAGTTTTGTCATGGTTACCGCAGAATGAAAATGTCATTTTAAATCGTATCTCACAGCTGTTTTTACAGACGTTGGTCAAGAGAAGGCTAATGGGAAAGTTTCAAAAGCATTTTTACCAACAGCTGTGTTTACATGGGCCCTAATATTCCACAAATCCTCAGGATAACGGACGGACCAGATCCAACCTGATCTGGAGGAAATTTCAATCAGCTTGAGAGAGGCAGTGTAAACCTTTGATAATCCATTTAATGGGAAAATAATAACTGTGTAAATGCCTATGAGATAATTTCTCTCTGGTCTGAATAAATATATTCTTTCTGCATGTCTGCCCCATGTGACGGTAGGTGACATGTTGCAAATGGGCTTTCTGGAAGGACAGAAACATGGGCAGTAGTGGATACAACTTTTCTGTTAGATATCTTAAAAGATTTAGTGGTTATATTATATATTGTTCCCAGGATGCAATGTGGGTTTGTCTTGAAAATTATTGGCAGAAACACTTCTTTTGTTATATTTCTGGCAATTTAGAAGCTTGAGTGGGTGGAGCCAGTTTGCGCATGCCAAAACAGTTATATTCTGATTAATAAAGTCATGTTGTACACCATTTGAATGGTAATTTGATAGTCCATCCAGATAGTATTTAGTTGCGTAGTGTTTGGCCTCACCTGTGAGTAATGTCTTTGTGATTTTATTGGCATGGTAGTATGTAGTACGAGGACTTAGGGCTGGGCACCAAACTTTGATCCTTTTGTGGAGCTGATCGAATCACTTTAAAATGCCGTTAGATCAGATTAGATTCCATTAGATCAAAGTCATTAAATACCCAAGACAGTTATTAATATCGTTTTATATTTTCCAGTGTTGTCCAAATATTCCATCATTTTCTTCATTTTAATTCAGTTATCTTGGAAATTAAAGTGTGCAGAGTAAAACCGGTTTCTCAATCTGCTCCCAGGGCTTTGAACAGCTTCCTCCTTTGAAGTGAGTAATTTTACTGTAATGTGTAATATAAATATCTTTTTTTTAAATTGGATTTTTATAAAATTGGTTTTGACAACATCATCATCTGTCTTCAAATGTCTTGTTTTTGTCCGACCAAAACTCCAAACTCTAAACAGATTTAACTAGCTAATATTAAGCCAAGACAAAACAGCAAATATTCTCATTTAAGAACCTGGAATGATCACGTTTGGTATTTTAAGAGTTACCTCACAACCTCACATATGACAAAGAACAGCAGCAGATCTTCACAAATGAGAAGCTGTAATAAGAGGATGTCAAAATAGCTGCAGATTAATTTTCTGTAGTCCGACTACTTGACTTTTTTAATTGACTTTTAGATTGTGAATATAAGTGTTACCTCCACTGCTTTAAACACCATCATATACATATATATATATATATATATATATATACACATATATACATGTGTGTGTATGTGTATGTATATATACCTTCTGGAAAATTATTGTCCATTGATCCAAACACACTTCCATTTTAAAGTCTGATCCTCCTGCTGTAAAATGAGGTCGAGGTGAGCAGGATAAGGACAGGAGATGAGCAGCATAAGGAGGACAGAGGACATGCTGAAAGGTGGTGGAGACCTGTTTTCAGGGCCACTGGGGACAGGAATGTACAGGGTCGGTGCAAGATGTGGAATGCATTGTCACATGCACAAATACACCGGCATGTGCATGACGACATGCGAAAACACTTTGCATTGTGCCCTTCAGTAACAAGGCCTGTTAGACTGCCAGCGCTTTTTGTGTTTGAACAGCAGTATGTATGTGAATGTCAAAAAGCTGTCTGGCAACACGAGCAGAGGGAGGGGGAGGCGCCCCGGTTTAGAGAGGCCCGATTCAACAGCACCTGCCACGCAGCATAATGAGTCACATTTAGCTTAACGACAACACATCCTCCGGTACAAGCTCCAACATGAATCATCCCACCTTCTGTCACTCTTCCTCTCTTATATTCTGCTTCCTCCTCTAATCCCTGTCATGTCCTCCTCAAATCTTATCCCAGAGATGCTGAAGCATCATCAGCCCAGCCATCCCAAAACCCACACCTACCCCTTATCACTATGTGCTAGGGTTAGGGTATCATGAGTGTTAATAGTTAATCATGAGTTAATATACTTGCAGAGATTTGTTTCAAAAATTAGAAATAACTAAATAAAAAACAAAACAAAAAATCAAATATACATAAAATGCTATCTATAAAAATAATATCCATCCATCCATCCACTCATCTATACCATTATAGCTCTCCTAGGCCAATATCAGGCTGATTATATCAGCCGACCGATATATCCATCTGGCTCTACTTTTATTATTACTTTTTACAGAAATAACAATCTTAATTTTTTTAGCGCATTTAGTTGCATTTCAAATTTCGTAAAGTGGGCATTAAAACCTTTTGCTTTCTTACCTTTTTAAGTAATGTTCCATTAATTTTCATTGCAATTTTCATATCATTGAGAGCAGGGTATACACAGATATAAGATTAATATAAAGTTTAGTATCAGTTATTGATACCCATCCCTGTTACTCACATGGTATTTTTTTCTGCTGGATGTGCAAACATTCCCCCGGACCTGAACCTCAGTAAGTGAAGCATGACGCCTCAACCACGTGGAATTATGTCACCAAAACAACACATTTCAGCTCTGCTCTCTGTCAGAGGTGCATGGATGTTGCTAAGAGCAAAAAAAAAAAAAGGATGAAGGGGACTCTTACAATAGGAGCCCTGGCTGGTGAAGATTGGATAGGGAGCACAGTGACTCAGAAGAGGGGGGGGGGGTTTGTCTCACTCTGTTTTTTTCTTTTTCTTCTTCTTTGAAGTAGCATAGCTGGAGGTGTGGGTGTCATACTGTAAGGAGCTGCAAAATAATGAGATGTAAACTAGTTGGTCTTATGGCTGACGAGGAAACTCAGACAGAGTGTAAACTGACTAACAGCAGACGGATACCAGAGGGTGTTTACACTGCTCAGGGTACAGACAGACCAACACTTTGTTTTGTGACAATGACACACAGACTATAGACGTCACGTGAACATGGTTTCTGTTACACTTGTGTGCACACAGTTGTTATTTCCATATTCCTTGGACAGAAATGTGCTGCTCGTCAGAGGTGTTGTAAAACTTATCTGAAGTGGAGCACTGGTGGTGTTCTCTTGGTCATATTTGATCTTTAAAGGAATGTATGGTCTTGTGTCAGTAAAGGTTTTAAGTTATCTTTGGATAGTAGAAATCTTAATCCACTGTTTGTTTTGCTGGTGAGCTTTGTACCCCTAACAACCTGGAGGAGATGAGAAGACCTTAGCCCCTTACCTGATGGCTAAAGGCCAACTAATGTCTGCCAGCATGCAGCACTTGGCTACAGCTAGCCAGAGTCCCACACAGTCCCAGTATACAGGCTTTTATCTTGTAGAGTAGTGAGACACCTGCTGGCTAATGTGAGTCTTGTAAATAGTCCCGAGGCAGACAGCTGGGGATTTACACTTGATGCACAATGAAGTCAGCTGCAAACAGTGTGGGGTGTAGAAGACATACACACTGGTAAATCTCCAGTATTAAAGTTAGTGTATAAATAACTCACAAATAAATCACCATGGTCATTAAAGGTATAATATTAGAGCTCATTAAAAATGTCTACAGAATGAGTAGACCTTTGTTGTATATTTTGATGAATTGTGTACTTACATTATCCCTGATGTGTTCAGACTCTTTACCCCCTCTAGCCTAGCTGCTATAACTTCAGAGGAAACATGAGAAACACCAGATGATAAATCAGAGTGAGGAAGGAAGTCAGCGAATATGACTAAACGTAACGCGAATAAATCATTAATACATTATCTTGTATTTGAACACTTTCTGCCTTACTCATGTCCCATGATCCCTCGCTAACTCACAATGTCATCAAACTGTGTCTTTTGCTATTGTTTTATTTGAGAGACCGGTAGCAGCAGAAATGACATGCTGTGCATTCAAGGTTTTACTATGATCTGACATTTTACAGGCCTACACCAAATGAGTAATCATTTAAACCCTCTGGAGTCCTGCATCTTACGGCAATTCAAGTTTAATATGTTATATATTTTAATGTATTTGTTTGTTATTTATAAATATTGAAAATCCCAGTGAAAGTTTACTGTTTTAATGCCCTGATATCATCTTCCATTACATATCTTTGTCATAAACATTTGATGAGCACATTTGAGGGATTGCTGCAATATGGGCGAACATATTAGATTTTTTTTTACCCCCTAATATTGTTATCAATATCAACCTCAAAAATCCAGTATCTGTCAAGCCCTACTGAGAATTTGTTTTTTGTTAAGGTTGCTTCTGTCAAATTGTCACCTTTATTTTTTCAGTAGTGAGCTCATGGTGGCTAAAATTGATGGCTCAGAAGTTGCTGAACTAAAGTTTCCACCAGAACAGATGCTATAGAATCAGATCTTGTGAATGCAATGGCTGCTGGGTTGTTAAGCTGATCAGCTAAAGGATTTTTGCCTATGTTTATTTCTTATGTGTGCGTGGGTTTTCCCTCATGTTCAGAAGAATCATGCTGCCTCCCTTTCTGTCTCTCCCTTTTCTCTCCCTTTTGTTCTTTTCACACAGACGGCAGGAGTCAGCCTCAGAGAAAGACAGGACTCGATAGACAAAGACAGCAATACAGAGCAACAACGGGCTAACCTCACATCCAACACTATGCGCATCTGACACACAACTGGTAAGTATGACCTGGTCTTGACGAGGACGGTTTGATTTTGTTGGGTGTGGTGACAGCACAGGTGTGTCTATATACCTGCAGGGTTGTATGCTAATGGATTTTTTAATCATCTGAATCCAGTTGCACACGTAGAAGCAAACATGACTGTACTTTCCTTATTGTGTTAGACACACATAGGTGTGGACGGAGTACGACAAATTATGTACAGACAGACAACTTTGGTAGTAAAGTTTAGTTGTAGATAAGGAGTTGTAGATGTATTCAGAGTATTTATTTTTGGGTGAAAAGATAGGCACTAGTTATGTGGTACACTTGCATGTCTTACAGTGTGTTCACATTCATCACAGCATTAACTTTAAAAGCCTTTAAAAAATCTTTGTGTGTTAACTGTAGACCAAAACTCCTAAGTGGTATTTTACAGAGAAAGACATGGGTATTAGAAGAGGAAGTACAGTAATTACAGATGTATGACAACACACAGACTCTGACTTGTAAATAGAGGCTGGCTGTTGCTTCCTGTGCAATTATACTATGCTGTCACAAACAATATGAGGAGAGTTGACATGATGTACTGGTGTTTACTCTTGGCTTAGCAGAATGCAACGGTGGAAGGCAGCTAATGGTTCTTAAAGCACAGGCCATTTTAGCTTGAGCCTTGGGCCAGCCAAAAAGACGGACTCATACACACACACACACACACACACACACACACACACACACACACACACACACACACACACACACACACACACACACACACAGAGGCCGGCATTGTCAAGTACACAAGGGATCCTTTGCTGGCATTCAGTATTCTAAGCAGTTCTTTATTTTTCATTACTGTCTCTCTGTGTGCTTTTGGCAAAGAATCATCTCTGAGGTGTTTTCAGTCACAGGCGGAGATGAATATTAAAATATAATCCTAATAAAAAAATCAGCCACAGTAAAATCTGTAAAGGATTTAGTCACTCTGATTCTCCAGTCTCACATTCAAGATGTGTAAAATCATCAGATGCTTAAAGGACCAGGGTGTAGGATTTAGTGGCATGTAGCAGTGAGCTTGCGGATTGCAAACATTTCATCTCAGTCTCCTATTTCCGAACGTGTACTTGGGCTTTTCCGTTGCCATTTCGGGCCATGCCCAGTCAAACCATGCTGTGCTGATTTGCATTGCCATGGGGCCAAAGCGTGCTGGTTCAGCCACCGAGTGAGTTGCAGTGACATCTCGTTCACTGAGGCCAACCTGTTTTGCAAGACTCAACTGGTGTGCAGGAGAGCAGAGAGAGAGAGAGAGAGAGAGAGAGAGAGAGAGAGAGAGAGAGAGAGAGAGAGAGAGAGAGAGAGAGAGAGAGAGAGAGAGAGAGAGAGAGAGAGAGAGAGAGAGAGAGAGAGAGAGAGAGAGAGAGAGAGAGAGAGAGAGAGAGAGAGAGAGAGAGAGAGAGATGTTTTTAAAAGGGTCTGTATTCAGTTCTCAGTGCTTTTGTAGCCTCTAACTGAAACACTGTGGTTTGAAGTTTATGAGGTCTCTGGTTTGTTTTACTGTTTGATGTTTGCTTTTAGCTGACAGGAGTGAAAACCCAACATTTCCTGATTTTTGCTGCTTCATAATAACAAGCTTTGAAACAACAAAATAGTATTGACTTTCATTGAGAAGAATTTATAGGAATTGAACTGATTTGTCCTCCGTTTTATTGCCAATTGAGTAAAGACAAGCACATCATTAGAAAGACACGCCTTCAAGCTGGTATCGAGTCAAGCCAAGCCTGAACATGTGTATGGAAAAGGGACTCAAAAGAACTTACTGGGCCCTCAACATTCACACAAAACACAAAAGGTTGTATCTTAAGATATAGTTTGTTTTGCCTATTCTGGGCTGCTGTACAAACATGGTGGTGCCACATGGTGGATTCCCTGAAGGAGGATCTGTGGCAGACTGTGATATTAACAGACGTACATGGATACTCAGATTATCTTTTCTCAGGTACCATGACCGATCCTTTGTGATGGAAAATATCACAGGTGTCAGGATGGTTTTTAGTCATTTAGAAAAGACAATAAAAACACATCTTGTGCAACATCCAGTAATTGATGCTCATGCTGAAAGTGGTTATTGATTATTTGATTCGTAGGAAAACAAATGTGACTGTGTTGAAAACTGATTTAATCATTAAAGTCATTTATCAAGGAAACAAACAAACAGTTGCCAGTGACAACTTTGAATACGTTTTGTGTTTTTGACATCTGGAAAAAGAGAGTAAGCAATTTTAAGAGTGGACTTGGGCTTTGGCTGTTTGTGTTGTGTATTTTTCATTCGCCTTCATACATTTGATACTTACAGTGGCGTGAATGACATAAGTTGCACGAGAAGTCAGGACGGTTGCAATTGCAACGCAATTTGAGATTTACATGGTACAATAACTGTGAAACTGTTTGGTATGAGCATTTTTTTAAGAACAATTAATCAATTAATTGATTGTTAATCTTGACAATAATCAATTAAGGAAAGTGCTTACAGTTTGCAACCCTCGGACAGACTGAGGAACAAAAACTGCCATACTGGCGAGCTGACCTGTACAATTTTATTAAGTATTAAGTCTATTACCTGTGTCCCTTAATAAATTCAGAGGTTAGATTTAAAATGAGGCGGTTAAATTTAATATATTTCTCCTGGTTCTTATTAAAAATACATCATTAAAATTTATCAATAAGTTGATAACGACTGAAATAAAACTTTATTATAATAACTTTATTATTTTAACTTTATTATAAAAAATCTATTGTGATTCATTTTTCAGTGATATCGGCCCTCTAGCAGCCAGCTTGTGCTCCTCTGAAAATGTTATTGGCAGTTTAAATCTAATGAGAGTGTCTGTTCTGGTAGCTATTTGACACAAATAAAAGAAAACAATTTTTTTTCCTGCGTTTAGTCTGGTCTGTGGAGTCAGTGAGTGGCAGTGGGTCACAGTCTAGTGTCGGGTGTAAGCTGTTTAGTGTTGTGGCTCCAACTGACAGCTGCTTTCTCCAAACCCCTTTCACAGAAGATCTCTTCCTAATGCTTGGCCTAAGCTCCTTCTGTCCTGTCCTGTCCTCTCTCATGTGTCGTAAATGACAGGATGTGAAAGCGCACGTCCGTATAGGTTTCAAAGGCCCACTGAACCTGTCAACACTTTCACTGCCATCTCAAATTCAGTCAGAACTCATTTTCTTTGGCTGACTTCAGTTCAGTAGTTGACTTAAGTATCCTGTAATGATGAGGTGAACCTGAAGTAACACATCTCAGCCAGTAGGTGGTGCTGCTGCTACAAACTGAGTGATCTGCCTTCTGTGTTTGCGGGTGATAATAATGTCCAAGATGTGGGGTAAAATGTACTCACTGTGGCATGTTGTCTGTGTGTTTGTGTTCAGAGGGCCGGACGGGCTTTGCTGCAGCTGAGGATGATGAATGGTCTCCTGCGCTAGAGACAGATGGTGTGGGAATGATGGACCTCCCTAATGGTCAATCAGGCATCTCCACCACCGCTGCAACAGTCTCTGAGGTGAGGCCATACCCACTCACTACACCTTCAGCCACTCTTTTTTTTTTAAAAGTTCATCTTGTTTTCTGACTTTTTACGCACCAAAGAGCTAATTGATTAACCAGGAAAATTATCAACAGATTAATTAATATTGAAAATATTTGTTAGTTGCAGCTTTAATATTCTGTCAACACATTTTCTGTGTCCTTATTTAAGCCTCTCAAACCTTACCTCACTTCTCTCCTCCACTTTATACTCTTGTTTTTATCACCACCAACATCGTTCCTATTACCTTTTTAATTTGACTGTGTGTGTTTGTCTTGTAGAAGAGCAGCAGCTCAGAATCTCTCAGTGATAAGGGTTCTTCAGACCTGAAGAAGAGTTTTGATGCCGTTGTGTTTGATGTGCTGAAGGTCACCCCTGAAGAATATGCAGTAAGAGAAGCTAAAGCGTTAAAGTGTCTCTGCGAGTCTGCCTGTCCTCGTCTGCTTAACCCGCATGTTTGAGTGTTTAAAAATGAAATGTTCACAAAGCACGAATGTGATGTGCTGACTTGAGGTAGGAGGAGATGGGATGATAGAGGAGGAAATGGGGTCAGAGTTTGGATCAGTAATAATTGATGATGTTTGGCAGTGCCAAGCAGCCGCTGATGGATTTCCCCTCAGGCTGCCACTGTCTGCACAAACTTTGCATGGCAGCTATGAACAAGCAGAAATCACATTTCTGTTGAATTTGCCTTACCTGGTTGTGATGAATAATTTTGCTTAGAATTTTCCGATAATAAATAACAAAAAACTTGTTTCTCTTCATCATATCTGTACTTTAATTTAATGCTGTAATGTTTATCACTTGGTCTGCCCCGTTCAACCACAAGAGGGCCTTCTTTATCTTCTTTTCCCCTCCAGTGTCTACATTTCACATCTCTCCACAGTATATCAAGGCATCAAAGGGTGCAGTCAGTAAGAGAACACTGTCATGCCCAACGACTTGAGATGACATAGCCCCTTTAGAAAAATCTTTGTTGTAATTATTAAGCTATTAAGTTTATTGATCTTAGATTTGTCCATTTCTGATTTTTTTTCAGTGTATAATCATGCACGTTAGCGAAATAGACCAAATTAAAAGAAACTAAAATGTAGGTCCTCTGTGGTATCAAGATGTTAGGGAGATTGTACAAAATTTTATTTGTTTATTCTTTGGTTGTTTTTCTTCTTTGTCATCCGAGCACGGCACGTCTAACATCTGTTGTGTTTCGACTCCTCCAGGGCCAGATTACGCTCATGGATGCTCCTGTGTTCAAAGCCATCCAGCCAGAGGTGAGTTGCTTTCACATCAGTGGAGAGACGAGAGGTGTTGACGGCTTCATTTAGATATCGTTTTTGACATAGAGTGTGAGAAATCAAGCAGGACCATTGAGTTAGTTACCACTTTCAAAACGCATTTCATGCTTGGGGAGTGGCAGTCTGAAAAATGCTCCCCCTCATTTGAAATTATGCAAAGAGACCGCACACAAAAGGGAAAGACACTGTGGAATATTTACAAGAACCCAGAGTTGACTCTCTCCATCTGTTGTCATTCTCCTTCCATCTAGTGGCTCTATTCTTTATTGTAAATTTTCCATGCCGTCCCTGTCCCTGTACCACGCTGTGCTGTGAGCAGCTGTGATCAGAGCTCCCACACAGAGCCACATATTATAGCTGTGCAGATAAAGGGCATCTGTGTCTCAAGCAGTCTTACACACCTTGTCCGCTGCCTCGTGATTTTTCTCTCTGTTGGATTGTTAGGCCCGTCTTGACAGCAGTCGTGGATAACCTGTGTTTAAGGTTGGCCGCTGCGGCCTTATAAAAGCAACATACAGACCACAGCACAGTGTGGTGTGGTACAGTCTGCCTCCTACTATTGCATATGTGCAGCACTTGTCTCAGTTTTGGCTAACAGCACGCACAGACACACGCACGAACACACACACACACACACACACACACACACACACACACACACACACACACACACACACACTCACTCCTCTGGCATGATTCCTAGACCTCTGTTTTGATTTGATTTAAATAACGATTGTGTAGCATGACCTTTTTGATTCTTGTAAAGAGTTTGTTGTGTCTGAGTAATGGAAAAGACTAAATATTAAAGTGTTTAAGTAGTTTTCATCAGGTTTCCCCTCCGGAATGTTGCCGTTTCTTCACTCAGAGGGAAGTCATTAACATCGTGTTGACGCCAGCCCCATTGTCTTACACACACGATATGTCAATTTTGTTGCTAGGTTCACCCACATTAGTAACACACAACAGTAACAAAAAATTTGAAAAAAAGTTTGATGATGTCATAAAGTAGTATGGGATTATGGGAGTTGTTATCTTCACTTTTAAACACCCACCATATTCGGTGAAAAACTATTTGACATGACTCAGACAGAAATAACGTTCATGGCGGAGGTGATATTAAAGTTTTATTCACGTTATATTTAGTCATGTATGTCAGCTTTGTTCCTCACTTATCCCATATTTCCCCTGAAATTATAGCAACTAGTTAGCAATGGCAATCACCATTGCTGTATTACCTACAGTAGATTGCAATCAACATGCTCCTAGTTTGAAGAAGTGGAGAGGAGCACCATCATGGAAGCTAAGGAGTGTACAGCTGTGGGCAGGGTCAACAACAAAAGGTATATTAGCCACTTAAAAAAAGGTCCACCTTAAAAAAAACTACATCAGTTTGAGTATATATTCTCACTGCTTTACTTTGCCATCAGAGACCCTTTTCTGACTGGAAACCGACCCAAGTCCCATGGGAAAATCAGTAATTTTGCCTCGCAGTGCAGATGTATTGCTGGTCTACCACTTCCTCAATCTGTTAGTTTGTTTGTGTTACTGTGTGACTTCGGTGAATTTGAACAAATATTTTAAAACCCCAAAATACATAATAACACAAATAAACTAAGGGATCGAGGCAGTGGCAGACCAGCAGCTCTCGTATTTTGTGAATTACTGATTTCGCCCACGGAGTTGGGTTGTTGAGGAGAGAGTAATAATTGGCTTATATAACTGTGGTTTCCCGTCGTAAAAGACTGTCTCACAGCAAAGTAAAGCAGTGAGGATATTCTTGATATAGCGTACTGGTGGTCCTTTTTTAAGTGTTGCTGTTGGTCCCATGCTGGTGCTCCTCTCTGCCTCTCTAAACTGGGGACATCACAACTGCCATCCACTATAGCTAATACGCTGACTATCAATAAGAACCTCATGCGACCTCACTTCAAATAATCTAAACTATCCCTTTAACTGCATGGGGCCAAATTTGCTCATAGGAGACTGAAAGGTTTATAAATAAAAAACATGCTCCTGGGCTTGGTCTGGTCTGCCTGACTGACTGACCGACTGAGTGGGTTTTATAAGCTTAATGAAAATGTGTCCCTGCAGTCCAATGGAGCAATTTGGCAAAGGATCGGGTGCACAGGGGATGTGGTCCCACCTTTTGCTTTAAGATGGTGAGATATTTTTTTTTTCTCTTGAGAGACCTGCACTTGAAATAAAGAGAGTTTGGGGTGGGAGTGGGGGGCTGACAGGAGATGAAGGCTGCAGTCTGGAGGGAGAGAGGGAGCAGAGTGAACAGTGTGCAGAGTGACCCAGCAGCATCCTGGCAGGGACAGAGTGGACTAGAGAGGCATTTTCCTGCTCTCACTGTGCTTTTGTGTCCAAAACCTGGCTGAAAAAAAATTGGCCAAAAAAAAAACAAAAAAACGCTACACTGGTATGACTGAACTAAAACTCAACTAGAGTTTCCACTGCTGTCAGTCTCCTCGCCCTCCTCACAGACACATGATGGAGAAAGCAGGTGCGTGCGTGTGTGTGCGTGTGTGTGTGCGTGCGTGCCTGCTGTTTCACTCGGCCCACTGCCTGAATAGGAAAATATTAAATAACTTGAGTTGTGCAATAATGTTTTTACTGATGTACAGCCCATTTAGCCTTTGAGCACCCTTTAAATGCCATGTTACAACATTTAAATCTACATGTACACAAATCTCTAGCTAAGTAGGACTGACTGATACATAGGGAACAGTAATGTACATAATTGTGGTTCAAGTAGTAGTAGTAGTAGGTGCTTTTTTTGCTTTTATTTATAAAGTAAATGGTGATTGCACAGTGAAATGACAGAAGAATAATGATGTTAATAATGTTCATATCGGTTCCCTATGAGCCTTGCTTTCATCTGTCTGGCATCAAACACGATTTTCCCAGGAAATTTACTCCCGTCTCCTCCCTGAAGCCAACTGCTGCTGTAATTACTTAGTTGTTTGAAGCTGTAGGCTAACGTTACTCCAATGTTATTACAGTGCAATGCACATAATTACAATAGCTTTCAATGTACCTCTTCAGTGCTTTGTTCTCTCATATTTCAAAAGTGGTGTTAATAATTTCTCCGTGGAGCTACGCTCTGAGGAAATGGAAGGCAATCCGGTGTTGTTTACAGGTTTTGTCTTTGTGACAGCAGCACAAACAATAATACCACTTGGAAACGCTAGGGGGAGACTTGAAAAGTTCTCTGTTTCCACTTCACAGGGTGTTTTAATTTAGAACAAATATTTTCATTTTCGAGAGTGGAAAAAAGGCAGAGTGTGTTAGTTTCCATGATGTGATATGTCAAACTTCGATTGGATATGATATCTTTAGAAGAAATTCATGCATTACTGAACTTGGACAGGTTCTTCACAAGGTTTCAACTTAACATATTTTGACTTTCTGCATAATAACAAACAAAAGACGAATCAAATTTTCCACTAAATTGGTTCCAAGTGTTGCTGGTCTGCGGTTGTACTGATTGTAAAATGATTTCATGCTCTCTGAGTGCCATGACAACAGAGTTATCTTAGGTCAACTGAGCTTGCCCTTTAGTCTTATTACTACAAAGTGCAAATAGAGATGTTCTGATGCTATTTTTTTCTTCCCCTCCTTTCCGCAATACCCGAAATATGCTAACTGGCCAATACCGAGTACCAATCTGATACCGGTGTATTTAATTAAAGAAATAACAATTAGCAGCTGTATGCTGCTAACCTTGTGTGGATGTAATATGATTGCTATCATTGTTGTCTGGTCTAGCTCAAGTTAAAGAAATGAACAAATACATAGAACAGAACTTTGCCCTGACTCGGTGCAGATGTTGTCTTTTTCAAGGCGTAATGTTCTGTATCAGCAGTCTGTCATATTTGAGCTGCTCTGATGTTACCATTTTTGCAGTTCCTCCAAAGCTGCAGTAATTTCCATATTAACTGCTGAAATGACCATAAACTAGCTATGATTTGGCATGTTGGTGTCTACATTTTAAGATTTTATTTTTCCCCTCTCCATAAACACATCATAACTGTCTTAATATAATATGAATGTGAGTGTGAGAGAGTGTGTGAGAATGCCATAGAGGGATACTCTTGCACGCTCTTGTTTATAACATTTTTACATGTGTATATGAGGCATAAACAGACATTCTGGCATGAGGTGGAAAAATTGCCCCAGACAGGACCGCAGTAGAACAGAGGATCTCATTAACTCATGTGTTCCAATGCTGACATGGAGCAGATGTATGGAGAGCAGCCTGCAAGGTCTCGCCAAGCCCTTTGGATGAGGAAGAAAAGATAACTGTCACAATAGCAATAAAAGATTACATGGCAACTGTGTGGCTGGAGACACCGAAAACAGTGTGAGGAGATGGTATAAAGCTCTGGCCAGCACCTCTGGGAAGGAAGCGCAGTTCACTGTCCTCTTTTATTTCCAGCTCAAACTAACTGGAGAGGCAAGTATTTCTAAATAGCTCTTTGATACTGGCAAGGCCTCAAGAGAGTTAGATTTGTAAGCTCAGAGCTGAATGCATGCTACTCTGCCACAAAATATAAACACATCTGCTTTTGATGATATGCAAGTGACAGCTCATAAGACATTGCCATGTGTGGGCTTTGCTGAAATTTACTTCCTACACGTATCAGAACCTAGTCAGCACAATACTGCTGGACAGAGTACAAAAAGATGGCAGAGAAACTGACTGAGTTGTTGATCAGAACATCGTCAGAGTCTTGTGTTCTGATTGAAGCCCGGGTATAATTTAGGGATGCAACCGATATGAATATCAGTAATGGGGTCCAATACTGACATAAGGCATTCATTGGATATCTGACTTGCAATACTAATTCGCTTTCAGATCTAATGCAATGTGCTTGACTAGTGTTTTCTATCATGGGCATCATGAATGTCACGGGCCAGAAGCCTACAGTGCCTCACATTACATTACACAAACTACACAAACTTTCCAGACTGCCGTTTCAGCCTCATGTAATTTTACTACGACAACAACTACTATGACTAATAATAATAATAATCATCATAATCATCATAAATAATCATAAGGCACGGAATTGCATCTGAAACAAAGTGGGCCGGTACATCTCTAGTATAATTGATGAGAACACCAGGCATTTTTTCCCCCCTTTTTTTAACGGTAAAATAATCTGTAGCACAGAGCAGACTGATGTTTAATCTACGACCCTCAGATGAATTGCTGATATGTTCTTTGGCTGTTTGCGTGCAACGTGAAATGCCATTAAAATGACAAGATGGATTGTAGAGAAGAGGAGGGGAAGGGATGCAAGGGACTTGTAGTTAAATCTTTTTCTCTCATCTAAATTTATGAGGCAGTGATTACTAATGGGTTGTAGCAGCCGCTGGTTCTGTTTATGTAGAGTGAAGCAGATTGGATAGCTCACTATAGCATGGATAGATCAGCTGAGAGAGAGAAATGTAGATAGTAAAGACGTGTGTAAGTGAAATCAAAAGGATTGTAGGTGGAAAAAAGAGGACATTTTCTCCCTCCTTCTCTCTGTTTTTCTGTCTCAGTGGGCCATTTGTAATTTCATAATCAGACGTGTGGCTGATGATCCACAGCTGGATGTTTATGAAATAGAGACTGAGAGGAAAAGAGAGATTGAGTGATGTAGAGGGACTTGAGAGGGGCTTGAGGGGGAGAGCCTTTGCTTAGCCTTCACCGCCTTTGTTTTTAACACACAGTCATGACAACAGCCAAGTGAGTAATTTAGTGGCTTTGGCCAGAAAGCTTTGCTTTAGCTCGCAGGGAATAGCTATCAGATTGCATTTTACGTACCACGGAGAAGTATGTCAGTCCCTCACGTGTCTGAGCACCCGGTGCCGAAATCCTCTGAACAGATTGAAGGGCTCATGTGAGACGATGATGACTTGTAGTTAGAGGCAGGTAACATTTCTCATACTCAGGACTGTCTTGTTTGCAGGCTTAATGTTTTCCAGCATTGATTGTGAAATAAAAAAAAACATTTATGCAAACATTGTGTTTTCTGTCATTTAGTCTCAGCTCTAAGTGAGATGCACACAAGCTCTTTGTAGAGCCCTGTAGTCTGCACATGGTGTTTTCCTGGTTAAGGGTTTGGACCATAATTGCTCCACAACAAACACAGAAGGGAATCCCACCCACACTACAGCCTGTCAGCATAATGGTCAATACACATTTATCTTGGTGAAAGGTGACGAAAATATTTTTGGACTAGAGACAGAAAATCCACGATGACAAGTTTTCCCTCGTCAAAGGGGAGTACTTTTTTAAACCTGCCGGTGGAAAAATTTCAGAATCTGTCATTGGAAGACTGCAGCAAAAACACATTCAATGACCCATCTATATTTATATTTGTGGTTGTTTTCTTTTGGATTATAGCCATAATTATCAGAGGTGTGGACTGGAGTCACAGGACTTGAATCTCACAAATGTGATTAAATTAGACTTGACTTGATTTAAAATCAAAAAAGACCAGTGACTCTTAACTTCGCTTGGACTGGAGTCTTTTGACTTGAAGAAACCCAACGAGTAAAAAGTATGCCAAGATTCAATTAATTTCCTGGATTAGCTAATGGTAAGACCATTAATTTCCAGCAAATTGACACTTTCCCCAACTCCACTTTGTTTTAATCTGGTAGCGTCCAGTCAAGTTGCAGGAGAAAACAATGAACTAATGTTACGTTATGTTACTGAACTCCAGATGGGAAAAAATGAGACCAAAAATAATTTTCTTTGTGTACAAAAACTATGTGGTGGTTAGTACAAATTGAATTGCAGTATGTAAATGTGCAGATTGAAAATTACAGATGAAGACAACTTCCAACTTTGCTTTGACATTTGAAGTCACACAAGGAACATAAAGTTGAGGCACTGTTGTAAAATGGCATTAAATTTGGTGAAGAGCGTTTTATGACTTGTTTTGGACTTGACTTGAAGTTTAGGACTTAAGACTTCATGGTGGTATAGAGATAAATGTTCATGGGAGCCTCATCATGTTTGGATGTGTGTTCTTTTGTAAACTTTTTGTAAGACTTGACCCCTACAGTGAGGGGATCCAGTGGCTCTGTAATGCTGTGGGCATATTTTGCTGGCACACTCTGGATCTACTTGACCTCTTAGATTGAAGGGTCACTGCAAATCACTACAAAGTTGTTCTGGGTGATCACCTTTATCCTATTATGATGAAACATTTTTGTCTTGATGGACGTGGTCTCCTCCAGGATGACTGTGCCCATCTATAGGGCAAATGGTCTCGCTGAATGGGCTGAAAGTGTGAAAATGATGTGAATCATATGCTATGACCTTTGCAGTCACCAGGTCTCAACCCAAATTAATACTTATGGGAGTTTTTGGATTGATGTGTGATTGATGTGATGAGTTCCAGACATTTGTAGAATCGATGTCAAGGTGCTTTGAAGCTGTTCTTGTGGCATTTGGTGGCCTTCACCTTACTAGGACATTTTTGTTTGTTTTATTTCCTTTAATTTGTCACCCATCTGTAACTTGACACTGCCTTGAATGCAAAGGCTAATGACTTGCAGAACAATGACTTGGTCCCAACTCTGTAAATGATTATAATAATATCATCTTTAGCAAATCCACAATGCAGTCTTCATGGAGGAACATGCCTTGTCTGGTTATACTAGCCAGGACAAATGGCCTGTACTACAATAAGAATCTCACAGACTACATGTACTAAAAAAGCTCCTGGAAAAGTAATTCTTTCCATGGTGTGCACAGCAAGGTAATGGAGGCTGCTGCTGACTTGTAGGTCCCTGACGGAGTCTATAGTTTGGAGCTGTCTGACTGAGACAGCAATGCATTTTACTACCTTCTTTTCCTTTTTTCCTTTGCTCCTTTTGTTTTCTTTTTTGTTCTGCTCCTCTTCTCTTTCTTTTTTTTTAACATTTAAATCTATAAACCAGTGGCACCATGAATTTGACATAACCAGACATTCAGTTTAGATTTCCTCTGTCTCACAAGCTGAAGTACAGATCAGCAACAGACACAACTGTGCAGGTTTTTCATTGCACTCATCCTCCTCTGTATATCTCCACCATCTCCTCTCTCCTTGTAAGGAATCTCCCCTCTCAATCTCCCTTCCTCCCCTCCTCATCTTCCTTCTTTTTCCACCCTGTTCTTCATCTTTATCAGACCTTCCTGTTTTGGCCTGTGGCCTTCCCCTAATATTCCCTGGGATCCCGACGCTTTCAGTTTTCCATTTACAGTGCTGACAAAAACAAAGTGGACTTCTTGCTGAGTTATCTCACATGAGGTCATCACAAACCTGGGTGAATAGATAATGAGATCTAGAAATGGCCATTCGAAGGTAAAGATTACAGATGTTTTGGGTGAGGTAACGTTTCGATGTAGTTGATATTCAGCTAAGAATCTTATTTCTGTTAATATCTTTGGTTGGATCTATGAAAATGCTCCTATTTGTTAACGGTTGCAACTTGTAGGCTAATTAAATGTTCAGCCAGAGTTGACGTCAGTTTTCCTTGACAGGCCTCATGTTAGCTATACATACCCAACAGTGCTGATACGGCCAGCTCCTCGCCTCCCGTAGGACTGTGCTTTAATGAAACTGCTGCTCAGCCAGACCAGAATGTGGAAATGACAGGCTGTCTGTGGTTTGGCGGAGCAGGATTTCTTTTTTTTTTTTTTTTTTACTGCATGCTTTTACTGCAGCATTTATAACCTTCTCCTTACCAGAGCTGCCTCATCAAAGCCTTTCTCCAAAGTCTCAACTGTTGTCAGATTTTTTTTCCCCCTGCAGTTTGTAATGGGAAATTAGTGTGTGAAACGAGACTATAAATGCACAAGAAAAATAAAGGAAATGAAATCCTATTAGTTTCTGAAGAGGCTATGGATCAGTTCCCCACTTTTTCCCCATACTGTACTAGAAAAAAAAAAAAGATACTCAATAGAAGTTATGTATTTGCGAAGTCTCAAGTCTTAATCTTAAAGTCTCAAGCAAGTCCCAAATAACTGTGGTCAGAATCGAGCAAGCTGTTATAAGTCAAGTCATCGCTCAAGTGAGTCACAAGGCAGAAAAACTGATTATCACACCCAAGCTCCACACTTAAATCAGTTAAAATACTGTGAATTATGTTCAAGATTAACGAAAACTGTTGCAGCCTGCCTTATAGGCCTAAAGCTTACTGTTGTTTGACATTTTCGTAATCAGTAATTGCATCACGAGAGTTGCACACTGGAGCAACTTACCACTACTTAGTGCTTATTAGTTACTTCTCCTATAATCAAATAAAGCCAAGTCTTATATAGCTTAAACTTAATGTTAAGCTGTTAGCCAATGTTTGATCAACAAATAAGTTTCCTAAAAAGACACATTCACATAACTTTCTTTGTGAGTTTTGTAGTCAAAGATGATTTTTTTTTCACTGATTTTTGAACTGTCCTCCATGACAACTGCCATGTGCCACCTGCTGCATCCTAAAAGGTTGCCAGGTTTGTACACATTGTACTAAAAATCACCGAATCAAAACAAAATGGAACTTCTCATCTAGAAAAATGCAAATATTTAATAAAAATATCCAAGACCAGACCAGACCAGACCAGACCAGTTCATCTGTCTCAAGTCATGAGTACCAGGTCAAGTCTTGTCAGTGTCAGTCAAGCAAGTCTCTCCTCAGATTTGTGACGTAAGCCCCCTATAAGCCAAATTTTATGCAGGACAGTAAAGACTGAACTGAGGCCTTGAATGGGCACTTAGTTCTTTTCTTTTTTATAGCTTTGGTACTTTTGTCACTATAATTAACAGATATTATAATGCATTACACATGTGGTATTGAAAAAGTATTGAAGTGTCAATATTTTTGACAATCTTACTACACAACACCTGAATAACAAAAGAGCCTAAATGACTTAAAGCCTCACCTTTTAGCTGTAGCTTGACGGACAGATGGATGGATGGTAAGATTAGAGGCCAAGGTGGTCCAGTATTTGATGGTGAGTTTAGGTTGTTGAAATGTTGTGGTCTTAGTTCACGAGGGAGATGTGGGACTGTCTGCATGCCTCTTCTTGGGTGCACTGCCTACCTGGGTGGTCAGGTGGTGGTCCGTGCTGCGAGACACACAAACACACCCACTTCCCGCCCACTAGCTGTGGAACGTCTTTGTTTAACAACCATCACAAAAGTTGTGTGGAAGTTGGAGAGGAAAATGATTGACACGATGGCAGGAAGGAGGGGAGCGCTTATTTGAAAAGGACAGATGTCAAATAAACAATGTGCTCTGCTTGTGAGACGGGCTAATGCCTGCTCCAGCCTGTGACGGGGGACAACACGCTCCAACTGTTAGGAAGCCCCATATAGGCTTGTAAAACTTGTGGGAAGATACTGTTAGGTCTGCTACAGTGTTGTTTTTTTTTAGTCTTAACATTATACCTTCATCTTCTCTCCCCTGTCCTCCTTTTTCCTTTCCTTGTATCCTCATCCTGACTCAGGAAACACTGGCCCCAAGGCATCACCTCGCCCACGCATGAATGTCTGCTTTTAACATCTGTATTTGATATGTTGTATCTTTACCCCCGCTGGCTGCCTCTAATGACTCTGAGACTCTCCCCTGACTGAGCATGACTTCTTTGGAAGTGCGTTGTCCTGATGTGGTCCAGGTCGGGGAGTTGTGAGCAGTTTTGTAGACGTTGTTGCTTCCAGACAGTCAGTCTCACAGGGGGGTATTGTGTGTGTATGTGTATGTGTGGGGGGAGGCTGCAGCCTGATTCAGCTGTTCATATTGTATCCCAAGTCGGCTGGGCTGGCAGGGATTAGGAGGAGAGCTTGCACAACATTTTTCCTACTGTTACGTCAGTGTCCCTGGCCTCTGGACAACCTGCGGGGGCCAAAGGAGGGTCTGGGTTCCCCTTGCCGTGTCTGTGTGGTCTCCGTCTTTACCTCATCACTGAGGTCAGTGACCAAGGACAAACTGAGTCCAGCCTGGTACTCCGAAAGACGTGACTATTTGTGTGTTGTTGAAAATTTTCTGTGTTCAAGTTCCAAAATCACCGCCCTTCCTTTTAATAAGTGTGTAATGAATTACTCTCAGCACTGCTGCTTCCACAGCTGCTGCTGCTTTGTAAGAGTATTAGTAAAAGTATGGGAATTATAAATTAAAAGGAGAATCAAAAAGAAAAGAATAAATGACCATCGCAATTCCTGGATACATGGCTTTAAGCCATGTCCCAACATTACAGCACCGATTTGAGTTCTTACGTGAAGCTTTGCAGCTTTCCTCTGTTTTTGTCATAGTCTCTGTCAAATATACACCTGGAGGAGATCATGCGGTTGCTTGCATGTGTGCATGACGAATGGACCTTGTCCGCAGCTAATCTCAGTGTAATTTTTCTGATCAGTGTAAATTTTGATGCACATCCATGACTGTGAAAGACATCTGTGATTCACAGATTTTGAAAAAAAAAAAACTTTTTTATTCCTCCATGCTGGCGACAGATGTGGCCAGATGCATTATGTTTTGGGATCATTCCATTCATGTGAACTCAGGTGTTCAAGTGTCTCAAGAACACCTTGAGGAAATTTCTTCAAAAAAAAAAGACCACTTGGACTCAAAGATTTTGGTGGTCAGTGGTCACTGTAACCTCGCGTCCATCCCACTTACATGAACATGATATCCCAGGAACGCTTTCTTCAAATTTGGTATAGTTATCCACATGAACCCAAGGATGCACTGCTTAGATATTGGTGGTCAAAGCTTAAAGGTCATTGTGACCTCATGTCAGTACCATTCTTGTGAACGCCTCATTTCAAGAACACCTTGTCCACGTGTTTGAGAGGTCACTGTGACCATGCAAGAATTCATATGCTTATTATGACTGAAATATTGGGGATTGTGTAGGGGTTAATTGAAATATTCTTTGCGAGTTGCCTAGCAGAGGTCTGCACTCTGTTGTGTGCACTGTTCTAGTTGTAAATTCAATAGCTTCAGCTTTTGAGACAGTTTGCAAATAAAATTATTTGTAAGACATGAGATTTGTTCTCAGTAATTTGGGATAGACATTTGCCATTTTTATTATGGGTCTGTACAGTTTAAAAAGTACAAAAAGTAGAGTCTTGTACTTTGAAGTTTTGATTGTTTACATTCTCACCAACATGCATTTCTCAGCAACATGCATTGTTCTGCCTCTAAGGTCGAACAGACTTTCATAAATGCATCTCCTACCACATGAAACATTTACAAAGCCTTTTTAGAATGTTTTTAAATCAACATTGTTTATCTGCTTGTGGTTTATGTGCTCTTTTCTTTTAATGTGGCATTTTTATTCTTTGCACTGCATTCCTGCCACCACCTTTACCCCTCTCTGTAGCTGTGCTCATGGCACACATGTGCCTCTTTGGCTTTGCTGCCTTGTATTTAGCAGTGGGTGTTCGTAAGCATAATTAGTCATCAAACGGTATTAGTTACACTTGTGGTTTTCCTGCTGCAACAGAAAAGTCCACTGTGAGAAAGGTCTACTGGTAGATGAACAGAAAAAAACTATTGTGGGATTCTTTCATCACAACATTATTTTGTACTGCCACTAGTCAACGGTCGTTCCAATCGGTATCAGGAAGGAAAAGATGGTATCAGAACATCTACATCAAAAACTACAACAACATGTACCTTTAAGCAATTAATCAGTTCATCAGAATGTTTTTGGTTTAATTGTTCTTCCACAAAACTAAACCTCAGCAGGAAACAGTGCATGGCTCAGTTGTCTAATAGCCACTGGAATAGTTTAAATCAGTAATGAGTCCTGAGCTTGATACTGAGGCAGAGTGTGTTCCTGCATAGTTATGTAGTCTGTTTGTTTTTGCAGTCATCCATTAATCTGTCTGAGCCTTTTACTGGATCTCATCCTCACCCTTTCTCTCTTTCTTCCTGCTCATCTGCTTTTCTCTCCTATCATATGCCGCTCTCTGCCTCCTCGAGTGAGCCCTGACTAGACTGTTAAGCACATTCAGTGAAATGCTTGCACATACAAAAATCTACTTTGGTTCAATATGTCTGATCTTGTTTTCTTTTTGTGCGTTTTCAGGAGCTGTCGAGCTGTGGCTGGAACAAGAAGGAGAAGCACAGCTCAGCTCCAAATGTTGTGGCCTTCACTCGCAGGTTCAACCAGGTGAGACACGCTCACAGTTTGCTCTTATGTCACACTCAGTGCTACATCATGTCTCCTCAGAAATGAGAGAGAAAACAGTCCCTCGTGCAGCGTTAAAGATTTATGAGTCTTGGTCATCTAGCAACGGAGAGATTGTAGCTCCTCTTTCCATCATGTCCTCTGCCTCTGTCCTCCAACCACTAAATCATCACCCCAGCTCTCCCAGAGGTGGCTGTTTTTGAAGCCCTGCTTGTCATGGCAGCGCCTAATAACCTCCTCCTCCCTGCTAGTCATATACGTCATAAATGTTCCCCAGGTGAGGCAGGTCAGCAGTAAAGCATTTTATTTTGTCCTTTTCTGGTCTTTGGTTTTGGCATTCATGAAGTTATTAATGTGTTTCAGCACGTGTAGGAACATTTCTAAATGTATGCAGGAGTTGCTCAAAGGGTGCCCTGTGAAATCATCAACAGGAAGTTGTGGGTAATGATGTAAGGGGCAGCCATGCCCTTTAATCCCCTTCCAGTGTTTTTGCCAGGCTCCTTTAAGACCCACTTTACTGTCCTTCTCCAGTATAAATATGAGATTATCTAACAGGAATGTGTTGCTGTGGAAACTTCTCCATGTATAGCCGATCGCAAACGGTGATTCAAGATGTTAGCAGCACACATTTCAGCTGCCGTGAGCCAAGAAAAATGAGCTTTTTGGATAATGGGACTTGGACTGGGAGGGCGGAGAGTCCCAGAAAGCTCCTTAGCATGAGCTGAAGCCATATTCTTCTTCCTTCAGTCCTTGTTTTGTTGGCACTATGCTCTGGGAGCCAATGGAGCAGAAGAGAGACGGCCAGTCTATTTAGCAGGCGGCAAGGAGAGAATAGTTCAAAACCCATTATCATCAGTGCACAGTAATCTGTTTTACTTGGTTTTGTGTTGAGGCAAATTAGCAACTTGCATACAGCAGGAAAAAAGAAAATATTTATACTATAAATCAAAACAGCTGCAATAAAGAATTAGTGTTGACTATAACCATATGGGAAAAAATCTATATTGTCACCAGAAGGGAATAGCTATAAAAGACTTACTTTGGCTATGTTTGCATACACACTAATTAACTAAAAACACCACTTCACCCTCCTAATGGTCAGTTACAAATGCACTCTCAGTCCAGTCCAGCAGTTCACTTCAGCTCACTTCAGTTCCAACAACCCAACACAGAAGGAAAAAAGACTCCTGTCACCATCCCCTGGCTCTGGTGGGTCAAACATGTTTGGACATGTCTAATAAAGCTGCCAGAGGGGGTGTCTGTGTTTCAGGTCATTTTCAGGTCATAGTGGTGTTTGACACCAAGATAGTGGGTACGCCTCCAGTATTTCAGGACAGAGAAAACTGCTCATTTTATCATGATTTTGAGACCTAATTTTATTTGCTCAGTGATTTTTCTTTCTTTTTTTAATCATTTGTTCACATGGACAAACAAGTTTATGCAAAGAAGCATCAGCAAGAAGCAAAAAGAGTAGAAGAGTGTGCATGGCAGCATGTGAATGGGAATTTTGCTAGAACATTCATTTACATAAGCCATGTAAAGAACTTTGTAGGAATATTGTCTTTTTTTGGAATAAAGGTGAAAAATCAGAATATTTTTACATGTAAATCTAGTAGGTTGTGTAGCTTTAACAGCTTTAAAAGCCAGACAATATGTCTTAACAGTGTTAAAACGTTACATTAAAGAAATCTTCGCATTATATTTTACCTGTATAACATCATTTTGCGGACAGATGACAAAGAACAAATGAGCATCAGCTTTTGTAAACACTTATAAGGTCATCATCACCATCTTATCCCAGCTCATTGATCGTGCAGTGGTTTCTGGGTCATTCCTAACACATTTCGTTAGGTCTGTAAATTAGATTGCTAACACTGAACACATTGGGGATCAGATCTCACCATCACCTCAAGTCTGTCAGTCAGCTGCAGTCCCCATCTTTGGCCAGATCTTCATCTCCATCCCAACGCTTCCTCCCATCAGGCCATTAAATGGGTTGATCCCCAGCTTGTGGCTGGATCTGTCTGCTTCCGCTTATTTATGATTATTGAAGCAGTGGGGCCCTTGCAGCTCTGTCTGGAGGCCTTGATATGCTCATAAACACAGCACCAAAGACATGATCTCGGCTTCAGGGCGTAATACGAGAAATGTAAAGACAGCGAGACTTTGGTGGATACCACGGTTGTGCAGACAAAGCTCCGAGTCTCACATACACACTCATGAATGCATTTATATAGAGCGCTGCCATGAGTGGCAGTGATCTCATCGCTGTGAAGTTTTGGAGGCCAAGGCTGATGCAGACACAGGCTCTGTAATGAACCCCAGTGGTATAACGATTTGGAGAGACATGCTTTGTCCAGATTGACCTCAGATATCAAGTTAGACCGCTGAGGAAACTAAATGTGAAGCTGCAGCATGTTTTGCTCCCAGATTGGAATCACATTTTACAGTCAATGGAAACTCCTGTCTACTGTAAACTTGATGTAGGAGGAAGATAAGACTTTTTTTTTTAATCTGGAGAGTTGGAACTCACTCAGGGCAAGAGAAGCCAGTTAGGCCTGAGTAATGTAGCTTATAAATCCTACAAATAATATCTCTATTTTCAGGCTATTCTGTGATATGCGGTATTTGTCTCAATAATAAACAACATAACTGCAAACTCTCAAATGGTGTCAAGTCAAGATGAGCTGATTTTATACAATATGATGCATTGTTGTAGACATATTAAGATTAGTTCAAATTAACGCAACCTTAAACATCTACAACAGAAAAATGCAACATAATGCAGGTGTATAATATTTACTTTAGTATGTTAAGAATGCAGAACTTTTATGCGAGTATTTCCAAGCTGGGATATCAGTATTTTTACTTAAGTAAGGACGTGAATCTGACCTTCTTCTACCTCTGGTTACCACAACTGTAGTAATTTTACATCAACAGGAACGTTTTATTTGTTTTCTGTGGCAGCAAACACATCACACAGCAGAAACTATTACACTACAACCTGAGCCACACACTTTATGACTAAATTACCCCTCAGCAGAGACCAACTTGAATATATTGAATATATTTGATAAATCGCCCAGTCTTAAAGCCAGTGGAAGTCAGGGTCCAACATCTATGTATCATCTGTCTGTTTTCATCACTCCCTCATCTTCTTTATGTAGTCTTTCTCATGAAACGGTGAAAATTAAGCACACATGGCCCTGTTTCCTGGAGATACACTACCTGCCTGGATTGAACTTAGTTTGATGTGTGTGTGAATCATGTGTTTATAAGAGAGGACACGGAGACAGAGAGTGTGTTGGATGAATTTATCTCTTCACTCCTCAGCTCCTCACCTCTTCCCCGAAACAAAAACAAGTCCTGGGGCTGTTTCCAGGAAAAAGCAGGCCAAGCCAGCTGTAGGTTAGAATTTGTGCACATCAACAATGTAGAAAAACACAGAGAAGTAGACAGAGCTAATTTACAGACACACACAAGAAGCACACCAAGTGGTTTGTGGCTAGAATGGAGGAATGGTGACCACAAAGTCGGGTAATCGAGCGTATCTCTGTCTAACAACAGAGAGGAATAGGTGTGGAGCAAAGGGAGCGTATATGGCTGCGTTTCCACCCACGGTACCTGGAACTTTTAGTCCCAGAACTATTTTTACAGCAACTAAAAGGTTCTTTCAGGCTGTTGCTGTCTGTGTTCCACTGCATGCCGAAGACCTGTGAAGGCTAAACAACAACAACAACCCCTATATGAAGCGACGGATCAATAAGGCCTGGACTTTGCACTTGGTCCATCCGTCGTATGCCAGATTTTAAAAAGTGGTGGCTCAAGTTCAGTGTCCGGTCAGACAAGTGGGTCAGAAACTTGCCTGAACTTAGTTTTTATTTGCCTCTGTACAAATGATTTTATTTATTAGAGGTTATCAAATAATGCCTTTGATAATCCATGTCACTGTGGTCCTGCATTCCCAGGTCAATCCCTGTTGAAGAGCAATTGCACTGGAGTATGCAGTGAGTGGTGGCATGTTGTTTGAAACCTTTTTCACTGTCATGCTCAGCTTCGTGATTACTTGAATTGTCTCAGCATTAATTTTTCGTAGAAGCACCTGTAATGCCCCGGAGGAGGGTCTGTCTGTAGCCCTCTGCTGCTGTTGGCTTTTAATATGACACTCGAGCGCTGTTTTTTTGGAAACATGACGTGACTTTGAAAACGTTCTGTTTTATCGACCTTCCATTTAAACTTGCAGCAAACTGCGCAATGCATAGTTGGAGTTTACTCTTAATGCCATCCATCTAGAACTGCAACAATTAATCAATTATTAAATTATCGCCAAATATTTTGATAGTCAATTAATTGGTTTGAGTAGTTTTTTAAGAAAGAAAGGCAAATTTGACTGTTTGTACTGTAGCTTCTTAAACATGAATAATTTCTGCTTTCTTTACTCCTTTAGGCCAGTAAACTGAATTTTTTTTTATCAACATTTTTCACCATTTTCTCACATTTTATAGGCAAGCAACTATTAGTTTATTAATTGAGAAAATATTGGCTGATTAGTTGGCTATGAAAATAACCGTTAATTACAGCCCTACACCCAACTAAACTGTTTCCAGGATAATTAAAATGCTCACTTGCACTTCAGCTCATGGACTTTGTTTTCTCACGAGTGTCTGATTGGTACTGTGCTGAGATGAGAAGGAAACGAGATGGTTCACTCCGTAGCTACTTCCATCATCAGCTCCTCGGAGCTATTTTATCACTTTCCAAATTGGGTAAATGAGTTGCTAGATTTACTAGCCTGAATTGGTGTTTCATTTGACCCAGACGAGTGGGCAATCCTTATTGATGATCACTGAATACGCTTAAATATACTCGATAACTTAAATTAGAACCTTGTTCATGCAGTCGAAACAAACCTCCTCCTTAGGCCCTGAGGAAAGATCCTGTGGTGGAAGCACAGCCTAATTCAGAAACTAAAAGAGATAAAAGTGTGTTTGTGTTAGATGGGATAGTAGAGATGGTCAGTCTGCCTGGGACGGTCTTATCAGAACACAATGTGCAGACAGCTGTGGGCTTTGAAAGCCCTCAGAGCCCTGCGGCGTTGAGACTAACTTCCCCTCCCATTACCTCCTCTCTTCCCTCACTCTTTTTCTTTTCCTCTTTCCATTCCTGCTCTCCCTAGAGCTTAAACACTGATTGATTCACTGACTTGTCTGTGTGTGTGTACGTGTAATCAGAACTTTGGCTTACCAGCGTTCCCCCTAAAGAGACAGATTTCCGACATCACTCTCGGTCTGGCCAAGTACTCTGAAGACACACACACACACACACACTGGGTTGACATATTAGGAGTTATGGTGTGTATCTGTTGTGTAATCAGTTGGAATCTGTTTGATTTTCCTCTGAAGCACTTGTTTTTCCTCAAGAGCTAATTTCTAATCGACTTTAATAGATCGTTCCCGTTAGCAGTCTCTCTCATGCTGCCCTGCTCTGCTTTATACTGGTTTTAGCCCAGAGCTGACATGGCCGTCTGCAGGGCTTGGCTCTGGACTCAAAGACTGGAGATTTAACAAGGCAGAACTCCCTGTCTTGCTTTGTACATACCTGAAATCGTCATTGTGCTTTGAAGAATGTAACATATGAAAGATAAATCTTTCTCTGCCATCATTTTTTGCAGTATCCGGGGTCTGTTTTCTATGAGTTTTTGAGTGTTGCCTGGTGCTGTAATCCCTATTCGTATGTTTTTTATTTTCTAGACGAGTTTCTGGGTGGTACGAGAGATCCTCCACGCACAGACGTTGAAGATCAGAGCTGAGGTGCTGAGTCTATACATACGCACTGCCAAGGTACACACATCCACACACAACACCGCATTGTTGTTCTATGTATGTTTGCATTGTGCACACAACTTAATTTATGCTCTATGTACTTCTCATAGAAACTGTGTGACATGAACAATCTCCATGCAGTCATGGCTGTGGTGTCAGCGTTACAAAGTGCTCCCATCTTCAGACTTACCAAAACATGGGCGGTGAGTACATTTACTCTCCTTTGAAGGCATTTCTGGTTTATTAGTGGACCGCTGTTGATAAATTGAGATGTCACGCAGACCTGTACCAAAACACTACACACATAAACAAAGGCTAATTAAAACTTGCAGTGACATGAAAAGATGAAAAGCAGAGTGCAGGAAAAATAAATAGAGAGGACTATTTGCAACATGCTGAAAACCTTAAATTCACCTCATTTCATGAGATATAAAGAGAATTTAACAAACACAAAAGTAAATCATTCCATTTTAAGAGAGATGGCAGTGTCCTAGTCCATTTCTTACTGCTGCAAATTTGTCCCGTACTGATATAAACAGCACCTTCATCCAGATATTAGCTGATTTTTAGTAGCGGGAATCATGGAATCATGAATTACCCTAACATCTGCATTTATAAACTGTTTAAGAACACAGCAATATTGAAATCACATCATTAAACATGATTATTCATTAATTTGAGAACATTATGTGTTCACTGGACTTTTTTAACACGATGAGTTTGAGCTTTATGATTGAGCTGAAAAACAAGAAATAAATTAAACAAATAATATGTTAAAAAAAAAAAACAGCAAAAAAACAAATAATAAAATTAATATTACCAACAATGTTTACGGTGTGTCATGTTACACAGCCAGCCAGCACCGCAGAATCAAAAGAGGCATGACACAATACAACAGTGCACCAGTCACCCTGTGATCCTGCTTGTTTATAATCACATACAGATCTGATAACTTCTTGGATTTATAACACAAAGCTTTTTTTTTTTACTTTCCTGGATTAACGGGCTATCACTTCCTCTGCTACAGAGACGTTAAAAAGATTGCCCTGTGACGCTGTCTGTGGGAAGATTTCTCTCCTCCTGCGTGTCTTTATGCTTCCTGTCTCTCTCTCTCATCTGTGCTGCCTGCCACAATATGAGTAATTACACTTCTTAGATGGTACGCGTTTTACTCTGTCAGTTGGCGACCCATTAACAACAGGTCTGTAACCCATTTTGTTTTGTGGCCTAAGTTTGGGAAATACTGCATTATTCAATTTTAGACCTAAATATGCAGGATATTATGCATCAGTTTCCATTTTAAAAACATGCGAGTCTCTGTTTCAGGGTTCTCACTGAAGAGATTACATAATGACATGATGATGCTCTGATGTAATGATGGAAATTTCTTATACTCGCGTCCGCAAAACCACAGGAGGGATTCTTTTAACCAGTCAGCAAATGCTGTTCCTGGCCAGCCCACCTGCCCCTCCTGAGACAGAAGGGCAGACACTCACACACACACACACACACACACACACACACACACACACACACACACACACACAGACTTGATCTTTTCAGGTATCATTAGCACTTTCTGCCAGTGTCACAACCTATAAAGTTTCTGTGTCAGCAGATCAGATTCACTCTGGTCTGATACTTTGCCACTGCTACTCCTTCAGCCCACAAGCTGACTACTCTGCAGTGCAGCCCTCCTGCAGGAGGAGACTTCTTATCTATAGCTATCACAGATGGACAAACAGACACACACAAGCATGCAAACAAACAAACAATCTGCATTCTTTTGTGCTCTGGTACTGGGACTCAGGCCCCTTTTCCATACACGTGCTGGCTTGGCTTGACTCGGTGCCTAAGCCCAGTATGGCAGGGATTTGAATCTCCATTACAGCAGGGCTACTCGTCTTTAACAGCAGCTGAAAGCGAACACGGAACAGTGACATGAAGCAGAGACCTGAAAGTGCAAAAGGCAGCACAGTCGAAACACTAAACTTCAAGCCACAGAGATTCGGTTAGAAGCTGCAAAAGTACTGAAAGCTGAACACAGACACTTGTAAAACCTGGCTCTCCTGCATACACGAGTTGAGTCTCGCTACACATGCTTGAGTGAGATAGGTGGGGTCGTCACAGTTTGGCTACAGTAGGTGAAAAGTCACTTGGAAGTGGGTCTGACTCACTTTGGCACTACTCCAGAGATGGCTCATCTCTGGTGCGACCCTGCACAGCTCGGAGTGTTTAAACTGGAAATGGAAATGCAAATCAGCACAACAGTGTTTGACTAAGTGTGGCCAAAAGCGTCGAGGGAAACGCTGTACATTTTTGATTGTCCAATTTATAAACACAAGCAACCAACTAAGTACAGATTTCATTCTGCACAACATAACTGCATTTTATTCTACCGTGTATTTTACTTATTTTGCAAATGTGTAACAGAAAAAGACTTTATTATTTGAACAGTAAATGGTTGAGTTGTTTGTACATTTGACTTATTTTTGTATAGTTTTGTCAAAGTGTGAAAATTTCAGATGTTCAAAAGAAAGGCTTCAAAACTGATGGTTTTTCTCTGATGGCCAATTAGCCAACAGAGTGAACACTGTATCAAATCTCACCCTGTGTTTCTCTGTGCCGTTTCTGTCTTCCTTTTTTTTTCTTTTGCTGTTACTATAGTTATAACCCTTTGGTGTATATCAGGTTTCACTCATTAGTAAGTGCAGCTGAGTGAAGGCCACTTAAATTAAGTCATTTGGTTTCGAGACCTCTTTTTTGTTTTCTCCTAGCCTGTATGTGTTGCTAAGTTAGCCAATTAGAGCTTTTTTTTTCTATTTAAAGCTTTTATTCTCACTCTCCCCTTTTTCTGTCCCTCTTTGCGTCATAGCTACTGAGTCGGAAGGACAAGGCGACGTTTGATCGGCTTGACTACCTGATGTCCAAAGAAGACAACTATAAACGTCTGAGAGACTTCATAAGCAGCCAGAGCATGGTCTCATGCATACCATACCTAGGTAACAGACACACTCACAGACCACAACAAGCTCTGATCTTTGACAGATGCCGTACTGTCAGCTTCTTATCTTTATGGGCTGTTACCGGGCAAAAGGTTAACCTGAGGACAAATCATCTGACTTCTGAGAAAGAAACTGCCTCTGCATGTGTGTCTGGGATCATTATCTCATGGATTATTTTGTGCCACAGTCATCAGTCATGATTTATAGTCTCTTGTTTCTCTGTCTTCCTCTCAGTAACAGTTTCCACTGTTGCCTCTCTAAGTTTGTCATCCTGCTTCATCACGTTGAGGAGAGCGAATGTTCTACATAAATTCTGATCTCAAAGTTCCTCTTAGCTGGAACAAATACATGAATCAGTGAGAAATGAAACTTAATGATACATTTCTACATCCTTTCCTTAAATATTTATACCCCACTCTTTCTTTGGCTCCGCAGTGTGACATCACACAGGAATCCCTCATGGGTTTTACAAGGAAAACACTCACTGTGATGTAAGAGTATCGTACACATGTGTACACATGTGTGGTTTTATTGCTGTACTGTTTGTTCTTGTTTTGACTGAATGATGACTGGATGACTTTGATGTTCTTTGCTGCCACAGTTTTTCCTCTTACCATCAGGCTCGTATCATAGCTACTGCTGCGTGAATCAAGCTTAAGACACTCGCATGTACAAACAAACACAGACACGAGCACAAACACAGAGAGCTCAGGAGTCTGTTTGTAGTTAAAGAAACTTTTAAACACCCATTTTCCCCATCGTGCTCTGTCTTGGAAGTCTGGAAGTAATGACAGACTGTGAGACAAATGCAAAGCTAATGCTGTGAAACGACACACGTTTTCCAGTTTAGCTGTATGTCCTCATTGTGTGTGTGTGTGTGTGTGTGTGTGTGTGTGTGTGTGTGTGTGTGTGTGTGTGTGTGTGTGTGTGTGTGTGTGTGTGAATAAGCAGGAAAGACTTTCCGTTTGGTAAGCGTTTCAGTGATGTGTGACTAGTTGGTCATTGTAGGGTGGAGTCTCTTTGTGTCATAAGTCTTTGTACGTGTGAGTGGGATGGTGTTTCCTTACAGCCTAAGCCCGTCAGTGATGCATGCAGATGTGTGATATGTGACCAGCTGGTTGGCCTCAGGGCCGGACTGAGCCAAGTTGGCACATGGGAGGGAAGTTGCCACTCTCTTGTTCTCGGACTCTCTCCTCCATCATAAATCTTCTTGATACCGATCCCGAGAGAGAGTGACAGTGAATGAGTGGGAGACTGCAAGCAGCAATGCTTGTTTCAGAGCATCACTCCCAACACAAGTGCTGTGTGTGTGTGTGTGTGTGTGTGTGTGTGTGTGTGTGTGTGTGTGTGTGTGTGTGTGTGTGTAACAGAGTTATTGTAGTTAGGGTACCTGTTTTTGTTTTTATTTCATTTTTAATTTATTTTTTTTCTCAAGTCCAGCTTAATACTTTTATTTAAGTTAACTAAAATGGTTTTTCATGCCTCATATTAAGTGTGGGTAAGGGGCTTCTCCTGATGTGTTTGTGCATGAGTTTGCCTCTCTGGTCACCACACAATGTACCTGTTGAGGCTCAAATTAAAGTCCCTCAGCAGAGGGCTAAAATTACGCTGTATGTTTTTCTATGTGCTAAATGTGCCACAGGAGAGTTGATGTCTACAAAGTGTATTTGTGTCCTCGTGCCACTTTTGTGACTTCCTATCATGTTTCTGTCTTTGCTCCATTTGCATCTTTTTGTAGGTGTGATTCTTATCATATAGTGATAATAAGGCTGTAGAAAGAGCCTTGTGTTGCTGCGTAAGCACCAGGCTTTTGCTTTTCCACAGTGATACAATTGTGCTAAACTGTGCGTGTGAGACTGCATGAACTCTGACCTGCTATTAGGCTCGGCAGACACAGCCTCCTCCTGTCTGTACTCAGGGCCAGCCTCTGAACTGCTCAGATGAGCTTGTTCCTGTTCTCCAGCCAATCATGCAAGGACAAAGAACCCACAGAAATGTATGGCTCCACTGTGACAAAACAGACACGCTTTAAAGTGTTTCCCCAACTCGTTATGCTTTCACCTTGGCCTACACTGGCCACGTAGCAAAAGCAGCACAACAGCAGTTACCTGCAGTCCTTGGTTTGGCTGTGTACTGCTGTGCACTCTAGTTTTTTGACAGTAGGGGTTTCACAATTCTCTGAATCCACAATTTGAATTGACTTTTGATTTCCAAGGTCATGGTTCAGTTCAATGTAATGTTTAAAACATTTTATTGCATTGATGGTTATGCATTGTGAGATTATCAAGTCTGGATTTGTAAACATCAACAGATCATTGGTTTTTTTTCATCCTGACAGATGTCTTTTACTTTTTATAATTCTTTAAAAAGTCTTCTTGTTTTTCTTTCAATTTTTGAAATTAAAAGCTCATTTCAATCGATTTTTGATTTGATATTGAGAGTGTGACACCCATATTTGATAGTGCTCGTGGCCCAATACATAATCATGTAGTAACTTATGTAAGAGGAGAAAACATTGATTTAAGGCCTAAAAAGATGCTTTGGTTTGCAGTTACAGTGGTTTAAAGGCAAATGTATCTGTTCTATTAGATGAGTCTAAAGCGCAGCTGAAACGTGCTCTCTATAAACAGGGGTTTTGCCATTACACTTCTTTGAATAGTGTGTTATTGAGTAAGAGCTCTTTAATATTTAAGATAGTCCTATCTAATTATTATACTTATCACAGGGATCCTGTTTCAATCATTGACCATTTAGTCTCTGTCACTGGTGAAAGAGTCTACAGAGAGCCACAAACCAGCTCAAGGGCCCTTGACTCCTTCTGCTCCAGCGTGCTGTTGCTATAGTTGTTGAGGTAACGGTGGGACAAAAGCAGCACTGTTTGGACGAACCAGTGTAATGGAAAGCACCGGGGGCAAGGTGTCATATGTGTCAGATCAGGAAGGCCAAGCAACTGAGGGGTTCGTTTCCCTTCTGGTTCTTATGACCTACGCTCCTGTGTGTGAGTACACCTCATCTGACCTGGACTCTTGGACTGCATCGATATACAGTATTTTAAGATGGCTGACAACAAGCGTACCTGCCAGTTTTGTTGGCGCGCTGTGTTGTGTTGAGGGTTTGAGCTTCTCACTCAGTGTTTGCGTCAGACTGCTCCTGTCTGTTATGACTTAGTTTCTCAGAAGGGAGCCGTCTTTTCAAACTACCAGGCTCGTTTGTATTTTCAGGAAAGAAAAGCTCAATGGTTTTATGTGGAAGGAATGTTCCCCTCATTTTTTGCGCTGTCTGTTTTTTTCTTGCCTTATATCTGTGCTTAGCATCTCTCTGGTTATTTCATTTTAGTTCAAATTATTCTACAGCAGCATCATTTAGTATCTCCCCTGTTATCTATTTTTGTCCTTACCTTGCTATAGTCCAATCTGTTTCTGCAAAGCTGTCCTTTCCTTTGCCTACCTTCTTTCTTTATTTCAGATCAAGCATAATGTGATTTTAAATGTTCTTTCACTGTGGTCACAGTTCATTTTCTTAAAAGATTAAATCCATCTGATCTTCTTTAGGGCCTTGACAGCTTGTGTTGCACTCAAGATCAAACAAAATTAAATGTTTTGTTTTAAATTATTATATCAACCTTTACATGGCTATATATGCTCTGCTCATATTTGACAGTTTTACATTCATACTTGAAATAATTTTATCAAAGAAGGAGTCAACATTTTTAACCCATATTTTGCCATTCATTAAAATGAGCTGAGAAGAAGAGTGAAACACAGTGAAATGTTTACAAAAGAATTTAATTTGTCTTGGATGAAAACACGTAGTGTGTGTCACATATTCTCCATCCTCAACTAGACAACAACTTTGGATTTGTTTGTGCTAGCTGTGTGTGTGTGTGTGTATTTGTGTCCTTCTGTTCAAGTGTTATTAGTGTATCTCTACATGGGATAAAAAATATTAAGAATTGCATTGTTACAGGGGTAGATATAAAAATGGCCATGACTATACTTACTATAAATACACTGATAAATAACAAAGAATGGCAGAGTGACAACATTGTGAACATTTGGCCTGAGTAAAATCACACCTCTTAAATTACCTTTCACAAATAAAGCCAAAGATATTTACATACTAAAGCCAGCTCAGCCACATGCACATTGGACAAGCTCATTGTTGCATTGTTTTCTGTTGGGGTCGAAGGAAACCCCAGAAATCCAGACAAAACCCAGAAACAAGTAGACAGTAGGTTTAGCATGGCCTGTCCTCTAACCATTTGATTGTCAGATATTCTAACTGGTAACACATCTTTTAAATTGCATCATTTTTCATCCTGTTAATGTCAAACATCCCCATACATCCATTACCCTTTGATATGGGCAACACTACTTTCAATAAGTCACCATTAGCTGCTCAGAAGAAATCTCATATCTGTAGTAAATGACCATTTCCCTTTATTACATACTGAGTTTCAACAAGAATGAGTAAGATAGGACACTTGAGAGTAATACTTAATGGTCCCAGGGAGCTTGACGGACCATTACTTTCCAGATGGAGAGGTGGAGGAGAGCAGTTACTTAGGGAAGGAAATGGCATCAGTCTGTATCTCAAAGTTAGAGTCAACTTGGGCCATGGCACAGAACACCTGAGTCTTTATTGTCTGGCCGTAAACACATGCCACCGTCTCTTCCTCCTTTGTATTTTACAAGGCACTGTTGTATGATGGTAGGGATTCCTGGTTCTGCCTTTACAGTATTTGTTTATGTGTGGATAATGATTAGGAAGGAAACTGAGGTGTTTTTGAAGGGAACCACAGTCCAAGGTTTCAGTCGATCGGTCGGATCATGAGGCGGCATGACTTGAGGGAGTAGAACCCTCCCCCATATTCTGCCCAGAAGATTCCATCCTGAAATTTGCTGCGATAAACTCCGCCGCTGTACCATACACCGTTCAGGTTGGTCTGGCCACAAGCGTTGTACCACCAGCCACCTTTATGGAAGTGGGCACAATTACCTAGTGGGGTTGAAGAGAACATCATAAAACAATGTGAGTGTGATGGACAGACAAAGACATCAGGAAACATTTGGAATTCATCACGCGTCCACCCTACCAGAAAATGCATCCTTGTCGCGATCAAGCGTGGTGAACTGTTTGCCATTGTGACTGCTGAAGGAGTCCCCAGCGTTGCCCTGGTAGGTGCCGAGCCTCAGCCGATAACCCTCGCTCTCTGGCTCCAGGTGAAAGCTGCTGTACTCTGCGTACACCTTCTTCCCTGTCCAGTCCTCCAGCTCAATCATCAGCTTATAGTCACCCTGTTTGCCCAGGTTGTAGATATTGTCCAGCCCAAGCCAGTGTTCACCGTCAATGTTTCCGAAGCCTTTCTGTAGATGACAAGCACCGCAACATTTTCTTTTGTTATTCATTATCAGTTGTGGGTTTTGTTAAAATGTCAGCACAATGTTATGCAGATAGTCAACATGTGGGTTAGCTAACTGATGAAAGAACCGATCTATCTTTATTCTGTGGTCAGTGAAGGCAAACCAGGTCCAAAAAACACAAACAGTAAAGCAGCAGAGTGATGTTACTTAGATTTCTAGGCAGAGTGCTGAGTTTAAAAGAGTCAAGTGAAATGAAATCAAATCCGCTTCCCAGTGAGATGATAATGTGTTAAGGTTGTGATCTGTGGTTTCTCACTCAAGTCGAATTATCTGAATGACGGGGGCAATGGTGATTTGGCTGTAGTTGCACGGAGAGTTGAACACAGCAAATACAGAGCTGCAGAAAAACACTTCTCTTCCTGGTCCAAACAGCATGCAAGTATTGATTGCTTAATCTAATTTTATGACGGAGAGGAAAACTCTTGCCTTTGGCTTATTTTTTTATTGTTTTGCAGAAGAAACTCGGAGACCAATATTTTTTGTCAGGCTGTTTAACGGTGTTGGGTTTTTTTCTCTTTCTTCCTTCGTCTCTCTCCTGCTTCACGGTCAGACCTCGGATCACATCTCAATTGCCAAGGCTGACACATGGGAAGAAAAGGATGAAGGGATCATTTCCAGTGGAGCTGAGTTGCATTTCCCTCTCAGCTCACAGCTCTGATTGTGTATATTTGTGTGTAGGTCCCTGGCTACAGTTCTTGGCTGTGATTTCAGTGTGAGGAAATCTGCTGCTAAGCTGTTTACATTGATGGAGCAAGTGCTTGCTTAGTGGCCCCAGAATAAACTGCTGAGACTGGGTCAGTGAGGCAATGGGACAATAAAAACTCTGAATACAGCTGTCACTGATACTTAAAAATATTTTGATATTTCCCTCACATCTATCATCTATCCTGTCAAACTAAATGTTCCTTATTCAATGAGTGAGTCACCTCAACTTACCTTGTAGTTCTCCCAGTTCCTGAAGAAGTTAACAGAGCCATCTCTCCTCCTTTGCAACACGGTCCATCCTCCATTGTCCAGGCCATGTTCACACCAGGCTTGGATTAACCGATCGCTGCCATCTGTCTTAAGCAGGTACATCCCACTGGTGCTGTGGCCTGCCTTTCGCACCTGGTAACAGTCCCTGAAGGGTCCTGTGGTAAGAAAGATAGTTATTGAAAAAGAGGAAGGCAAAACAATGGCTGAATAGTGTGCGTTGTGGCTCTGATTTAAAATATTCAACATGTTAAGAAATCTTTATTGCAATATGTTTACAATCCATTGTCATATTTCAGTTTGCATAACAATATCACTCTTAATGGTCTTCAGTATCCAAAGTATTTAGGTAGTAGGTTTAATAGTTGACAATCCTTTTCAGTTCTTCTCATGTCAACAAGAATAACAACAACAACAAAAGCTGCAATGTTAGCCCTTGGGGAACATATTGTTGAAATGAGAATATACCTGCTAATTGGGTTCTTCCATTACTGATACCCATACCAGCAATGGAACATGCCTGTGACACTGCCTAAAGCATGGCATCAGGTATTGGCGAGAACCCAGGTTCATGCACCAATCCAATACCAAAATGGGACCCTGCAGCTTAACAGCAGTGTCCTGTACACTAAATTTTTATGGTCAGTGGGTCAGAGAAACACCAGCTTCATCTCAGCATCAGATTATGTTGCAGTCTGCATTTTGGTAGCCAGCCTGTGTAGTAAGTAGAAGGTCTTTGGACTTTGTGTCATGTGGAGGAATAATCTGGTGGACTGTGCATTTCCGAATCAAAGTTGTTTTAGCAGAGCTAAGGCCGACGCTGCAAGCCTGAGTGTCACTGACTTACCGAGTAACTGTTTTAAGCAAAGTTTAGGTATTGGAATGGGGAAAGAAGAAATTGCATAACATAACATCTCTATCCACTAGTAAAAATCCAGAAATTACCATATAAAATGAAGACATAGTAGACTTTATATTTTGCATCTATCTTTTGTTACTGACTGTTCTCTCCTACTAACATCATCTATTGGCTGGATTACACTCAGTTTTAGCTCCCTGAACAAATGCACCATACTGAGGCTTAAAAAATATGTCTTCTTTTTTATTGCATATGCAAAAGTCATCATCATCAGTCTAGGGGCTTTAGACAGCAGACAAGAGAAAAGGGGAGAGAAATTTGGGAAGAGAAGTCTGTTAGACCCCATGGTTTGAGGGGATGTATCATTGTGGCCACATTCTTTGGAAAAAAGCTTCTTTTTCTCAGACCATCCCAACATCCCACAGTCTCAAGTTACACAAACGTGCATGTGCACACTTAAATCATAAATGAATATTCACCTGGGTTTAGCATTCAAGTGAAGCCGTGCGGTAGCACTGCACCCAAAAGATGAAGCAGCTGAACCCAAACCCAATATATTTCCTCTGTTTTCCCTACTGGGAACATGTATTAAACCAGTATGAACACCAGCATTGTGTGGGGGCCTCCAGGGCCTAAAGGTCCATGGAAGATGGTTTTTTCAGCTGAGTGTAGGAGCACATAGGGACCCAGTGTAATGCCTGAGCACAGATCTCTAAAACTCTCCAGCACATGCTTGTATTTTTCTAGTAATGATATGTGTTCATCTGACCTGTCAGTGAGGGAGCTCTCCAAATTTTCCCTGTTATTGTTTTATGTCACTTTCTTGTAAGTTTCTCCTAACAGAGCTTTCAGGGGTTAAGGGTTAAAAATAAATTGAATCATTAAGCCATAGTAGTTTATAAAGGGATCAGCTAGACCAAGCTGTAGGCAGGCAATGTTTATTTAATGTAGTAAGGGACCTACATGAAAGACAGCCTGGTCATGGCCTTTGGTGGTTTGGTTTTAGGTTGGATGTTTATTTATTTTCCTTTCTGATTAGATAAACACCATATGGGGAAAAGCGTACAGTCACACGTGTGTATTTAACAATGGCAGTCAAGTGGAAAATGAAAGGAAATCGGTGTAGTAAATCTCATGAAGTTATCACGAAGAAGAAATACCCGTTCTTATCTCTAGGAACTGGGTAAATAGGTTTCATGGAGAAAGGAAGCAGAAATATTTTGGGGGTGTGTTTTTCTTTTCCTTAAATGTAAGTGGTGAAGGATGGTGTGTCGGCCACCAAAGCAAAAATGATCTATCCCTGGCTTTCAGTTGTTTGTCTTGGTTGTAGATAAATCAGCGGTGTCCAGACTGAGAGATTTGTTTCGTCCATAGACAATAATTAGATTTTGGCAGTCTGTGAGAGCAGCAGCTTAATGTACTGTACTATAATACATATGAGGCTTTTGGAATTGGAGCTCTCAGTTCTAATGAGGTATGATTGACTAATGCAACATTGAAATTTCAGTTCAACAGGGGCTTTGTAAAGTAGGTGGAGAATTATTTTACACAGCTGGAAATAGCCATGAGAACACTCAGTCCTTTTTGTCATCTACAAGTGGAGGCCCTGCCCTTTTACCTCCCACAACCACTTCACCGCCTTTTCTTTTCTTTCATCCCTCTGTGTTTCCTTGTGTTTTTTTTCTCCATGGAGACTTTCGGAATATGTCTCCCTTTGTTTCTCTGCTTATTGTGCTTGAAATAGGCATTCATTATTAGTGCTTGATGTGGGCACAAGGTGTTGCAAACTCATTGTGCTGAGAAGAGCCTTATTTCACTCAGACTGGTTTCTGGAGGATCCTGGATTGACGTTGGAGACACTAGACTACAAAACAAACCTGCATAATATGACATGCCCAATTTGGTTCTCAAGAAAATCCTGCTAATTTTGTCTCTATCTGGGAACCAATTTTTCAGGTTCAGATCCATTTTATTTTTGGCCTTTATGCTCAGATAATAGTTTAGCCTATCAACTGTTGAATCACACTTCATACCATATAGACTATCTTTTTAAAGGAGAATTTAAAAATATAAATGACTAAATTTATAAATAAATAAATGTAGAAATATAAATGAATGAATTTTAAAATGTTTAAAAAATTGTGGATTTGGAGAATTGTAACACCCACCACCAATACAATAAACTGATGTTTTATTAAAAATGTCATGATTTAAGAGTTAACTTTGGCGTATTGATTTGCTAAATGGTACTTACCCTTTATTCTAATTATTGTAATTATATCTTTAAAGTCTTTGTATGATTTAACCTGCGATTTAGATAAATGATTTAATCAGATATGGGAGAAAGGATTCCTCACCTCAACTTTCCTCTGTGAACCATATTATGTCACTCTACTAAATGACTCCTGTGCAAGTATTCAAGCAGGCTTTCTTTGATTCCCCTTTTTGTCTGTGGGATGTCTGAGAGATGTTATGAATGATTTCATCCATTTCGCCATCTGGTTGTATAACCCCTGTCAACATTCCCCACCATAGTCTAATCGCCAGTCAAAACACAGCAGCCCTGACCAATTTTTAGGAGTCATTTCCAAGAAGCATTCTAACCTTGCAAATTGGATTCATATTGGAGATGATCTCTCTCAGATGTCAGAATTAAGTCAATCTCTGTGAGAAACATACATAGGAGCCTAATCTTTCTCAGAGGACTTTGTCTGATTTGATGGTTTTGTCTTGGATTCTGAGACATGTTCGGCTAGTCCATTGCATGTTTGCTCCATTTGACAATACCTCGCCCCTTTTTATTTCTTGCAAAGACTAAAGCCTTGCAGTAAATATATATTCTCATTCTCCAAAGTCTTTTTAACGATGTTCAAAGAGGCTTCATCCACATCCTACTAATTTAGTACATATGCTCAGTGCAGCGCAGCCAATACAGACGGCCCAGTGGGATTCATAGGAATGTATGATTTCACTGCCTCTGTAGCACGCCAAGGATGAGCCAACTGTGCCTCAGCAGTACCAACTGTTGCAACAAATTAGGTTTTGAATTGCAGTCCTTAATTAATTGTACTTCAGTAGTTGTGTGTGCAATTAATGAGGACTAATTGACTATTTTTGCTCTTTTGCTCCTTCTCTTAAACTCATTTGATTATTTTACAGTGTTCCGTCACTTAATTCCGCATCAACCTCTGCCACTTTAAAATTGGTACATACCATCAGAGGTTAGTGTTCCCTGTGGTGGTGGAGGGTCAATCCCAAATGGGCTTGCTGTAGGGGAGTCCATGCGTGATCCTCTGGGAAAGGGCCGGTTGTTATTGTCCCTCTGTATCTCATTGGTGAAACGATTGTTCACTGGTATATTCTGCGGTACCACCTGTACCAGTGGGGGAACAACGGGCAGCTCGCTGCGTCCCAGTGTCCTCATGCACTGCTCCTCCAGTGCAGAGATGAGAATTGACTGGTTGTTGACAACCCCGGCCATTGTGGCAAACCGGGCCTCCAGCTCCTTGTACCTGGAAGCCAGTCGCATCATCTCAGAGGTCACATTGAGGACGCGGTTCTCCAGCTGGGCCAGCTCCAGGGAGTTGTCTCTTTTCCTGATGATCTCATGCAGCAGCTGCATATAGAGCTGGGTCACCCTGGAGTTCATGTTCCTGCTCTCTTTCCGCAGCAGCTTCATCTCATTCACCAAGTTACCATCCACATCCACCACCAGCTGCAGCGTCTCAATCTCACGCCGCTGTTTGTTGAGCACCTCCCGCACATCTGCAATGTCCATACGGGTCACTCTGTCCTTGTCTGGCTCAGGACCTGTGGTGCTTGCACAGATCGGACCTGATGAAAGATGAGATTAATTTAGGAGATTACCAAGAAACTATTTTGATTTTCAGAACAGCAAAGCATGTTCAAGTGAAGACAGCCATGTGATGAATAACTAACACATTATTGCAAAAACAGTATATTCATTGAACCTGTAATTCTCTGCTCAGGAACAAGGAAGGTGTAGGAGCACTTTTTGGCATCAGGGTCAATGGGGGCTCTTTTACTCCTGTGGAAAGAAGCCTCTCTGGTCCTCCGGGCTTCCCTGGAGTTCCTGCAGTAACTTTCCTCCCAGAGGGAGAGGCATAGCAGAGCACACAGGCTCCACATCAGCCCCTGCATTGCTGCTGGCTGGTTGGATGGATAGATGGACAGCTACCGGAGCTCCCTCCAAGTCCCCCAGGCCTCCCTGCAAGCAAACAAGATCTTAAGAGTTGGGACTCTGAAACAGACATTTTATTTGTTTACGGAGGCTAAGAAAAGGAATGTAAACAGCAGGGGTATTGATCGAATGCTTTTCCAGGGCAGAGGAATTTACTGCCATAAGATTTTAATGAAAAGGTATTTGATACTTTTTCAAATTGTCACAGACAATCAGTATTTGTTTAGGAAAAGTGTTCACCAAGTGCGCAGTAGCAGAGTTGACAGGTCATTCTTCCATATAGTGTTGTTTGTGTGGAAAGATTGCAAGAGAGAACACGTTCACTTTCCAGCCTACGGGTCGAAGTCTGCTTTCTGTCTCCGTTAGTTCCCCTGTTGACAGACACCCCATTTTTCTGCAGTCCTGTTGGTTTCCCCCCTATTAAGAGTTCTGCTATGTCCCTGCTGGCTGTGCTTTATCTTTTGTACCTGCCCCCCAGTCTTACCTCATCTTCTTTACTCTGAGAATGAGATTATTCTTTTCTTGAGCAAACTCCCTTCCCCTTGTCTTGCACTGTATGCACCTTAATGATCTTTTTTCAACTGCAGGAATGATTTTAGTGATCATATTTACAAATCCAGGAACTTTTTAACATGTTGACCACAGAATTCCAGTTCTGGTCTCTGCACCATACTGTAGTTTCTGCCCCCCAAACATGTACTGCTCCTGAATGAATGCAGTCTTACGGACACGCACAATAACTCAGGATTGGTAGAGGTAAATGGCTGATTAGTCTAACACAAGTTATGCGAGCATGCAGAATTGCAAACAGCAGTGGTGTGTCTCTAGTTTTGGGCCGCTGCAATGGCTGACAGTCATTGACCACTGAGGCTTTTGATGTTGTGTGTTTCCTTAGATTTGCCTCAGAAGTTCCATTTTTGATGTGAGAGATGTTGTGATTATTATTTTCTTTTCAAACACAACTAATGGATATGTGGTGCAAAGACAAAAACCCCTTTAAGCCCAGCAATAATATCATAGTCCATCATGATATGCCAACCATGCCATCATATGCCAACTTGGTAGACCTCGCTTAACTCTAGTTGTCACTAGTATCAATATCAGGAGATCAGTGGGATATTCTTTTAAACAACTGCTACATAGCCCACTTCTTAGTGGTCTAGAATTAATGATTAAAAGGGAGAAGCTTGATATCACTTACTTATTATTTTAGTGCAATTGCACACTAAATAAAATACACTTCTCTTAACAACCTTTGAAATGGGCGTATTGCTGCACTGTTGTTTTTAGTCTAACTTTTCTGCTTGTGCATCTTCTTTCCAACAATGGTTCAAGAATCAAGAATGTTCAGCATGCAAAATTACATAATAAACAGTCATCACTTTTAATTCACGATTTGTCTGATCACCACTTAGGGAAGTGATGATGCAGTTGCATCCAGTGGAGATGCAATTGCTTAAAGCGATAGTTCACCCAAAAATGAAATTTCACTCAATATCTATTCACCCCTGTGCTGATGTGAGGATGGATGAAGATCTCCAGTTCACAAAACACTTCACACTTCAGCAGAAAACAGCGTTGTAGCCAAATCCAGTACAATTGAAGTGAATGGTGACCAGTTTTAAAATGTAAAAAAAATCACAAAATGTCTCCATACTGCTCATGTGGTGTAATCCAAGTGTCTGTAAGCCGCAACATTAAAATTTGACCCAAAAAGACGCCATTTACACCATGTTTTTAGCCTAAATGTCAACTGCATCCTCTCAGACTGGAACTGCGTGCACACGTCTGAAGCAGGTACACAAGCTCTCGCCCAAGTGGCGCAGCTGCAGCAAAGAAATGATGTTCCTCTTCTATGTCGAAGTCCTCAGACATTTCCTTCTTTGTTGAACGTTTGCAAAGTCAACTCTGCACGTAACAAGTCACTATTTCTGAGCAGATCTCTCTCTGTTGTCTGAGTAGCTTCCAGGTAGCATGTAAACACAGATGTGAAGGAATCGCGAGATCTTGTATATCTCACGTTGCACTGCTTGGGCGAGAGCTTGTGTACCTGCTTCAGGCGTGTGCACGTGTATTAGTCTGAGAGGCTACAGTTGACCTTTAGGCTAAAAACATGGTGTAAATGGCGTCTTTTTGGGTCAAATTTTAATGTCGCGGCTTATAGACACTCGGATTACACCACACGAGCAGTATGGAGACAGTTTGTGGGGTTTTTTGTTTTCTTTTTTTACATTTTAAAACTGGTCACCATTCACTTCATTTGTACTGGATTTGGCTGCAATGCTGTTTTCCGCTGAAGCTCCTGAACTGGAGATCTTCACCCATCCTCACATCAGCACAGGGGTGAGTAGATATTGAGATATTTCTGGGTGAACTGTCGCTTTAAGGAATGCTTAGCTTCTGTTCTGTTCCCTGAAGACCTCTCTTTCTGCTTAGAGGTCTGACCTTGTTGTCCTCTACAACCTTGCTGGCTACTTGCACAGTGCCCTCCTCAGTAAAACACACTGAACCCTGATTCCGATGAAGCTTCCTGTGAGACGGGTTAAATATCCTCACTCCTCCACATGGTTCCATACATCCAAGTGGAATGTTTGGTAGGAGGTAGTATTTGTGTTTCACTTGAAAGATTTTACAAACGCACACATACAGAGTCTCTACAGGGGTGTTGGAGGAAGGCAGGGAAAACAGTTTGTGCAGAGTTGTCTTCAGCCCTGTCCAATTTGAAGGGTGACTGTTGGCACTCCCCCGCTTCTCTCTCATCCCTGCTGATTCTACTTCTGTTTCTCATCAATGCACAAGCACAAAAACACTCACATACAGACATACACACTGCTCCATTTAACACCGTGGCCTGGACCTGTGCAAGGCCAAAGACTGTCTAGCTCTCTTAATCCACTCCATCACTCTTCAGTCAGTTTTTACTCTGTGCCACATCGTTAAGTCCTACCTCCACCCTAAAACTCAGGCCTTGTGTGTCTTCCATATGACGCCATTGTGGTTCTTTAGGAATTCTGGCAATTCTGTCACTTGGAACAATATGGAGAGGGGACAGGATTACAGCTAGCACTGCAGATCTGTAGCGTGTGCGCACACTTTTCCTGGTATGCGCAAGCTTGTGTGTCCATCCGTATGATTGAGTGCTGTGTGTGCATGACTATCCAGAGATGTTATTCATTTTCATGGTCGTGTGTTTTTCCAGCAGCCGGTGTGTCTGACAGCGTAACCAGGTACTGTATCCTTGCTGACCTCAGTGAGAGCTGCTAACGACTTTAACAGCAGCATCAGCAATATCAGTTCTCATGTGTGTCTTCTCATCCAAGCTATGACTGGCTCTCTGCCGTTACTGTGAGCTTCATAAAGTGTCTATATTCAGCATCATCAATAGTGACATACCCCCTATGCATGAACAGGACAGGCAACACTACAGCTCATCCATCAGCTACCACCTCCCTCATTTCCCATCTCTTTCTTGTCACCCTTTTCCTTTTCCTTCTCTGCCCTTATTTTCCTCTCTTTCCTGTCTTCTGAATCCTGATTTCCTCTTTGTTGGTGATTCTGAGTACAAGGGGCCTAGTCTCTGTCACGGAACCACAGAATATCAAAGACATTCCAGGGAATTCGGAGAGGTCACCAGTGTGTCGTGAAGGTACAAGGTTTACAGTTTTACCCCAGAACAAGCAGAGCGGCTCCTTTTTTCTTCCTCAACAAACCTAAACTAAACACTGCTGAAGTGCTTAGGGATTTGGTAGCTATTGAGCAGAAAACATAAAGTGTCCACCTATGGGAGTAAAACTTAAAGCAGGCCTTTTTAAAGCTCCTATCTGATTTCAATACCTGAATTTGGATATCTACCAATACCAATACAGCACAAGTTCCATCCTTTGGAAGTGGCTTTACACAAGTTGCTGTCTTCCTTTTCTTTGTTTTGAGACAACAGTATTTCCAAACTGTGGACATGTTGAGTTGGCCAAACATTACTTAAAAGTACAGGGAAAACTGGATATCTTTGTAGAACTGTTTAATTACTAATTAATATATGTCTGCTACAACATTTTGGCTCTGGGCTAGGGATGAAAAGATAATGGATTTTATGATAAACCACACGATAAACCAAAAAAACGATTAGTATTACCGATTCAAAATTTCCATTACTGTGACAAACGTGGGTTTGTGTTGTGTCATTGAAAACACTGGCTCTGCAAAGGTCATGATTCTATTTCAAATTGTTTAAAGGTTTTAAATGTAAAACATGGTGAAATGATTTCAGTTGCAAAAACAATGAAAATCAGTCACAGTAATCTTGATATGAAACTTTCATACTGTTTCATGAGAGTGAGGAAAGAGGGGAGTCACTTTTATACAATGCTCAGGTAACCCCCCAGGCTCGGCATTACACATGCGCTTAAAATGTCATTATTACATATTCATTAAATTACCAGAATATGGAATCAGGATTGGTACGTGGATTGGTGGTGTTAGTCTGGTTAAGTCAGTATCTGATACAAATATTGGATTGGAGCAGTACTGATATATTGTGTTTGTTCTGATCTGCACAGCTGCCCTACTTGGTCCAGGGGAGATGGAAGTGGCCATTATTTCGGTAGTAACTCCTATCTGGCACTTCTCAGATTCAACAACAAAACAAGCAATAATCAACAAAAGTCCATACATGACTAACTAAACACCATCTCAACAGGCTGCACAAGTTTACAAGTTCAGTTCATCACAGCACATATGCCATGTGCATTGTTTTATTTCCATTCTCTGGACCAAGGTCGGCTTTTGGCTCACATGTACTGCATGTCTGGGTAATGTGCCTTGGCATGAATGAGCAATGTTCCCTCACATGTTTCTAACTCTTGAGTATTATGTATCTGGAAAAGCATTGTATGGTGTTTCGAAGAAATGTTGCTTACAATCAGAAGCCAGACAAACACTGAGCGATGTACACAGATACTACAGAGACCAAACAAGGGGAGGAGATGAGGAGCAACAGGCTGTTAGGCTGAAACAAAGCACAGAGATTTAAAAGGATAGCCCTCACAGCAGTGGATTAAAGATGGAAGAGACTACTAGCGGTAGAAAGTGGGTCATGGCCCTTTTTCCCTTCCTGACCAAGTCTCTTTTAGATGATTACTCCCATTCCTTTTTTAGTCTTGACAAATTCACACTCTTTTCTCTGCCTGTATCTTTCCATTTAATTACTTTCCTCTCTGTATAAACACCCTCCTCCTCATTTTCCTTCCAAGTTTGAGTACTTCCCTTCCTCTCTGCTTTCTCTGTTTTGTCTCCTTGTCCCTCTTTTCTCTCCAGGTCTTTCAGTTATAGCAAAATCACTTCAGCAGCAGATTGCACAGATATATGAAAGTCACGTACAGATAGCAGAACAATAATAATTTAAACATTTTTTCCCTCAGTATAAATAGGAATTATTAAATGTCTTGTTGGCTGAGATGTGCCGACAAACAGGTCTTGTATTCCATAACATCCGTGTGAAAACCAGTGTGTGGTGGAGAGGATTTGCAGAGGGCCTCTAACTCCGCCTGCCTTATATTTTGGCAACAATATGAGCTTCATAAGTCTTTCTAAGTGCACTGCTGGGCCCTCACACCACTAACTGTTATTAATAGTCAGGAGACATATGACAGTGGCTTTTTAATTGTGCTCCCTCCCCACTGTCTGTCTCTCTGTCTCTGTCGGAGCCATGGTTCATGGTTGTTATTGGAACAGTCTAAGGAGTGACCAGATTTATATGTATCCAACTTCCTTTGCTCTTTTTACCACAAACTCTTTCATCCAACTGGTAATAATTTTCAATTGAACAAGACACAGTGATGTTACTGTTTCAGTCCATCAACCTAGCTCTGTCATCTTCTAAAGGCAAACTGTCAAATGTTCGTGGTTTTTGTTTGTTGTCTCACTACAGTTCAGAGCTCTTCTGTTCAAGACGTACAGCTCCATGACATGAACAGTAGAGGCGATTCTCTGAGGCCTAAGGCTTTGGCTTATTTATCTAATAATAATTAAAGAGCTTAGTGCTGTGTTGACAGATCTCTGGACTGCTTCATGCCACTCACGAATGCACACAGTTATTTTACTCCACGTTTACCCATATTAACACACAAGTTTCGCACACAGGCATACACTAAAAGTGCAGAGTGGTGTCACCTTTGCCCCTGGGTTTGCTCACTGCGATCATCAGCTCAGCTGTGCTCTACAGTGTTGTTGATTGACACAAAGTAAAGCCCACAGCTGACTAAGTATTTAAGATTTGGTTTGGCTTGCTTTAATTAGGTTCACCCAACACTCACTCTGGTGGTGTGTGTATATAGCCAGGACACTGGCTTTTGTCTGCTGTGACCTTCTGTGTAGGAGTTGATGTTGTACAAGACCGCTGTGCGTGTTTCGTCTGAGTAGAGACAGAAATAATCCTTTTCTGCATGTCATCAGAGAGCAAATTATGGGAGAACTCATTAAGCATGATGGCTGCTTACTTTACTGCTAGACAGGAAAAAATTGTTTTGCCTCATTGGTTAAACAGCATAATGGATGTTAATTGCTATCTCAAAAAGACAACAATATGTCACACGTACAGGTTCAGGTTACACTGTATGTACTGGCAAAAACCTTCCTAGCATGCAGATGTCATTTTGTGATCCAAGCCAAACTTATATCAATGATCAGTTGATATAAATTGCTTCCATGGAAAACTGGCTCACTGCAGGTGTCTTTGAGATGAATTACAAAAAAGTCACTATCATACAGTATTTATCATACATGTAACTCATACTTATTTGCCAGTTTATTAGGTACACCTAACTAAAACTAATGAAGTGTACTACAACAGCTGTGATAAGTCCATCCCCCCAAAATGACCATACAGTTGACTCAACACCTTTCTTTAACAGTTTCAACAAAAACTAAACTTTATAACCTTCATAAAGGTTCTACATTAACCATGACCCATAGTCAAAGAAAGCTATCTACAGCCACCAAATATTCCATGTAGGCGGCCCCCTGTGGCCACAAAGTGTTATCCCCTTACCACGAACCACAATTCCCATTCTACAAACACCCCAATTCCTTTGCACCTTATAATTCTGTAAAAACAGTGAACAGTTCTGAACTCTGGCTAGCTACTGATATGTTGGGGCTGCTGTAGGCTGGGTTTACTAAGCCCACTCAAACTGCTAACATGATACTGAAATGAAATTAAAATTTAGGGGTTTATGGAAGCAGCATTTCAAGTGGCCAGAATGATGCATTGAAGGATGTAATGTACTGTGGTGTGTGCCACCAGTTTCCTCAACTTGCTGAGAAGTAGAGGTTGTTTTTCTTCAGAAACAAGGCCTACAGGAAACACATCACAAGTCATAGGGAAAGTGCACAACATCATTGTCACAGTTAAGGAAGGTTATGTCAAGTTGCTTTAAATTGTCTTTATTGTATTTTTTAACACAAGTTAACATAAAAATGAACTTTGGCTACCAAGCCCTGAATTGGCTTAAAGACCTGTGTGTCCCTGAATTGCAGGATGGTACATCATATCTAGTCTTAGAAGTCAGATGTTAAACTTAATGATTTCTGTCTTTCTGAACACTTTTTGCTCACACTAAATATATACAGGTAATGATCTGTTTGTACATTTGGTAAAGTGCACTGGACCATTCGAGCATGTATCTGGTAAGGAACTAGAGCCCATAAGACTGTGAAATTAAGACTCAGGCTGTTTTACTGCCAGAAATGACGTTTGATTGTTGCGTGGGTTATAGAGCTCCTGGTAAGAGTGAGTCTCCTGCAGTGATTTACCAGTTCTGATGAGTCAGTTCTTAGTCTGATGAATTGCAGTTCAACAAACGTGGGGGGAAAGACTTACACAAAATGTATTTATATTTTCATAGCCAATGTATTTCCCAGCCTCAAAATCCCCCAGCTTCCACTCCCCATCTGGTCCTCAGACTTTCCCACAACAAGTCCAAAATGCCCTAAAACATACAACAAATCATCACAGGTCAGAAGAAAAAAAGAGAAAAGTAAAAGCAAAAGGTTGATGAGTGGCTGAGAGAAGAGGGCCTGGATTTGAAAAGTAGCAACAGTAAGCAGCAGCGCTGCTTTACATGACAACATGGAGCTCAGCCAGCTCTACTGTTGGTTCATGGCCAGAGACCGACTTCCTTCAGCATCTCATCCATTCGTGATGTCACCAGCCACCGTTTTTGTCAACGGAGCTCAGTTATATGACTGCTCATACACTCTGTCCCTCAAAAGCACAGATTGGCGCATTCTTTAGTGCTGGATAAAACATTTGGTCATTGAGCCATGGGTGGGAAACAGCTGGCTGAGAAACAATCTAATGAGTTTGGAATAAAGGGTTGAATTGAAATAAGAGCGAAGAAATAGCTAAGATGTGAGGTTATCAAGGACTGGGGAGGTGAAAACAGCATGAGTGGAGAAGCAGTGAAAGTACTGACATTATGAAACAATTAATGAAAACAAACTCAAGAGTGCACAATGGTGTACTTACAATCAGTGCAAGGAAAATCTCATAAAATCCTCATCAACAAAATTGAAGAAACCGTACAGAAATTAAATACTGCTACCAGAGTGGAATAGGAAATAAATTGTGGTAAAGTATTACTGGTGTTTTATATCTTTTCATTAAATAGTGCATGTTGGAAATATTAAAAGGGAAACCATGGCAAATAGAAAGAGCTAGAAGAGGATTTTCTCTACATTCATAACTTGAGCTAGTAATTGGGACTGGAGCCCCTCTAGAGTTTAAAAAAAAAAAAAGCTGAAGAATGAGGTGGAAAAACGAAGACGCTGTGTTAGATTAAGTGGTTCTGTTAAGGAAGACATTAGCCTGTGGTTGAATACAACCAACCTAATAAAACTCCAGAAATGGCTCCTGCCTCTTTCTAGCTGCTAGGGCTGCTATTAACAATTATTTTTGTTATCGATTAATTTGCGGATTATTAGGTAGCCTTCAAATAGTTTCGGGGGGTAGTTGGAGGTACAGTAGTTTGGGGGAATTTCTCTGTTTTTTCCACTTTCCCATTGTCAGAAGCTGATAAATGCCTTTGGAAAGACCTTTTTAAGTATTTAGTGTTGTCTGGAGTTGCTTTAAACAGCAATATTAGGCTATCAAGGCTGAAATGTTTAGTAGGAACAAATAAAATAATCATGATCCCATTATCATGTAGGAATTCACTGAAACTAAGCTAGTAAGTGGTGTGCTTTCATTCAAGCTATGTCTGAGGGGAGCCCACAGTCTCAGACTTCGAGAACCTCTGTTTTAGTCAACAAAATGCTGATGAATTGTGAAAAATGCTCATCATAATTTACATGAGCCCAGAGTGACGTCTTTGCTTTTTTTTTTTGTCCAACATACAGTCCAAAACTCAGACTCTTCATTTACAATAAGAAATGATGCTGGAACCAGCAAATATTTGGCATGTTTGCTTGGAAAATGACTAAAAAGATTGTCAAAATAGTTTGCAATTCATTTCCTTTCAATCGATTAATCAATTAACTAATCCTTGCAGCTCTGTTTGGCTACTAAATTGTCTACCTTCATGATTCTATATGACTGGGGACGGAACCCCCCCAAAACTCCCCGAGGCCCCACAGCGCCCATCTGTTTTTCTTCTTCTGTAGTGAAACTCTAAACATGTGGGCTGATGTTGGGGTCAGAGGTCTATATGTGGGATTAGGGTGCGGCCCCACCCTTCCTCTGCCTCACCACCCCCACAACCGTCCGCTCCACAACCCCTGAAATCAATCGGCCTTTGTGGAAAACGGGTTTCCCTCCTTCCTCCTTTTGCACAACACCCACATAAATGCACAAACACGTCGTTCTTATGTTTGGGGTGTCCTGGGAGACAGAGTTCATATAAGGCCGTCCCTCTCCATCTGTCATACTTTGTCAAGATAAAGACACTCAACCCTCCAACACCTTCCTCCATCACTCCACGTCACTCATCCTTTTACCTCCCCCACTGCAGAACAAACACACTGCCTGCCACTCACCACCGACACAGCTCTGCTTTTATGCACACTCACATTGATACGTGCAGGCATAATATTAATTCTTGCATAACAAAGTCCCAGCTGTTGACATCATCTTAAACTCGTGTCTATCCCAGTAATTTATTACCCAGGCTGACAGGCTGATACTAACTTTGCCTGTTCAGGTGGCTTTTCTCGCTGATTAAATCAAACTTGTAAAGTGACACTTGGATTTGAATGAACACATGCTGCTGGTAAGGTTTCAAGCCTCAGAAAAGAGCAGAAGGAGGGTCAGTGGGAGAGAGGAGAGCCAGGAGGAGGGAGTCTAAAAATTGTTACAGCCTTTATATAAATGTTTGTTTGGCTGGACAGTAAATGCAGTAAATCTGCAGGTTTAGGAGGTTACTTGCAGCCACTCATACTCTTTTCTTAGTTTTATTTCTCCTCTGAGTCACAGCTCACCTTAAGCTCATACCTCTGACTGCACATGCTTTCTATTAAATTCACACACACACACACAAGCATTACACACTCATTGCCCACTGGCTCTACTTGGTTACATGCCTCCACTGCTCCTGTCTGTTTGTGCCGACCTCCTGGCTGACCTCTTCCTCCCTATGGTGACCTGTCCGTTCGACTGTGTCCAAGCTCTCATTAGGGGGATTCTAATTGAGCTCCAGACTGCAGCAGAGACATTTCTTTCTTGTTTTCTCCTCACAGTTAATTTTTTCTAATAAATTGCGTATAAACTACAAGAACCTTCCTCAGGGATAAGAAACCTTTGGAAGAACTCACTGGGTTTCCACCACAGGGAACGGGGTCTAAAATAATTTCTGAAGACGTTATTTTACCCACAAAAAAGTGGGGGTAGTATCAGAAAAGTACAGGAACTTTGGGGGTGGGGCTTGCTGCGCTGAACATATCCGATTGGTCAAGTACTCTGTTTTATTACAGCCACCATTTTGAAAAATCTGCAGCCACAAACAAGTTTGTTTTTCGTCCATTGTGCTTTGACACATCAACATAGGTTAAATAATTAACAGATGGTTTCTGTCCATTACTTTATATGGCATCATTGTTGTTGTATAGCCTTTCCCGAAAATTACGTATAAAAGCAGTCATTTCACAATCACTTTATCATACGTCAGCAAACTAATGTGCCTCATCTTCACCGGTGTTTAGACTGAGATAGACAACATTGGCTGAAGGAACCTTTTAGTTCCTTGAAAAGTTGTTCCTGGGACTTAAAGTTCCAGGTACTATGGATGGAAATGTTGCTGTTCTTCACCCATGTCCAATAGTACTACAGGCTGCCTTGTAGCTCATAATGTAGGTTTTAGAACCTGACTGGTACTGGATTTTTGAGGCTGATAAAGATATTAGGGAGTTAAAAAAAGAATCTAAAAAATATTGATGTATCGGCAGATATTGCAGTGATCCCTCAAACATGGTTATTAAACACTTGTTTCAAAGATATTTTACAGTTTAACAATAAACTCTGTAGTAAACACTCACTGGCATTTTTAATAATTAAATAACTAAGTAAATTAAACATAAAGAAACACAAATAAAACAAATATATGTATATTAAACTTGAACAAAGAAAAAACACGTAAGTACGTAAAATTCTGCCTATAAAACTTAAATTAAATAAAAACCATCTATTGTGTTTGGTCAAAAACCGTTTATATCAGACATCATACAGTATACACTGATACAGCTGTGATAGGCCAATACTGGCAGACAGATATATCTGTTGTGCTGAAGTAGGTTTGAGTTTTAAGAAAATCTTGTGTGTCCAGCTTGGTCTGCTGTGGTTGAGTTTAACCGCATGTGGTCAGCACAGCGAAGCAGCAGCGGTTTCTGGACAAGTCCATGTGTGTATCCAGTGTGTGTTATCTGTGTCTGCTCCTATATGTGTTTTACTGATAAGATCAGCTGAGCTGTCCATGAAGGGTCCACACACAGCCTCAGGTCGCATAGTGAGACACGATTGGCCGCATGCCCATCACCCCAAAAAAACCACAGCTGGCTGGTGCTGGCTGAGTGAGCTATCAGTCTCCTGCTGCGTTACAACATCGGCTGTGACAGGACGGCTGGGGGAGGGCAGTGGTTAACTGGCTCTGACAGCCCACCGTGCACTACCTGACCACTGTTTTATTGGCTTGTCCTGGGACTTTTAAAAACTTTAAATAGGGAAGACATCAAACAGAAATTCTGCTGTGATTTATAGTCCAGTGTGAGGGTTTGGAGAATGGTTAGTTTATGTGTGGATTGGTTGTAATGACCCATTTAAGGCTGAGTTTCAGGTGAACCTGAGGGCCAAGTGCTGCCGCTCCGGCACAGAATGTTCTGGATATTTCTCAGACAGCTGCTCTCTCTGTCTCTTTATCTTTTCTAGCTTTCTTTTTTCTTTTCCAGGCTGAGTTATTGGAGGTATTGATATTGTGATTTATTACTCTTTCGGAAAAATGAGCAAAAGCATGAAATGTTTTCTTAGCCTTTTTCCTCAAGCTTGCTTTTTCTTTTTTTTTTTTAAGCTCAACGGGTGTGTGTTTTTATGTGTGTGCTCAGCACTATCCTCTTCTCTCATGGTCGTTTACAGCATTCACAGATGTGGCTTTGTAGCGAACAGAATATTTTCCACAGATCCCACCAACAGACCAGCACATAAGTGAAACCATTTGAAGATAATTGTGAGTTGGTGATATGGAAGTGCACCAGATTGATGTTGTTAGTGTTCAAAGCCTTTGCTATCATGTGAAGGTTGCGACTGAAGTGTCTAATGTCCAGGGGGTGTATTGGATAGAGGATGTGGTTAGGTTGGATCACATTGTATCATCCCTCTTGTTCCCCTAAACACAACCCTGAGAGGGGCTTGTATTCCATCAGAATCAGTCTGGATTTCTCAAATTACGAATTCTTTACCATGTGTCTGAATGTATGAACACACAACCCCCACATCTAACAAGAAGAAACATGTACTGAGACACGTCACCATCTCGTTAGGTGTAATATTATTGATCTAACCCCCCCGAGTCCACCAGGTTGACTCTGCTCTTTCCTGCACCCCCCAGTTAGCGGCCAGGCTCATATGGTGCTGTATTAGGAAACCAAAAGCCAAGAAATAATAAACAAGCTTGGCTCCACAGCTCAAATCTCTCCATCTGATCAGTTCAGCCTCCCTCAAGTGTTTAACTGGAATGTCCTACTTTTCTTTCTCTTCACTTATTTTTTTTCTCCTTTCTCTCTTTAGCTTTCTGTTTCTCTTCACGTCTGGCGAAAATTTTAGATAAAGTTTAACAGTTGGGGGGATTTCTTCCTGTTACATCTAGAAGGAACCACTGATGGAAAAAAAAAATCATTTAATTGTCTATTAAAATTTACCCTGTACACAATGGAGACAGGGCTGCAACTAACGATTGTTTTCATTATAGACTATACTGCTGATTATTTTGATGATTAATCACTTAGTCTATAAAAAATGTCATCACATTGTAAAATAACACAATTTCCCAGAGCCCAGTGTCATCTTTAAATTGGTTCTTTTGTCTAACCAACAGTCCAAAACCCAAAGACTCATTCTTTTATTATTTGCTGCAAAGAAAAGCAGCAAATCGTTACATTTAAGCAGCTGGAAAAAGCAAATGTTTAACATTTTTGCTTGAGAAAATTGCTGAAACAATTAATTGATTGTCAAAATTTGCTAATTTTCTTTCCACTGACTGCCAAAATCACCAAACACTGTACTTGAATTCACCCCTGTGTTCTGCCCACAGAAATGGCATCTTAAACATTCTTCACATCCCTGACCTGGTCTTATATAGAGAAGGTCATACAGTACAATACAGTAGGTGCTGAATGTACACACATGATACAGTTCTCAGCATGCTGTACACAGTATATATCCCAGGCCTCAGACTCTAGAGGAAAGCCAAAGAAGCGTTGCTAAATGTTTCTGTCTGCAGCCGGAGCCTCCAGTCACGAAATGTCCTAACCTCTCCAACCTCTCAGTCAGAGCTCTCACAGCTGCCCTGACACACATACTCATACACATACCTACACACACACTTATCATGCCGGCATATACACACACTCCAAAAAACAAACTTGGAAACAGGATGAACTCAGGCAACATTTACCTTTTTTGTTACCAGCAGTGGGGGGGTGTTTCCTGCAGTTATAGTTTCACGTGTGTTTTGTGTTGTGTCTTCACCGAGCTGCAGTGCTCAGGATTCATCTCTGTCTTTCTATGTTCCAGTCTTCTGAGGTGCTCCCCTCCACTCACTCCTTCTGTCCTGCAGCTGAAAATCACAATATGAGGCCTCTACTTTTCCCAAAGATGTGCTCCTCCCAGTGGACTCAGCTGTCCTGGGGCTCAGGCTGGGGCATGGTTCAATAGCCGGCCACTTCAACAGACTGAGCTCTGACGACTGATGCCTTGAGTTTTTCACAAAGGATGGGGGAGACTAGAAAGAGGGAGGGGATGGAGGAAGAGAGGGGAGGAGAAGGGGGATGAGGGTGTGGGAGTTTGAGATTGCCTCTTTTTTCTTCCTCTGTTTTTTTTTTTTTTTTTAGAGTGGCCCAGCCTACCTCTGATGTCACTCTGATGGAAAAAAAAAGACAGAAAAAGAGAATAACAGAGCTGCCTCATTAAGTTTCCCATCCTCAACAATGACCATCATGGTTCTTCTTGTATAGAAGAAGTGAAAGGAAACGAGACCTGTTTGAATTCAGAAGTGTTTTTGCTGAGTCTGGAGCACACACTCGAGCTGCTTTGACCTCTTCTTCTTTGATTACAACCCTCAATTCCCCTCCCCTTTTGCTTTCTCCTTTAGCAATTGTAAGAGCTGATTGTAATGCTGCTGAGGTTTCTGAGCAGCTTCCTGTAGAGCTTCTTCAGCTGCGAGAGCAGACAAAACTGATTTGTTACTGGAGCCTCCAGGTGTAGGCTGACTGAGCTTGTCTGGTTTTCGTTAGCTCCTTATCACTGCTGTCATTTACTTTAGTGTGTTTAGGTGTGAGAGACATGGGCAGATATGCTTTTTTTGTTCTGAAATATTTGAAATAGCTTTTTTAGGGTGGGTTCACAACTAAAAGTCCGGTTCCTGAATTGAACCAATGCAAGGATGATACAATTTCAATTTGTGTGCATCATGAAGCACTGCAGAGTTGTGTTCATGTTGATGTTGATCTGAAGCACATATCATCAGACTTTAGAGAATTGCACTTCGCTTCTTCTGGATGATGTGGTACTCTTGGCTTCATCAGACCGTGACCTTCAGCATGCACTGGGGCAGTTTGCAGCCAAGTCGGAAGTGGCCGGGATGAGATTCAGCAGCTCCGAGTCTGAGGCCATGGTTCTCTGCCAGAAAACTGTGCACTTCTCCCTCCGGGTGGGGAGTGATTTGCTGCCCTAAGCGAACGAGTTCAAGTATTTTGGGGTCATGTTCAGGACTGACAGTAAATAGAGTGTGAGACTGACAGGCAGATAGGTGTGGCGCCCGTGGTGCAGGTGTTGTACTGGACCATTGTGGTGAAGAGGGAGGTGAGCTGGAAGGCAAGCTCTAAATTTACCTGTTAAGCTACATTCCAGCCCTCACCTGTGGACATAGCTTTATATAGGTTAAGAGTGAGATTGTGGATACAAGCATCAGAAACCTTTGTATGGTATCTGGGCTCAGCCTTATAGATAGGGTGACACACATCCAGAGAGAGCTTGGAGTAGTGCTGCAGATCCCCTGAGTCAAAAGGTGCCAGCTGAGGTTGCGTCTGATTAGGATACTTCCGGGAAGCCTCTTTCCAGAGGTTTTCTGGACATACCCGGGCATGAGATCCTGGGGTAGACTTAGAACTTGGTACTTGGTTGGAATACCTTGGGATCCCCCAGGAGGAGCTGGAAAGCACTGGTGAGGAGAGGGATAAAATGGATGGATGGATGGATGTGAGTCCAGGTTTGTCCCCTGCCAGTCCGCATTTTGTTAGCCAACATGCTACTACTTCACCAGTCATAATAACAAAAAAAACATTATTTTAACCAGTGAAATGACACGTACAATCGTCCCCCTTCTGTGGCTGGTTAACATGGTGTTCACACCAGAAGTGAACTGCTCCAGAGTTCACTTGACAGCGATATAAGACCACCCCTACGAGGTGGACCAAAGAGCAATTGTTTAGTCTGCACTAGTGTTTGAGTCCAGCGTTCACACCAACCCCAACAAGCCACAACAAGGGGGAAAATGGACAAAACAATGCTAGTGTCAACCCGCCCTTACATAACTGACTAAGAAAAGCAAATGGGAGATGAAGTTTCTTCCATACATTGTGACCACATACCTTCCCTCCTGTCCTCAGGTTTCAAACTTGATCCTCTTGTCATGCAGTCTTTGCCACATGTAAACACATACAAAGTGTCTGTGTACCCTAACCACAGTTACTCTGAGCGTGCATCTGTCTGTGGGTGTTCCAGGCAGTATGGATTTGTGCATGACTAACTGCTGTTATCCCTGACAAGCTCTCAGAAGAGCAGCTACAGCGGTTAAGCCTTCAGGATCCGTCTCTTCCTCTTCTTCTCCCCATCTTTCACTTTCTGCCCTTACAGCTGCGTCTCCGAACGCTTGTGAACTGCTGTTCCTGCTCACAGCATCTCTCTCTCTCTCTCTCTCTCTGATTCTAATCAGATGGTGTTGTGTTTGTGTGTTTATTTGGTATCCTGAAGACAAGGTTTTGGCCCTTTTATCTCCCAATCTGGTCCTGCAGTTCTGTTCTCATTGCTTATTTGTGCATGTGTTTAGACTCTGCATGCACAGTGCTGTAAATACATGTGTATATGTGCGCACATCTGTGACTTAAACACTGTTTTTCAAGGAAAGGAGGTGGGGGTGTCATATAGTCTACTGTGTGATAACATTTCTTACATCTGCACTCAATCTTGGTGTGTGTGAAAAAAACATTGAGCAAGAAAGAGAAGGAGAGGGAAGCTGAGAATGGAAGGAATGGCAGATCATCAGTTCACCTCTGAAGCTTGTTAATCTCCATTTTCAGAATGGTGGGAAGCTGCTCCTGGGTTTGTCTCTTCATGTTAATATTTATGTAATGAGAGACTAAGATTCCCTAACTCTGCTCCAAGTCTGCCCAAAAAAAAAGGCAAGGAGAGAGGTAACAAGGATGGATGAGAGATGGCCTTGAGTTGGAAAGGCTGAAGAGAAGATCAGTGATCCACTCAACACACTTATTTAGATCCATAGGGAGCCGCGGGCAAAAAAAAGACTTGAGCTCAGTATGCAAATAGGACAGTTTGTGCAGGGTTCTTAGTCCTGTCTATGATATCAGAGAAGCAGTCTGCGATTACCAGCTGGTCATCACACCAAGATATCCACAGCTGCTTGGTACTTGCATCATGCATCCAAGGAAATCTGGTCCTATTACGATGTCCAGCCTTACATGTAGTTTTATAATGAGCAGACAGAAAAGTCCTCATGTTCCCCACTGGTGTTTAAAGTAACACCTCCAACAGATGGACTCTGTCCTCATTTGGCTAGCACTGAGGCCCTCGACTCACTAAAGGCTGAGAGCATGAGGGAAGTGTGTGTGTGTGTGGTTCTGCTGATTTGATTTAACACACTTCATCTTTTTTTTTCTGTCTGCTGCTTTATTCCAGGGATGTACCTGTCTGATCTGACGTATATAGACTCGGCCTACCCCTCCACGGGCAGCATCCTGGAGAACGAACAGAGATCGAACCTGATGAACAACATTCTCAGAATCATATCGGACCTGCAGAGATCCTGTACCTACGGTGAGTTCAGACACCCTCATAGCCTTGTGTCTGAATGGTACTGTACAGATAAACTTGCCTTGCCTTTAGAGAGTGCGGGCCAGAGTGAGCTTGACGTTAGTAGAAAGCAAGGCAAGAAGTATGACGCATAACTGAACACATGCTCTACAGAGCTGCCTCTACTCTGCAGTGTTTTATAAGTGAATCAAATCCAGACATCCACAACCAAATTAGTTTCAAAGAAAATGAGCCAGTATATTTGAATAATTGCATATATACACAAAATTATTAGCCCCCCTATGATTTTTTTTTCAAAATTTCCCCAGTGCTTTTTTAACAGAACAAGGAATTTTCAACATAGCATTTCTAAACATACTAGTTTTCTTTAGAAAGCATAAATTATTTCTATTTGCACACAATAACAGAATTATTTCAGAAAAAAACAAAAATGACCAGGGTCACAAAGCAGGAGGAGGATATACAAAGTTATCACAGTGTTTCCAAGTGTCAAGAACTGGAGTGAGAAGTATCATCAAGAAATTCAAACAGCCACACAGTATAGAAGAAGTCTTGCAGAGGTAGGACGCAAAAGATTTCAAAGACTCTGGAAAGAAAACCAGTGAGAGATGTGTCTAAACACCCCAGACCAATTTTCAAGACACTAGTGAATGACTTAGCCAAGTCAGGAATTGTAGTCTCAAGAAGACGATCACTAGAGCCCTGCACAGGAATGGACTGCAAGGATGAAGACCAAGAAAAACTCTACTTCTGCAGAAGAGACACCTTCAAGCCAGACTGAAGTATGCTAAGGACAACCTGGAGAAAGATTATGCATAGTGGAAGTGTGTCCTTTGGTTCAAATGAGACAAAACTAGAGTTCTTTGGCCATAGAGATGTTGCTTATGTTTGGAGAAAGAAGAGAGAGACGTATAACCTAAAGAACACCGTCCCCACAGTGAAACACGGTGGTGAGAGTATTATGCTGTGGGGATGCTTCAGTGCATCTGGAACTGAGAATCTCTACAAGGTGGAAGGAATCATGAAGAAAGAAGGATATGTGAAGATTTTGAAAGACAACCAGCAGCAAAACAGGGTCTGGGTTGTCGCTTTGTCTTCCAACACGCTCCTGGTGAAGAACTACCTCCAGAAGACCAAAGTGAGCATTATTGACTGGCCTGCACAAAGCCCTGACTTGAATCTTATTGAAAATCTGTGGGGTGAACTGAAGATCAAGGTCCATGTCAGAGGACCATCAAATCTGGAGAAGCTTGAAAGATTCACCAAAGAAGAATGGACTGTGATTCCTCAGGAGACGAGCCTGAGACTTGATGAAAACTACAACAAACAACTGCAGGCTGTTATCCAGCAAAAAGGATACACAACTCACTTTTAGCATTAGGGAGGCTAATAATTTTGACCCTGGTAGTTTTTGTTTTTTGTGAAATAATTTTGTTTCTCTGTACAAAGTAAAATAATGTAAGCATCCAAAGTTAAACTAGGATGTTTGAAAATACTTCTAAAAAAATTGAGTTTTCATAGGGGGGGCTTTATGGCTGAAGTAATTTGTTTACATGGACACAGTGAATAAATAAGGCTGCAATTGATTATTTAACTCTTATTCTTATTAATGAATGAGACTAAAAATATGAGACAACAGTAAAATAATATTTATTCAGTATATTAAAGGAAAATAAAACAAGTATAGGTAGCATTGGTTAGTTAACTTGCTGGTTAGTAATTGATTTGCGTGAGCCCCAGTCCATAGCTACAATGTTCTGGCAATAACTTGGCAACTTAATAAACATGATAAAGACACACATAATGTCTAAATGTCTAAATAATAAACGTGTAGTTATTTGTACTCAGATGTCAAATATGGTCTCTCAAAAAATGTTCGTAGTCTATCTGCCAAGTCTGGAGAAGTGGAGTTTTAAAATGGAAAATTTGTAGGAACCCTGCAAGAAAACATTTAAGGATATTTTGGACTTTTTTAATTTGTGGAAAATTAAAGAAAACCCAGCTCAAGATGAGGAGGCACTATACTCAGGATTTGGTTTCATTATAGTGTAGTCTTTTCTGTTCTTGCTTATTATTCAGAGAGCTACAGCTTACAGGTCCTCCAGCATATGGCTTGAAGAAATTCAAATAGTGTTTACATGCAGAGTGAATCAAACAGCTACAGTGAGTATACTGGCACAGAGTTTTGGAAAGAGAACCATTTTTTCTCCACAAACTATTACCAAGCAACACTCGGGCTACTGCATCGACACATGAAGTCATATTTTCTATAGTAACAAATAAAAGTTTCACATTATCAATAAATTGTTATCCTGACTCCGTGTACATTTCTGATCATTTTGTCTTTCCTTCATTCAGATATACCAGTGTTGCCTCATATACAGAAGTATCTCAACTCAGTCAGGTATATCGAGGAGCTGCAGAAGTTTGTGGAGGACGACAACTACAAGTAAGAAATGAAACTCAGAGAAAACACTGACGATAACAACAGCAAATGTTGGCCACCAAACTTTCACCTCATAATTTCTAACTTAGTTCCTGCCAGGAAGATGAAAATATTTTTATTGTGTCCTGTTTTTAATTTTATTGTTTGCCACCAGGCATGTTGCTCATCTGGATTTCCAAAAATCTTCCATCCGTATTATAATTTCTGTGTATGAAGTATGAAGCTGATGGATTCATCAATATTTTTATTTAGGTTGTCACAGAAGATTGAGCCAGGCACCAGCACACCACGAGCAAACGCCTCCAAAGAGGATCTTGCTGGTGAGTTTCCTGTTTAATTTAGAATTAAACTTGTTTTATCGTCTCTTTGTTTCCATTCCTCCTGGTCTGTAACTCTGTCCCCACTCTTACCGTCAGGCCAAGAAGCGTCAGCATCTCCTCTCTGTGGCCGTAAATGTACGATAGCAGCTGAAGGAACCAAAGTCCCGGCCACGCCCCCCTCCCCCAGGAACCTGCTGCCCTATGGACACAGGAAGTGCCACAGCCTGGGCTACAAGTCAGTTTTTGAGTTACATGATGATGATAAAGATGATGGCCTGAAATCCATACAGCAGGCCTTACCAATAATTTATTTAGAAGGGCCAGATTTGAAAAGAAAATAAAGTGCCAAAGGGCCCAGACATTTATAGTTCAGACAAACACCATTTACATTTTTTTTCCACTTAAGTAGATTCCACAGTTGAAAAAAAAAGTGCAAATGTACAAGAAAAAACAACACATCTTTGTAGACCTAGATTAATCAAAACTTGTTATTTTAATAATCTTTTTTTCATACAGTTTGAATCTCCTTAATTCCCTCTACTTAAACAGCCTGATTTAAAACGTTTTAAAGTAATAATAACTGTCTGTCACGTTACACAGGGTTTCCACAGATTCTTAAAGTTGATAATCCAATAATTTGACATTTAGGTCTTTAATTGTCTGAAATACTATTTTGATAAGTTTCTATAGAATGAATCATTAATAGTCATTAATGATTAATTTAGTCATTTACTTTCAGTCTAACTCATGAATGTCTTTTTGGGAAAAGAAATGTATTCATCACAGCAACAACTATAAAATGAATTTTTTCATATCCTTCATACTTTTTTCCCCCTTGAATAGACATGAAAAGGGTCTCAAGTTGCATTAATAATGGTCTTAAAACATCTAACTTGTTGAAACATGCATAAACTCTGTTAACAACAAACATGACCAATGATTTTACTAATTAGCCTACTAATAAAATGCTGATCTCCAAATAAACAATGTAAACACCCATAAACTTAGATGATAAATGTTAGCAGATTATTTAAATAAAATCACAGTGATATATTTGTTTTCCTATTTATAAATGATCAAAGGGCCAGATTGATGTTGTTAAAAGGTCAGATTTGGCCCACAGCCTGCCAGTTGAATAAGCCTGTACAGAATTTATAAAACAGTGTCATGAAGCAAAAAATACTTACCCCTTTCTTTTCTTTTCTTTTATCTCTTTGTCCCGGCTCTGTTCTCCGTCCATATAGTTTCATCCATAAGATGAATACCGTGGAGTTTAAAAGCGCTACGTTCCCCAATGCCGGTTCTCGCCATCTGTTGGACGACAGCGTGATGGAGAGCCACAGTCCCACCCGAGGACAAGCCGAGAGCTCCACTCTGTCCAGCGGTATTTCACTTGGTGAGACATGCATGTGTTTACTTATTACGATGATGCACAGTTTGTATCTTCACTGACGTGTTGTGTATTTTTTTGTTATGATTTGTTTCTGTACACAGGAAGCAGCGAGGGCTCCGAGCTCAGTGAGGAGGTGTCTTGGCCAGCGTTTGAGAGGTAAGGTTAATACGTCCGTGTCTGTGGTACTTTTCCATCACATCCACATGTAAGATCATAAAAATACCCTCATCCCAGATGTGATTGTATAAATTTCAAAGCTCTGGCCTCAAAGCACAGCTATGCGCAATGATCCACCATTAAAACTCACACACAAATGCCCAGCCTCGCTTTGAGCCTTGCAGCCAGGGCCGTCATGCCTCATCCCTCCACTGCTGCTGCGCTCAGATGCTTCTGCTTCTCCAGCAGCCTGAAATGTATTAAGTGCTTAACATTTAAATCCCCTAACCAGTAGTCCCACTGTGCCAACAAGTGTCCACACTCACTAGGTCTAAAATGAAGTTTAACAGCTCAAGTTTCAACTGGCCTGAAAATCATCTTTACCTTCTTTCCAAAATGCCATTTCTTTAAAGGGATAGTTTGGATTATTGTATGCAGGGTTGTGTGAGGTACTTACTGACAGTCAGTGTATTAGCTACAGAAGATGCTGGTCGGCATACCCTAGTTTGGAGAAGCAGAGAGGAGTATCAGCGCAAAAGCTAAGCAAAGGACTACTGTGGACAGTCAGCAACAACAGGTATTTTAGCCATTTGAAAAGGTTCATCTAAAACAAATCAGTATCAGTTTAAGTGAATATTTTAGAGTATTTGCAACACTTAACCTTGCCCTCAGACAGCCTTTCCATCAGGAAACAGCCAAACTCTACTGGCAAACTCAGCAATTTTACCTCAGAGAGCATCGGACTTTTAAAATTCTGAAGTCCGACAATAACGACGAACAAACTAACAGACTGAGGCAGTGGTAGATCAGAAACATTCATATACTGTGAGGTAAAAGTACTTTTTTCGCCACTTTGGTTGATGTGGAGATATTTTGTTGTTTTTGTTTTTGGTGGAACTGATTTTAAGCGGTTAAATACGTTTTATTGCTTAGGACACAGCTTAGCTTCCATGCTGGTACTCCTCTCTGCTCTCTGTTGACCAACATCTACTGTAGGTAATACACTGACTATTGACCTCATACAATCCCACTCGAAATAATCCAAACTATCCCTTAAAGCTTTTGAATGCCCCTGTACACACACTTTCATCAATAACTCCCTAACAAAATGGCCGCTCCTCCATCGAGCCCTAACCCATGCAAGTTGAAGGGAAAAACAGCACACACAGAAACAACACCCACACAGCCTTAACAGTGTCCCGTGCCCCCTATCCCATCCTGTCTTATCCCATTCTGAACAGGACTCGCTTCTATCATTCTCTGGGCCCAGTGACCCGTGTGGCCCGCATCCCCTACAGAGGCGTCCTGAGGCCCAGCAGGTACACACGTCCCGACCGGAAACCAGCCTGACCTCGACCAAAAACCCTCTCTTATCCTCACTTCACGCCCCTCCCAGGGGCCGCTGTGTGCTGGTGCTTATAGTGTGTGTGTAGTGCTGAAATAATCCTGTGGTGGGAAAGAGGTGTGTGTGTGTGTGTGTGTGTATGTGTGTGTGTGTGCGCGCGTGTACGCGTGTGGGTGAATCAGGTGGGCAAAGGAGGGGGTCATGATTCTTCATCTTCTGCTGTGTATCATCAGTCTATAATCAAACCTTTTGCTTTCTTAAATTTCTTGCATGTCTGGCTCACACACACACACACACACACACACACACACACACACACACACGTACTCACTCTCTCTTTCTCTCTCACACACACACACATGCACACACACACACATAGAGCTCATAGTCGACCTGGACTTCTTCTTGTGATAGCTTTCCAAGATATTTCACAGCTTGGAGCTGAAAATGAGTTTCCACAGTCGGCTCCATGTGTTGCTGGAAACAAACTGTTACATCCTCATTCCTGAGGTAGAGAGGAACAGACTCTTCAGGGGTATTAAAGCCAATTCTCATGGACGTTGCATATTAAGCGTCCCTTGTGGTTAGGGATGGGTTTCTCTCTCTGTCTCTTTCCACCAGGCTTCACTGGGCTCCTGCACTGGGCTTCCTGCTCTGATCCTCCAGACAGACACAATCTGCACACCACCTTGTCCATCTCTGCTCCTCCTCTGTGCAGATAGCAGTGTTAAGATTTATACCTGTGAAATTCTCTTCTGTGAAAACAAGACAGGAATAGATGTAGTTTAAAGAAAAAGCACTTTGATGAAGCAGAGTTGAAGGTGGATTTGCAGATTGTGTCTGACTTTTTTTTTTTCCACTACTAGTTCATCTCTGATTTGATCCCGTGTGTATGTGTATGAGAGCATGCATGTTTTCCTGTGTGTGCGTTTGTGTATATAGCCTGTAATGTTTGTCTCTGTCCTGTTGCAGCTCCGCGGAGTCAGAGGAGCTCGCAGTGCACTTGTATCCCGGAGCGGTCACAGTGCAGGGGGTGTTGAGGCGGAAGACTGTGCTCAAGGAGGGCAAGAAACCAACAGTAAGAACCCCCACGCACACTCATGTATACATACAGTGCTTAACAAATTTATTAGACCACCTGTCATAAAAACGAGAAAACATAAATATTTTAGAAATCTAGTTTAGCCCTCTATGTTGTTTTTTTAATTACTGCAAAGTATTACTCCAGCAAGCTGTTGTCATTCTCTGGTTTGTTTATTTTCTTCTCCAAGAGATCGTATAAGATCGAATTCCCCATGTGATCATGTGAGATTGTGCTCCCTCTTGCACATTAATCTAAATAATATCCTGCAGTGTGTGATGTTCCATTATTGCCAGATTTTGTACTGTTGCATGTTTGAGATAAGAGAGAAGAGAATCTTTGAAGTTTCCTGATATGTGTGTGATGCAACCAGGTTTCAAAATCAGTTAAAAATTTTAAAACGCCTGTAGTCTGAGCTCATCATTTGGGAAAGAATAGAAATATAGGCCTGGACATGAATAGAGAGGGCAAGAAAATGTGAGAGGAAAAGTTGGAAAAAGGGAAAAGTGGAGAGGAGAGGAGGCCTGGCAGTAATATGGAGAACTTTTGGCAAAAGTGTAAAAGTTATTTTATAGTTTGTTTTATTATAAAACATCCAGTTTAATTTTCCATTCAAGAAAAGGTATAAAATGTTTGTGTATGCTGTCAATTATAGAAAGAAAACTGGAATCGTTAAGTCAGATTTGTAAGAAATTGGAATGAGTGAATCTCTATACATAACACTGCACGTGCATGTGACCATGTGCTGTTCATACTCCTATGACCATACAGGAGCAGATGGGTAATAAATGCTGTCTGCAGAGTGCAAGATGGGACCTCAGAGACTACTTAACCTGCAGAACATCTCTCTTTCTGTCTGTTCCTTAAACTCACTGTAATTCTCTTCCTCTCTGACCGTGCTTGCATTTTCTTTCCACTGCTTTTGTGTGCCTTGTGCCGCTTAAGGCATTTTTATATTTGCTCTGAGATTATCCTATTCTGTTCTGACTGGAAACAAATCTGGAGCTCTTTATGCAGTTGAAATAACTTAAATCTGTCATAGGTAGTGTGGGTGATTTACGAGCGTCTTTGATAATGTAGCAAGGTCTAAAAAACAAATTTCCCAATCTGGCTGTGCAGTCAGGCAAAATCTTTCCACACCACAAGTATTAATTAGCAGGTTCACTCAGCCCCTTTGTCTTTCACATGCTTTTGCTTCATTTTCTTTATTTTCTTTGTTTTAGTCTTAAAGCTTTCAGTGTTTATGGAACAAGATCCCAAATTCTTTATTCATCCAACCTAGAACAATTAATCAACATATTATCTAAATCATAATATGGCCAGGTGCGATATCCAAGTCACAGGAGCTGCAGTCTTTTGATAGAGGTAAATGTGTCACATCATATGATTATAAATGAAGGATTGTGATGTCTCTGACTACAAATCATATTCATGTAAGGGAGCATGTTTGTCTTTTTAATTCTTCAAACTGTACAGTCTTCTCCTGTGATTCATCATCTCTGCTTTTCTAATCCTGTCCCTTTTTCATGTCCCGGTTAAGGGTTTGTAGCTCACAAAAACATCCCACAGAGTTTACTCATTACAACAATCTGATAGCACACGAGTCGCGTACTGTAGCATTTCACTGACTCAACAAGGCTGAAGTGGAGCTGACGATTCACTGTTGTGCTTCCAGGTGGCGTCGTGGACCAAATACTGGGTTGCTCTCTGTGGAGCCCAGCTCTACTACTACGCTGCCAAGTCCCTGAAGGCCACTGAGAGAAAACATGTAAGTCACACACAGACACACACACTGGTCCATCACCTCGTAATAACTTTTTCTGTGTGGCACTTTTCTAAAATCAAAGTTTACAAAGTGCTTTACATGTAGAGAATCCCCTCACCCCCCAAATACACAGCAATAATAAAAGATAAAAGGTAATATATGATGTAAACAATTACAACTAAAAACACACCGATAAACGGAGATAAGATTTAGTGTTTGTCCAAAATGTAGTAAGAACAGGAGTAGAGGGTAATACAAATGAAAGGCAGTAAAGACTCTTAAGACTCCCGAATAGCAATGAATAGCTGGTGATTCACATAAAACCTTGCGTGTAAAAGTGTGTTGTTAAAAGGGATTTAAAAGAAGCAACAGATTTTGTAAGCCTTATTTCCTCAGGCTGGCTGTTCTGAAGTACGGGCACCCTAATTGAGAGAGTGTTGTCACATTTAGTCCTTTAGTCCTGAGCCTGAACTCTCTGTGGAACAAAAGGGCCTTTCCCTGGATCGGAGGCTGCATTCTTACTCAAAGGTTAACCAGGTCAGCAGTGTTGCTAAGGGCTAGACCATTCAGTCTGAAAGTAATCAATAAAATCTTAAAATCAGTTCTAAGTCTTACTGGTAGCCAGTGCAGATGTGCTAAGACTCGGATCGCAGGTGTTCCATCTGTTTCATTCTCTCAGTGTGAGTGCACATTCATGATGTGCATTTTTGCAGAGGATAATGGAAATTTTGGAGGTTTTACTATGTTTGTTTGTTAAGGCAGATGAGGACATTAACAGATAACTGCACGGAGACACCTGAAAGTCTCAGATCTCGTCCATATACATTGCAGTTGTTGATAAAAGTGACAGTAAATGTACCAAATGAGCCCTAAAACGCTCAGTTTTACAAGGAGACGACATATGATAGCCATTAAACTCACTCTTAGAACGTTTAATTACAGATGAACTCAGGGAGAAACACTTAATTATTCTTCTTCATGTGTTTTTCACTTGCATGCACAGGAAAGGGGATATCATCAACAAAGTTACACATTTTTCGTGCAGTTTTGACATCATTTAAAAACAAGTGGAGTGTGTTCAGTGTGGCTGGCTGGGTGTGTTTGTGTGTGTGTCTGTGTCTGTGTGTGTGTGTGTGTGTGTGTGTGTGTGTGTGTGTGTGTGTGTGTGTGTGTGTGTGTGTGTGTGTGTGTGTGTGTGTGTGAGAGAGAGACTTTGAGGGTAACATTCACTGAAACTACAGGAGCTCAGAGGGTAGCGTGGGGAAGACGTGAGACATGAGATGCTGTGGTTGTGTGTGTGCTGAGGGGACCAGCCGGGGTCTGGCGCAGCGGGGGGACACACAGATGGTAGCACTCATTGAATAATGAGACCAATGACATCACTGCCGTCCTGTGTGTCACTCACAGGGTAATGAGAACCTTGTGGAGTGCACATGCAGGCTCACAGGCAAGATCCAGAGGTCTCTCTCTCTCACACACACACACACGCCCCTTGTATTAACATTTCTTCTTCTTAAAGATCAAATATTTAACACCCAAGCGTCCAGAAATGGGTACTGCAGTCCAAATGTAATACTGGAGTGAGTTGTTTCCTGCCTCCTCCTCCCCAGACACAAAGCTCAGTGTACAGGTTGCAGAGGACTCCAAGACGAGCTCAACATTGTACTTTGGCAATAACAAGCCACATTAAGTTCTACACTGTAAACTCTGTGTTCACTAAATATTCCATCTAGGCAGCTCGCTGTGTTCATCAAGATGTAGTTCCACAGACATCCCAATTCCTTTGTGCCTTTTACCTCAGTATTGTATGCAAAAAACAATATGTTGTGGCTACGGAAGTGTGGGTACTAAGCCTGCTCAAGCTGCTAATGCAATTCTTACAGAAAACTAGAAACACAAAAGGTACACTATGAAAAACAAAACAGCAACAGCAATTTCAGAGTGAATTGCGACTAGACTATGGCACATCTAAGGATGTAATGTACTGAGGTGTGTGCTGCTAGTTTCCTTCAACTAGCCAAGGAGTCTGGGTTGTTCTTCATAGACACCTTCAGGAGACGCAACATCATAATTCATGGGAAGAGTTGACAACACAAGTCTCACAGTCAAGTTAACATCTGGGCCACCAAAGATGTACTTTGGCTTATAATGGCTTTAAGAAGCATACAGATACAACAGAGTCGTCATGAGGAAGAAACTGAATGCTTGTTTCCACCTGTCCTCTGTCCAGTTCAAGTCAACGGCCAGTAAGAGTGTGTGTGTGGTGGGTCTAATGGCCATGATGGCTGACGATCCCGAGCATCCTGATGTCTTCTTGCTGACAGACTCCGAGCATGGTGAGACAACACACACACACACACAAACACAAACACACGAGAAAAAAGGACAACAGAAAAGACTAATACAAGCAAGCCTGTCTGAAAATGGATGCAGTAAAACGGTGAACTGGATTAATGGAGTTTGGTTTATGGTGACATCACCTATACTCTCTCCCTCTCTCACACGCACACACACACAAAATCAGATTGTGTCCATCTCTCCGAACACCTCTGTCTTGAACTTTTCCACTGTGACTTTGTTTTTATTTTACTGGGCGGGCCAAAGTCAAGTGAGGCTTCAGCCATCTTTCCAGAGTGTTGAGAAAGCAGGTGGGAACGAGGGACTTGGCATCTCACGCTGTTTGTCTCCGTTGCCTAGGTAACACTTACAAGTACCAAGCAGGGAACAGGATGAACGCTTTGCTCTGGTTCAAACATCTGAGTGCTGCCTGTCAGAGCAATAGGCAACAGGTAAGGAGGAACACTTGCACACGTGCACACACTAGCTCTTTTTACGCAGAGATCGCACGATACTGTCCAATGAATGCTTATCTCTATACCACCTTTGTTTTTTTACACTGAACCTGAACAACACAGCTATGAAGCCGCCATAGTGTGTAATTTTACACAGCGTGCTGGTGCTGGGGAATCAAACAGAGGTGTGATGTAGTACAACCACTCCAAGTGTGTTCCTGGATAAACGGGCTGTTGCTTCTTCTGCAACAATGAAGTCAAAAGGATCGCGTTATGTGATGCTCTGCCATTTAATAATCGATTCATCGATTAATTGTTGCTGCTCTAATTTGTTCACTGGCAATGGTTTTGTGGAGTGTTCCTAAGCCCATGTGATAATTTATACAATAATGTGGGTTTTTAATGCAGAGCCTTGTCCATGATGTTCAGAGATTTCTGTGGAGTCTCTGAATCTTTTAATGATATTACAGATTGTAGATGGTGAAATCCATGAATTTCAATGTAGAGTGTTAATAAAAACAGGTATGTTTTGATTACTCCACAACTCTTTTGTTGTCTTTTGTTGCCTCTGTCCCAACATTTTTGAAATGTGTTGCAGGTATCAAATTCGGAATGAGAGTATATTGACAAAAAACTATTAAGATTTATCAGTTTGAACATTAAATATCTTGTCTTTGCACTATATTCAATTGAATTTAGGTAAAAAAATATTTGCAAATAACTGCATTCTGTTTTATTTATGTTTTACACAACGTCCCAACTTTTTTTGGAGTCAGAGTTATGCACAGATGATGAAGCAGAATAATGGCACAACAGTCCTGCTCTGAACAGGCTGTCTGAAAAGGGGCTATTGTTCACTGTTTTTTTATATTTCAAACACCTTGCCTTTGTTTTCAGGTGCCAGCCAATCTGATGTCATTCGAGTGAGCGTTGCTGAGAGTGTGACTGAGCAACAGAGAGGGGGATGAGGAGCCAGACGAGGAGGAGGAGGAGGAGGGGGATGAGGAGGATGAGGAGGAGTATTGACTCAGTAATGGGAGCTTTCACTGCCATGAGCCCTGACCGCCGATTCTCCAAGTCTAGCCCCGGCCTCACTGCAGCCTCACCTGCCACCACTGCCTTAACCAGAGTACCGTGCGTGTGTGTGTGTCTGTGTGCGTGTGTGTGTGTGTGCGTGCGTGTGTGCGCACACGCTTGTATACGTGAGAGAGAATGTGAGTTTGTGTGCGTGGATGGAAGTGACTGTTTATGGATGTATTGACTACTGAACAAGGACCTGCACCACTGCTCTCGTCTCCCATTTGCTCTATTTTTTGTTTTTACTGTTCAGCACTTCAGTGGAGCCGTTCGACTTCTCCTCTCCTCTCTCACAGGCAGAAGACATAATCCTCTCCTCTGTTGTTTTTTTTTAAAGGGGATAACTACTTTTTATTTGCTCAAATGCAAGATTTCCGCCTTTTTAATCGGCCGGACACACAATCACAACACGCACACTCACATCGGACTAACCCATTGGACTTTGGAGGGTTTGAAAACACTTTTTTTTTTTTTTACTTACTAAGGTCACACTTTAAATTGTTGGTCTCTTCGTTCACTTGAGTTGGCTTGGAGTCACGGGATTATTTACACAGTCTCTCTCTCACACACACACACAGGCCTGTCTATTTGATTGCATAAACATAAGGGCTCTGATTCGCAATCGATTCCAGCAGAAACAAATCCCACACTTCCTGAATGTGTCAAGTTTTTATTACAGAACGTAGTCCTTCCTGCTCCCTTTTTTGTCATATACTCGCTAAGTGTTCTGTATGTGTGTGTGTATGTGTTTGTATAACTGCAATGGGTGGGTGGGGGTGGGAGGGCAAATGTTTGCTTTAAATGACAGGAATCTTGTCCATGTCCCGCATAGGTACGATAATCCCAGAATCTAAGCTAAGATGTGATCACGGTCGGTTAGATGAGAGTTAATCCTTTTACAAACCTGTATCTTTGTGCTCTCCAGTGTTGTCTGCTCTCAGAGAAGCTGAGGACGCTCAGTTCACCAGACTCACACGCTCACACACACACACACACACGAAACACTAAAGACTTGAAACTGTGAAAGAGTCCATGAAAGTGAGAGCAACGCGAACTCATAACACATGATTTTATCTCCTCTTCTTCTTCATGTTGCTTAATATGGTTAGAGCCTCTGGTCTGGAGCAGACATTCGAAGCTACCTGGAGCCATACAGAGTCTATTTTAAATCTTGTTTGTTTATATTGTTTTGTGTTGTTAGATTCTTTTTCCTATTTGGGAGGGATGGTGCAGTTCACAGTATTACCATGTAGTAGATGATTGCACGTCAATGTAGTTTTGTCTGTTACATTTGAATGTTACATTTTTGTGTTTTCCTCCTTTTTGGAGCAGTTATTTTGAATATTTTCTGTACATGTGAATTTTATTTTATTTTTTTCTATTTTCTTTCTTTCTTTTTTCTTTTTTTTGCCCCTTATTCTATTAACCAGGATCCAGTTCATTTTTAGGCCCTAACTGTATTACATCTGTTTTGGAAAAGCATAAGCACCTTGGTTATAATTAGTGCCAAGTGATGTAACATCACTGTTTTTCTTCAGGTTGAAGAAACGTTAGGACAAACAGAGCTGCGGTGGATTCAGATGTAGGTACAGGCGTGTTACAGTGTGATCTCCACTGTGCATTACACATGTTTCATACACTTCGATAAGCGACAATAATGGGGAACTTTTTGCCCAGTAATATTCATCAAATTCTAATCTCCTTAAAAAAAAACAAAAAAAAAAACAAAACATGTTTACATTGTATGTTTACACAATCTTTTGCCCAAAAATCACAATCCCTTCAATGTTCCACATGTATTTTATAAACCTTAAGAAATGTATTACAGTATGTAGAAATAAGTGTCCCACCTATCACTGGGGTATATTACACTCAGAGTTAGTTTCAGGTTGTTGAAAAGGGGTGATGGGATGGAGAGGCGAACATATCCGTACTTAACTGGATCCCCTCTAATGTGCTTCAGTCAACCTCCTTCTCCAGGCTTATATCCAGGCTCACTGATGCATCACAGGGATAGTTTGGATTATTTGTTGTTGTCGGTTGTATGAGGTACTTAACGGCAGTAGGTGTATTACCTACAATAGACGGCAGGCAGCAGGACCCCGGTTTGGAGAAGCAGAGAGGGGCACCAGCACAGAAGCTAATCAATGAACTGCTGTGGACAAGCAGCCTGAAGGGTACTCCTAAAAAATATCACTTTAAGTGTGTATTAGAATAAGTATTTAGAATATGTTCGCTGCCATTATATAATCCAAATATCACTCTTTCCAAACTCCATAGGCAAAATTAGTCATTTTACTTAGCAGAACATGGGAGTTGCTGGTCTGCTGCTACCTCAGTCTGTTTGTTTGTGTTATTGTGTGACTCTGAAGCTACACGATAACACAAACAAGCTAACAAATTGAGGTGGCAGTAGAATAGCAACTCCTGTGTTCTGATTTTGGCTATGGAGTTTGAAAATATTTGATATTTGGTTTATATAACAGCAGTTTTTTCATCAAAAAAGACTATCTCACTGTAAGGTAAGGTAGTGTCAGTATTCTAAATATAGTGTGATATTGTTTTTTTTTTTGTTGTTGTTGTTTTTTAGATTGGCTTTTTTTTCAAGTGGCTAAAATACCTTTTGTTGCTGACCCTGTCCACAGCAGTACATTGCATAGCTTTGGTGCTGGTACTCCTCTCTGCTTCTCCAAACTGGGGGCAGAAGTACCTCTCATGACCCTTCATCAAATAATCCAAATGATCCCTTTAAAACTGTCCTCAACACAATATACAAATCAACAATTTAACTTTTTCAGTCTGACAAACAACAACAAACTGAGGCAAAGACAGGTTAGTGTCCATAAAGAGATGTCCAGTCCTTTTGTACATTAACCGAAGGAGAGATGTTAGTGGGTGAACCTGTGGAAGAATGAATGAGGAAGCCAAAGACAGGCAGAATATGTAATGAGGTGGTTACTCTAAAGTATGTGTGTGCATTTGTGCGCTTGTGCACGTTTCTATTTTTATAAAACATTGTAATTCAAGCCAGACGTGCAGTCCTTTGAGGCTGCTGAGGACTGTGGGTAACCAGCTCCTGAGTCCTGTGTGTGACTGACCGCCAGCTCACGCTTCTAGGTTAGAGGTGTGAAGAAAAGGAGGACTCATGAGCAGATAAGACATGGAAACCGTACTCATCTGGGTCCACTTGTGGCCTGTGAAAGAGCCTTTTTTTTTGCTGTATAACAGAGCAGAGATTGTTTGAGGTGACAAAATCCCAGAGCTAAAGCACTATGGACACTGATAGTTGCTGGTGTTTGAATCTGATTGGTTGCCTGGGGGAAAAGAGGGTCTGCGAATGAAATAAGTGAAATGAGTGAGACAGAGTTTCTATCTGATGTTAATCGAGAACGATGGAAGAAAAAGACAAGTGTGGATTCCTGATTAACAAGTTTTAAACCTAACCAGACGTTCTTGGAAGGTTTATTTGAATCAATTTGGGTTTAACAATCTTCCCCCTCGAGAAAAACCCAGATCATGTTGAGCGCTTTTTGTGAGGTCTTCCTCACCGTAACTTGAGTTTACATGGTTTTCTCTTTTTTTTAATTTTCATTTCTGTACAGTGTATGGTCAAAATAATGGAAACACATGTTTAGTTTTGTGGTTTTACTCGACTCATTTCTTCTATTTCAAGGCCCATCACTAACATAATGACCCCATCATCATCTAGTCTGGGATAAGAGTGGAACAAATTCAAATGTCAGGCACTCCTCATTTAAGATCATTTTTGGTTATTACAAAGAAACTCGATGCCGTGCTTGAAGAGTCTCTTTTTTTCTGTGGTGAATGTTCATGTTGTTTCCTTTAAATTGACCATACAGACTACAAATGCACAATTTTCCCTGTATTAACTGTGTTTGAGTGAATCTGCTTTTTGATTCCTTTTTTTTTTTTTTAACGGTCATGACAGTTGAGATGAAGGGTTCATCCAGAGGACGTGTTTTTACGACGTGTTAATCCTCTGATGTGGTGGAGAAGTAGAATCAGTGTGAATCTGTGCCTCCCGACAGGCATCATTCACTGTTTACCAAGGACATCGTCAACAACAACAACCTTCGTTCAAGTCGCTGAAGGTGACCAGGGTGGTGTATAAATGACCTTTGACCCTCACCCTTTACCTGGCTCTGTGTGTGTCTGTCTCTGTCTGCCTGTGTCATGACTGTGGCGAGCGCTGTGACCTCACCGCTGAGTGATGCGCTGCCTGGTGTGAAGACTGAGAACCAATAAACACTCTGCCCTTTTTTTACTCCACACATCAGTCTCATGCTCATTGCTCTGTTGAAGAGTGTGACTGTTGATCTGGGACCTGAGGAGGGGGACAGACGTGAGTGTCAGGCTGTGTGTGAGCGAGTGTGTGTTGTATTACACGGCTCAGTATTATTTTAAGAAAGACAATCAGTTCCAGACTTATTCAAGCTGCTTTTTAAGTTGTTGCAGAGCAGCAGGGATGACTGAGAGCTACTGGAACTGTTGAGGAAAGCTGCCTGTGGGGACGTCTCCTGCAGAGTCGGCTTCATTTCTTTATTAGTGTTGCTCCTTTATTCCCAAAATACTATCCAAAATTTTTTTGATTCCTGAATCAGCTCACAAAATCCCAATTAACCCCAGTTACTGTACTTGTGTTGGCTTATTTTCTCAGTCAGTAATTTATAATAATGAAGCATTACTTCACAAGGCTGCAGTTACAATCCCATCCATCACAGTACAGATGTTGGATCTTTAGTCATAAGAGAAAGAGCAGCTGGGGGGTTCATGTGTAGTGAGGGGCCACTCAATAAAGCAAAACATTACTTATTAGGTATATTCAATACTTTGTTGTAATTATATACATATATGTGTGTGTGTTGGTGTATAGATATACAGATATATACACACCGCAACTAACAATTATTTTCATGGTCTGATTAATAGTTGTTTGGTCTATAAAATGTCACAAAATGTCACAACATGGTGAAAAATGTTGATCAGTGTTTCCCAAAGTCCAAGGTGACATCTTCAAATGTCTTGTTTTATCCACAACCCAAAGATAATTCAGTTTACTGTCAGAGAGGAGTAAAGAAACCAGAAATTATTCATACTAAAGAAGCTGGAATCAGAGAATTGACTTTATTTCTTAAAGAATTACTAAAACCAATTAATCGGTTATTAAAATAGTTGGAAATTAATTTATAATAATTGATTAATTGTTGCAGCTCTGGTCAGATTCTCTGTGAAATCAGATTGGGTGCGCCTGGGTTTACATTTTTAGAGGCAAAGTTAGAGGGATAGTACGTTAGCCAGCTAAAAGGAAGCAGGAGGACAATTCTGCTTAAATAATTTTATTTTTGACATTTTGTGGTTATTACAGCAGAAACATGACCTGTTGTCCACAGGGGCCTCCAAAATCAACAAAATATGAAAGTTCCTTGTAATAGCCTTCAGTAAATTATCTGCTGAAGCTAAGGTGTTGCAAGATAAATCTGTTTTCTTGTGAAGGACAGGAGAGAATATTAAGTACATTTACTTAAGTACTGTACTTGAGTTCACTATTCTCTGCTACTCTATCCTTCTGCCATACTACATTTCAGTGGGAGATATTGTGCTTTTTACTTAATATATTTATCTGACACCTTTACTTAGTAGTTGCATCGCAGGTTGAGATTACTCATACAAAATATAACCAACTAATAAGATGTATTTGTATGGATTATGCTACTCTGCAGTATAGAAAGTTCTTAATATGAATGCCACCTTTCCCAGCTGCAACATCAGTGATGCTCTGTGATCAATAATGGACCTTTTTCACAGCAGCCTCATTGATATGAAATAGTAGAGTAAACACAGGTGTTACCAATGATGCTAATTAAGGTCCCATTCCATTTAGTGGAGCGTTTCCAGTGGGCCAGTATGCACCACAGCAGCATCCTGACCGTTTGACCTGAATGGAGTAGCAAGAAGCACAGTGGTGGAGTAATGACGTTGCAGTGTTACCCAGCTGTGTGTGTGTGTGTGTGTGTGTGTGTGTGTGTGTGTGTGTGTGTGTGTGTGTGTGTGTGTGTGTGTGTGTGTGTGTGTGTGTGTGTGGACGCAGTCACAGTGCAGCAGTGCCACCTGGTGGCTGGGTGCCGCTCTCACAAGATGAGGAAGTGTTTGGGAAGTGGACTCGGCAGGCCAGAGGAGGAATCGAAGGAAAAGGGCGGAGGAGAGGGAGCTGCCGGGGGGATTGAGAGAATGATAAGCCATCGGGACTTTTAGCGGCAGGACAGGTTACTATATGCAACTTGAATATCGCAGGACTTTGCGGACATTTGGAAGCCACTTTGCGTCCGCCGAACCGACATATGGCCATAAGGTAAGTGAGCTTGCTGAGCAGCCAGTAAAAACAACAGACGACGTGTTAGCGTTACTGTAGCTACTGGTTAGCGTTAGCTGCTTTAGCTAACCGACACAGACAGACGGGAAGGTGTGCGGCGGTTTGCTAAGCAGCTAGTTAGCTCTTCCGTGAGAGATAAGATCGTATCACTGCAGATGCGGTGATCTGATGAGACAGGAATCATCACCATAGAGAGTCTGTTTGGAGTATCTGAATGCATCACTGAGACGTTTGTGGTGTGTCTGTGCGGTCAGTGCCAACAACCGTTTTCTCAGTGTTGTTAAAAAAAAAAAGCAGCAACATCATGAAAGACCGCCTGTGTTGAAGAAGCGGCGCCTGCGTGGCCAGACGTGTGTCTGCTGAGCTGTATCAAAACCAGCTCAACTGTTATCTACACCGTGTTGTTTGCCTGCTAATGGCTAGCTTGTTGCCGTTATGTCACAGGTTTGATAACTAGGCTGCTTGTTTGGCGCTAACGTGTATCAGCGGCAGCAGAGTCAAACGTGGCAGTTGTGTTAACTGTACCGCCAGCGTGATTCAAAGCTCAAAACATGTAAGGAGGCCCCATGCTTCAGCCCTTTTCTGTATAAAATGATACGTGTAGCCTTATCAGACGGGTGAATTTCACATGAGGCTGTGTAATTACGGGTTTCTGTTTTGCAAGGTTAGAGCAGGCAGGCAGAGGGCTGTACTGGGACCAGCAGCACCTCATCTGACCCCCTCTGCACCACAGCTCTGCATGTCTGTCAGCTCCTTACTGGAAACACACAGGGTCCATAAAAACACAGAGGTCCTTCCAGTGTCAGTCACTTCTGAAATGCTTACAGAACACCAGTTACAATAAAAATGTAGTAACTGTTCTATTAAGTTCATCAAAGTAGTGTAACTTAGTACATTTGATTGCTTTTCTTAAAACGTTTTAGATGGGCCAATAAAGCTGAATAGTCCTAAAAAACATGTAACTTATTTTCATCTTCAATTAATGTGTGAGTTTGTTTGTTTGTTTCTGATTGATCAGTTAGCTGTTTGGTCCATAGAGTGTCAGAAGATTGTGAAAACTGTTGTCCATAGCCCAAAATGACATCTTCAAATGTCGTGTTTTGCCCACAACCCAAAGATATTCAGTTTACTGCCAACTATTTTGATATTCATATCAAAATAGTTGGCAGTTAATTTAATAATCATTTAATCATTGCAGCTCTGGACTGATTGCAGTTATATTACCTACAATTAGGGATGCACAATATTGGATCTTTGCAGGTAATTGATGTGCCAGTATTTTCTATTACTTACTTACTGCCTGTTTACAGTTATCTCATTTGGCTGACTGCAGATGCAGATATAGACATGTATATTTTTTCCCACTTAATGTCAGAGAACATAGTCTCTTCTTAACATGCCTGCTCCTATTATGATAGCTCACTGGCAGATGCAGATGTTTGGCTTTGTTCTTCACTAATTTGTTGTAGTGATTGTGATGCCAGCTTTTAAAATGGAAAATTTAAAATTGAATGTTGAAGCAGTGTGATTTGGTTCATCCTCACATGTTCAACACTGAGCAGTCATTGCAAATAGCAACTTTGCTATCCGTTTCAGACAATTCAAAAAACCTCCACCCCGCAGACATACATGCATCACATGCACATAAAGAACACATCACCATATAGGCCTGTATTAATGTTCATTTCCGGCCAATACTGAAGACATGCCGGGATTATCATGCATCTCCACCTATACTACCTATATTATTATTTTAACTGTAGAGATGAAACTGCATGATTATTTTTTATCTCGAATATAGTGACTAATTGTTAGTATTATCGTTGTACTGTTAAAATGTACTGCAACTGTTCAGAAAGTACTGATACACACACTGAAATCATTTCCCCAAGTTTTATATTGAAAACCTCTCAACAGTTTGAAATGGCGTTGTGTTCTCTGTACTGTCGATATTTTCATGGACGCAAAACAAACCCATGTTGCTGCTACACTGCTATCTATCTGAGACACTGTTGCTAAATTTGGTTAATGCTGGACAGTATTTACTGTAAGTTTTTCAAAGCACAGTCATCAAACACAAAACCAGTAATCATTTTATCCCTACTCACCCGTAGATATTTCCTCAGGTTTGACACTGAACATTTCAAACAAACAAGCTTCATACTGTACAGTAATGTGCAGGCCTTTTTCTGATTTCATAAAGAAAATATTGCTGAGTTTCTGGCATTTAAGGGTGACAACATGACCACCCGCCTTGATGTGGTCAGCTGGTCACTCTTTGCACACCATCCTACCCTTGAATGGGTTGTTCCAGTGGCTTTGCTGACCTGCATTGTCCAGAAATATGCCAAAAGAAGCCAATACTGCAAAGCAAAAGAATGAATGGTATATGCTAACTGTAAGCTTTTTACCAAAAATTATTTGTAATAACCAACACTTTGATTAGTAACTAATTTAATTACATACCATTTCTATAACGCATTACAGTTACATTTTTTGAAATTTAATTGCATGTAACTAACAAGTTGCTTCCCAACCCTAATTCCTTCTTTACCCAAATTAAACGTTTGAGAGGGAAGGATGTTATTAGCCACTTGAAACAGGGAAGTTTCAGTGCTCCACAAGACTCCATAGCTTGAACACAGTCCAGTCCATAGCAGCACATACCATTCATAGCCACAGTCAGCCTTGCTGTTCATTTAGCACACAGTACAAGCATTGTGCTGTGGCGTACTTTTGAATTCACACTCACATTTAAACACAGACGAGTCTGTGTCATTCTGATGTAGTTACATATGCTGGACAGGCTTCAGCTGTGCTGCAGTACTGGGTCATCGTCTGCCCTGAGGGGAAATGAGCGAGAGGGTCAGCAAATCAATCAGTTTTCTCTCCACAATATCATTGACACTATATTTTTCATCTCTCTGTCTATTCCCTTTCCTAGTTCTCTCCAATCTCTGCGCCTCCTCTTCTCTCATGTCTGTTTCTCTCCCTCCAGGTGACTGCCTGTCTGCACAGATTGTAGTTACAGGAGAAAGGCAACAAAGCTCCCATCCTTCGGAAGAGTTTGTCTGACGGGACAGGCGGGTGGGCAGGTGACGGGGAGTTGCAGGGGCCATGCATCAGGGGTGAGGCAGAATCGCTGCGGGGGACACACACAGCATTGGGCGAGGAAGGGGTCGGGGCCGGTCGGTGAGGAGATGAAGCTCAAACAGCGCGTGGTGGTGCTGTGTGCCGTGCTCCTCCTGCTGGGCCTGGCCAAGATCTTCCTGCTGGATGGAGGCGAGGGCTCCACAGCCAGCCGACGGGACCTCAGAGCGTTTCGCAAGGTCAGGGTGTCAACTATTTTTTCACTTCAGCTTGGTTTAAAAAATATATGTATGAATAGTGCTGTCACTGGTGAGATTAAAGGGACAGTTTGGATTATTTGAAGTGGATTTGTATGCGATACTCAGTGTATTACCTACAGTGGATGGCAGTCAGCACGCCCACATGCTGGAATCCATAGCCTTTTCTGACAGAAAAATGCGGTTATATAAGCCAAGTATCACTCTCTCCAAACCAACTAAACTCCACAGGCAAAATCAGTCATTTTACTTCATAGAACATGGGAGTTGCTTGTCTACCGTTGTCTCTACTTGTTAGTTTCTTTGTGTTATTGTTTGACTTATGTTTTAAAAGGATAGTTCAGAATCACCAAAGCCATACAATATCACAAACAAATAGATCAAGGCAGCAGTAGAGAGTTTGGTTGGTTTGGAGAAAGTGATATTTGCCTTATATAATGACAGTTTCCCATCAGAAAAGGCAGTCTGACGGCAAAGTAAAGCTGATATAGATTATTTTTTAATGCTGACCCTACCTACAGCAGTTCATTGCTTATCTTCCATTCTGGTGCTCTTCTCTGCTTCTCTACACTGGAGGCGTGTTGATGGTCATCTACTGTAGGTAATACACAAACTATTGATAAGTACCTCATTCAATCTTTAAATAATGCAAACTGTCCCTATATGAAAGATGGATGCACAAGACTCTAACTGGCTATACACAGTCATACATGACAGTGCCACTGATATGTCAGACATGAATGTATCAATATAATTACACCCAGTGTTATTATCACCCACCTCTAACAGATGGAAGCTGGCCTTTCTCTGTCCCGGGGAGCTCGCCTCACCCACACCCTCCAGTCTCCATGGGAGATAGCAAGTCAGTGGGTGGGCCCAAGAGAGGTGTACCCTGAGGAAACCCCAGAGCTGGCTGCTGTGCTCACCTCCCTCAGCACTGCTCGGATAGAACGAGCAGATGTGGGCTACAAGGGCACACAGCTCAAAGCCTTGCTTGTGCTGGACGGGGGACAAAAAGTCGTCTTCAAACCCAAGAGGTCAGTGCCTGATTGCATAAAACCACTTAGGCTAATATTTCCCTTCAGTTTTCATCTAAGAATGGGAAAATGATTTGCATAAAATCACAATTTACTTCGGATGTTGTAAGGAAAAACCTTTTAAAGGGACAGTGCATCCCAAAATCAAAAATATATTTTTTCCTTTGGTCTGTAGTGCTGTTTATCCATCTAAATAGTTGTGGTGTGATACCATCTGAAGAGATGTCTGCCTTCTCTCCAATATAATGATAGTATAATAGTTAATATAATGATAAATGGCATTCAGTTTGTGATGCTCAAAGCACCAAAAAATACTTTTGAAAAATTCAGCAGCAGTTTCTCTTCCCAGAAACTTTTACCTGATGACTCAAGATAACACAGACCTTGTTGTGAGTGATTTCATGTACAATCTGCTTTCTTTCTTGTGAAAAGAAAGTAGTTTCATACATTCTGGTACGTTCTACCATAGAAAGAAAACACTGGGATACTGCTGTTTTGTTTTTCAAATGTATTGTAGCCATTTATTATCATTATCCTCATTCTCTAAAACTCTAAAATAAACTAGATGAATAAATATCACTACAGATAAGAGGAAACAGATGTATTTTTGATGTTTGTGTGAAGTGTCCCTTTAATCTTTCAGTATTTCTTTATGAGTGTTTCAGTTTTCTTATTTTGTCCTTTCCACCCTCCCTCAGATATAACAGAGACTATGTGGTTGAAGGAGAGCCATACGCAGGTTATGATAGACACAATGCAGAGGTAGCTGCCTTTCACCTGGACAGGTTTGTAAACACTCACTTTTATCCTGCCTGATCTGTTAACGGAGCAGAGGTGTGCAATAATGTTGTCGTATCATGTCCTGTTGGTCTGTCCTCTCGGCAGGATCCTGGGTTTCAGGAGAGCACCTCTGGTGGTGGGAAGATATGTCAACCTGCGAACAGAGATTAAACCTGTGGCCACTGACCAGCTGCTGAGCACCTTCCTCATGCAGGGTCAGTATCTGTTCTTTCATCTTATGTCAAACGTCTCAAATAACTTTCTAGTAAGTTCAGACATCTCGGAGTGAAAGTGTTGTGTTACTATATGAATGATTTCTCTTTGTTATGACTCTGTGTCCACTTTCTTTCTCATTCTGATCTCAGTTTTCACTCTCTGTCTCATTCACCTTTCTTGCTGACATTTTTTATTCCCAGCTATCTCAGTCAGCACACTAAATTTAGATACGCCCTGCCCAAGTACTGTTTAGTGAGGGTGTGACACCAAACAATTAATACAGTACAGTTACGTCAAGCCAAGTCCAGAGACTTATGACAAACAGGTTTGTCAGAACACTTAACAAAGAACCCAATAGAGCTCTGGTTCTCTACTCTCTGGTTCCCCTTAAGTCTTTCTATAGATGTTCTAGAAAATCCTCATATTTGGAGTTTTAAGCCTGGAAGCAATCCCACCAATTATGAGATGAATCATGACCATATTAAAAAGGTCTCTGCACAACTGAATATATGAAGGGTGTGTCGGAGAGAGATTCAACTTGAAGAAAATCAGAAAAGACTCCCACACACTCTCTCGCTTTCTGTTGATTTATTACATATCTGACGTTTCGGTCTGGATGACCGTCATCAGGTGTAATGAATCAAATATGTGAATATATGAATCATGACCAGAAAACATTTGATTCAGAGCAAAAAAAGAGAGAAAAAGGTGAAGGTACAAGACTATGTACATGATTATGTCGAGGAAGGATCTACCCAAAAACTTTTGCAAAAAATACCCTTTCCTTTTAAATTTATTTATTTATTTTATTTATTATTATTATAGTTTCTAAATTGGTATCAGCAGAGTTGTAATCTGTTGTAGCTGTGGTGTGTGTGTGTGTGTGTGTGTGTGTGTGTGTGTGTGTCTACATTACATTCACTGTGTCAAAACAACATGATTGGTACGACTCATGTTAGATGATGTTAGCTACCTAGCTAGCCAGCCCACTAGCAGAACTACCTGGTCATAGTTCATGCAGTAATTGTTTCCATGCTAACAGTGATCTCCACCAATCAGAGAAATTGCTTTTACACTTTAGGATTGTGGGTAGTTTACTTTAGGTTGTGTAGTACTTCTCCATGACATCGCTTATAAAAGGTGATATACAGACTCGTGGCTTCTACATATGGCATCATTTCACAATCTCCTAGCTCGTGGTACGTGTACCTTGGATGGTTACGACATTATGACTAATAAACTAAATCCTCTATTCCCACAACCTGTGCTTTTCCATAGTCTGCATGTCTCCAATATGTGTGTGCCTTCCTCCCTCCTACCAGTCCTAAATTGTTATTGCTGAACACCACCTCTATCTGCCTGTGATAACTGTGCCCTCACAGAACTTAATATAATGTGATTGTATCTGTCAGCTCGTGTGGATCAGAGCATGTGGTAAAAAATATATGCCAGTCTTTGGCGCCAAAGCATGATGAAAAAATATTGCAAGGTGATAACAGTTCAATATCCCTGAAATAAGTACCACATTTGTTGGAGGGGGAATTCCAGCCGTTATACATAGAAATGTCAACTTACCAGTCCCCATGAGAACTGCTCAACCTGTGAAAACAGTTATGTAATATTTTATGTGACTTTCTAAAGGGTGAGAAGATGACCCCCTAATGATGTCATCAGAGGTTATTTTCACAGCTTAGCCTGGGGGGCTACAAAGTTGTTAGAGAAAACCTTTATGGTATTACGTTTCGCTAAATCACTGGGCTGTCCCTTTAACACTCTGACAGAGATTGTTTCATCATTTTTTTTTATCATTTTTCATTCCCTTTGATGATATCACAATATAAATTTGTCTGCTCTGAGATTTTTCTACACTGTTCTATACCGTTGTAGCTTTCCCTTAACTATCTCTGGGTGTATGTGGCCATTATGATGCAAATCAACAGGAGCAGGACTCTATTGTTGCTGGATACCTTCACTTGTTAGGTATTGATATTTAATGTTATTTTATACATGAATTGTTTCTCTCTTATTTATCCAGAAAAGTGCACTGTATCATGATATATGTTGATATTGGAATTTACCTTACATCATTTGAGGACATTTATCTGACCTCGCACATCTCCATCTGGAGCCACAAAAGGCCCACCCACGTAGGCAGTAGTACTCCTTAAGAACTGTAAATAGACTTTGATGTGTAAAATGGGTGGAGTTACCCTTTACAGCAGCAATCCATGGTTTTATGTTTGTTCAGTAGACAGCAGAAATTGATAAATATCTGGTGGCGTTATGTCTAGAACTGCAATGATTAATCTATAAACTGATTAAGATAAGCCTTTCTTGAAAATTCAGGTGCTGCAGCTAGAGATAAAACGGAAGGAAAATTTCACGTCAGCATTATCTGAACTGTCACAGGTGTTGAAACTGTTCAAAAAGTATTGTTACACACCCTGAAATCTAGGGCGGCACTATATGATGGGAAAAAAATATGTGATTATGTTAAAAGCTTATGATATGACTCACGATTAGTTGGAATGATCATTTTTGCATGAAAGTTTTAAGTCACAATGATGTGACATTTGTTTTCTCATATCTGAAGAATAAGATTTGATGATCAGGGTATCTCTGCAGTGCTACAGTACTTCATTACAATGCTGATTTGTCACAGGTTTCTTAATCAAAAAATTGCAGCTTCTGTGATTTTGATATTGCACTCAGGCATATTGCAATTTCAATAATAAATCAACTAATTGTGGAGGCCTACAATTTCAGTAACTTTTATATTTCTTCAGTTTTTCAAAGTTGGGTAGTAATGACAACAATTTTTATCAATTTTATCATGAAACCAGTAATCATTTCATCCTTAGTTGCAGCAGCACAATGACAGAAAGAAGTGCAGATACAAAGATATAGGTTAAAAATAAAATGAATAAAAATAGAATCTTTAACAAAGCAGTAAAACCCAGCTTAAAAATTACAAAACAAGCAGTATACATCCAGTATTAGAAGAGCAACTATTTTGACACTTGTTTAATTATTAAGCAAAAAATACCAAAGATCTGATGGTTCCAGCTTCTTCTTCGTCTTACACTTTAGTGAATGTGCTATTTTGGTTTTATTTGATTTTGGGGTTTGGACTGTTTATTCGATAAAACAAGGTTTGATGCCGTCACTTTGGGCTCTAGGAAATTGTAATGGGCTTTTTCCATCTCTTTTCATCTGTTGAGTGGACCAAACGGTTGATCATTTAATCAAAAAATGATTGACAGACGAAATAAATTTGCTAGTTAAAGCTAGGACTGAACTATTTTGAAAAACTGTCTAATTGCAATGAATTTGACTGATTGACTGAAATTGCAATATGATGTGTGATATTAGGGGGAAATTATCATTTTTACAGCTGAGGACAAAATTATTAGCTGCCCTATGAAATTTAAAGTTATTTTCAAAATTTTCCTAAGTGCTTTTTTAACAGAGCAAGGAATTTTCAACATAGCATTTCTAAACACTAGTTTTCTTTAGAAAGCATAAATTATTTCTGTTTGCACACAATAACAGAATTATTTCAGAAAAAAAACTAAAATTACCAGGGTCCATATTATTAGCCCCCTTGAGAACTGACCTTTTTATTGAGCCATAGCACAAACCACTGTTAAGCAATGATGTGTTTTAACTTTGTAATGCTCAAAGCTTGTAAAGTCAAGTTAAAACTGAGGGTTATCTTCCAGTTTACACACAGTATAAAAACTTCAGCAAGGGTTTGAGCTGTCGCTTGAGAAAGCATCGTGCCAAAAACAAAATAAATCAGTTTAGACTTGAGAAAAAGAATTGTTAATGCTCACAAAGCAGAAGAAGGATATACAAAGTTAACACAGCATTTCCAAGTGTCAAGAACTGGAGTGAGAAGTAGTCCTGGAGAGCTAGTGAGAGATGTGTCTAAATACCCCAGAACAGCTGCCAAGACACTAGTGAATGACTTAGCCAAGTCAGGAATTGTAGTCTCAAGAAGATGATCACTAGAGCCCTGCACAGGAATGGACTTTTTCTTGTAGACCAAGAAAAACTCGATTTCTGCAGAAGAGACACCTTCAAGCCAGACTGAAGTATGCTAAGGACAACCTGGAGAAAGATTATGCATACTGGAAGTGTGTCCTTTGGGAGAAGGGAGAGACGTATAACCCAAAGAACACCGTCCCCACAGTGAAACATGGTGGTGAGAGTATTATGCTGTGGGGATTGAATCATGAAGAAAGGAGGATATGTGAAGATTTTGAAAGAAAACCTCAAGCAGTCATCAGCAAAACAGGGTCTGGGTTGTTGCTTTGTCTTCCAACACGCTCCTGGTGAAGAACTACCTCCAGAAGACCAAAGTGAGCGTTATTGACTGGCCTGCACAAAGCCCTGACTTGAATCTTCTTGAAAATCTGTGGGGTGAACTGAAGATCAAGGTCCATGTCAGAAGACCATCAAATCTGGAGAAGCTTGAGAGATTCACCAAAGAAGAATGGACTGTGATTCCTCAGGAGACGAGCCTGAGACTTGATGAAAACTACAACAAACAACTGCAGGCTGTTATCCAGCAAAAAGGATACACAACTCACTTTTAGCATTAGGGAGGCTAATAATTTTGACCCTGGTAGTTTTTGTTTTTGTGAAATAATTTTGTTTCTGTGTACAAAGTAAAATAATGTAAGCATCCAAAGTTAAACTAGTTTGAAAAAGCTGTTAAAATTTCCTTGCTCTGTTTAACAGCACTTGGAAAATACTTAAAAAAAAATTATTTTTCATACATCATAACTCTAATTTTCATTGAGAAACATATTAAAATGATTATGGTGTGATTTTTGTGAGCATCTGTACCAGACGAAAGAATATGATGTGTACGATAGGACATCTCTGCAGCCCAACAATATTTAATTTAAAATGGTATTTTGACACATTTTGCCTAAAAATTGCACTTCCTGCGATTTGAAAATTGCAGTAGGCTGTTAAATTTTGATTAATTGTTGCTGGTTGCATTATGATTATTTCATATCATTGTAGTTGATATGTAATGAACACTAGTATTAACTGGCAAGGTTATGTGAACATAAATCTATGCTGTACTATACTGAAGTAAATCTGGATACTGGAGTAGATCTGGAGTCCTTGGCTTCATCAGTTGCACAGGTGTGACCCAACAAAATGGATCACCGTGCCGTGTTCTCCACTGAGCGTGGAGAACACGGCACGGTGATCCACGTGGATCCACACGTGGAACCGCTGTACATTCAGTGTTTAATAATCTGTTGAACACACAGACATGTTATGAAGATTAAAAACATTTCAGGTGTCAGCTTTTAGTGTCTTTTAGACACTGTTAAAGTTAAAGATCAATATAAGAACCTGCTCGACTTTGCTGCCTCATTTTTCTGTTTCAGTCCATGTGTCATAATTGTCTAACGTTGTGGTTTTCTCCTCGTCATATTGCAGACTTCTTTTAGCATTTTGTGACTGATTCATTAACTCTTCAGGCCTCTTGTGCTAAATGTGCTGTAAAGCCACCTTCTGCGTTTAAAGCTGTCACTTACCGCCAATCAGTGTCAAACATGAAATGACTCATCTCTGCGAGTATCTTTGCAGTTGTGGGTTACAGTGGGTTGACAGGGTAACACCCACTATCAAAGTAGTAAAGGCAGATGCTCAGATGTGTCAATTCTCAACACAAGTATTATACATAAGGACTTTAAAAGTGTTGTTTCATCTAATACAGAAGACCCTTAATTTTTGATGCATCCAGTTAAAATGTTAAGTTTTGGTTTTGTTTGCGCAGATTTTTAAATATCTGATGATGAGATATCAAATGTGAATAACTTTCTTTGTATATTTGCTAAAAAAAAAGAAAGAAAAGTAAAACGTATTAATTGCCACATAACATTAAATAACTTTAGGCTATCAAATTGGGCTCTGCCAGATAATTAATTTTATATCAAGAAGACAAAACTACTAGCATTTTCTAGAATCTAAAGTTCTCTATCAGCAGGATTTTGTTACTTGGTTTGTCCAAATGGTGAGAAAACTGTTAAAATACCTTCAGATTGGTTGTCTTTCCCACTTGTATATTTAGTTGGTAGATTTGTCTATGTTTATTTCTTCAATTAAATGACAGGGACTGTGAGGCTAGAGTTAAGGACTAAGTTGTTTATTAGATTTATTTCAATCGTACTACATTTAAAAGCTGATCGTTTGGATGGAATGCTGTGCAGATACTTTTTTGGGGACAAGAGCTTAGAGTACACAAGTCGTGTCCAAACGTGATAAATTTGAGAGCTGCTGTAAATTAAATCATGCCTATAGTACAGTAGGACAGAAGATTAAGAACTGTCAGGGAGGAACTTTGCAAAAAAAATGCAAACCGGGACCGGGGTACTCTGTAGAAATAAGTTTCCACATTTACTCGAGGTTCTATAAGAGAAATCTTTGTTTCCAGCTCTTTTCTCATGGCAAGATGAAGGTATGCACCACACAGTTTAAGTCAGCACTCTTTCCCTCACAGCTCGTCTTCTTATTCCACATTTCTCAGTGGCACAGTGCAAACCTTTTCACTCTGCCATACAGCAGAAACTGCAGTCTGCTGTCTGCCTCTGACACCACAGCCCCTTCAGCTCTTCAGTACAGTGAAGTGAAGACCCTGAGGTCCTGAGAACAAATAAACCAGTTAACAGGCATCATTTTTGGGACTGCAGATGGTCTTTTTTTTAATGATTTTATTAATTAAAGGAGAAATATTGAATATAATTACAGTCTAAATCATAAAATGACAATGATGTCATCCTCGACTTATGCTAAGTTGAAATACAGGCTTCTCTGACAGTAACACTACACTTCAAATCATAGACAGTCTATCAAATGTATTTAAAGTATTTTTAAAGTTGATCTATGGCTCCATCTTGCTATTTGGACTGCAGTACACCACTTTCAAACGCTCAGATTTGACATATTGCTCCTTTAAAAGGTTTAGCAATGAATTTGTAATGTGTAAAGGATAAAGTCTGATTCCAATTCTGGTTTCTGTTAGGGCTGCACAAGTAATCAAAATTGTATCGAAATCGCAATATGGGTTTCAGCAATTTTCACATTGCAGGAGGTGCAATATTTTTAAAGTCAAAACGTGCGTCACAACACTTTTAATTAATGAATGTCGAGGCAGAGATATCCTGTCCTACAAATCAAATTCTACAGACTTAAAATACATCTTCATTGGACACAGGTTCTCGCAAAAAAAATCACACTAAAGTCATTTAAACATTTTTTTCGAATCAAAATAAGAAGAATGATCTAAAAATGATTATTATCTCTAATATTGCAAATCATAATGCAATAAGTCAAATTGCAATTATATATTTGTTCAAAATTCTTTAGCCCTAGTTTCTGTACAAGGTTAATTTATTTGTCAAGTTGTAGTTCCTTTATGCTACACAAGAAAAACTTTTTTTTATGGTGGAGTGCTGAGGATGAGTTGAAGAGTCTCTCAGACTGAGAAAAGAAGTTGCTCTGTAGTCTGGTGGTACGGCAGCTGATACTTCTGTATGTCTTGCCAGATACAAGCAGAGTGTATGGGCTGTTGCTGGGGTGGGTACAGCTGGACAGTGACATTTTTGTCCCTCAGCAAATCATTCTGCAAAAAGTTTTTATCTTAAGAGAGCTACCACCTGCTCTGGTGATCACTGGTTTGTGCACATTTGTTTGTGGTTTTTTTTTTAGTCTTACGTGTAGATTAGAGACAAAATGTGGTTGTCCATGCCAGGCTCATGTATTGATGCAAACCGTCAGCCTGTGTGTGTGTTTGAGTCATTATCTGTTGGGAACACTTTTTGTTCGCTCTGTTATTGATTTTTTTTCCCTCAGCAGATGCCTTAATGCTGCAGCTCCTCACAGTGATGTGTTTGCATCCCTCATGTTCAAGTGGATTTATTTTCATGGGTACCTTTTTCTTTCTCTCTCCAGGTAATAACACATGTTTCTATGGGAAGTGTTATTACTGTCGGGAAAGCGAGCCAGCGTGCGCAGAGGGAGAGATCATGGAGGGGTCGTTAACCCTTTGGCTGCCTGACGTCTGGCCATTGCAGAAACACAGACACCCCTGGGGACGCACATACAGAGAGGGCAAACTGGCCAGGTGGGTGCTGAGGTTGAATCCAAAAAAGATCTCTGTAGTTGTGTCATTACCTGTTAAAACCAGGGAAAATTTTGTGACCTGACTGAATTACTATTCACGATGTTTATCAGAAGGAAATGGAAATGTTGTAGTGGTGTTGCTGAGTGTCAGCAACAATGGCAGTGGTGGTATGTCAGGTCCCGGGGTGTAAAGAGACTGGCCTGTGCTTTCAGTAATGTCACTCCACCTACTCTTTTATTCTGAGAAAAGCTTCCAGGGTGGGAGGGTGTCTAAGCCAGACGTAGGTGACTGAGGGGGAATTTGATATGATTATAATCTTATCAGGCCTGAGTGATTAATGATGACTATCATAATTTGTTCACAGTTTGTGCAGAAGTGTGAACATTTCTAGAAAAGCAATAAAAAACTGCACTAGTTTATGTTTTCATTTACCTGAATCGATGGGGTCTGAATCCCTCTCTTTACACTGTGCATTAAGTAACCTTTTAAAAACTTGTTTGAGTTTTCATCCCCTTTGGTTCACCAATTCAGAAGTGTTCAATATTACAAAAGCCTTTCAATTAGTTAAACTGGATCAGTTAATAAAAAAAATGCAACACTGCGAAGGATGCGTCTTCCTCTTATATTTTAGTCAGATTAGGTTCTTGGATGAGATGACTGGCAAGAGGAGACGACTGTATTTTCCTGTTTTCCATGTCATTTCCACTGAGGCTCGATTGCTGTTTCTTGGTAGCCTGTAACTTTGTATTTATAAATACATCATTTAAGTCAGGGGTGTCAAACTCATTTTAGTTCAGGGGCCACATACAGCCCAATTAGATCTCAACTGGGCTGAACCAGTAAAATTAAAACATAATCTATAGATTATTCTGCTGATTAATCGAGTAATCAGATAAGAAATATTGTGTGTTCTGCATTTTTTTTCTATTACATTACTTTTGCTTTATTTAAGAACAATGGTAAATTGGTAAATTGCTAAAGTAAAAATACTCAGCAAAGTAACTTTACTTTTAATGTAGATTTACTTTTACTGTTTTCACTTTACTTTTTACTTTTTTTTTCCAAGTACAAAGGTAAAAGTAAAGGTAGTAATGTCTGCAGAAACCACAAACAGAAGATGGAACTAACTCTTTTAACTGAAACCGTCACCAGAATGTTTTGTTAACATGTTAAAATCACAACATTGTTCTTCTGGAGCAGGACAGACGCTCCCAGACCCCCAGAGGACAGAGGACAGGGGACTGGTTTACCAACATGCCACCTTTTTCTCCTCTGATGAGTTTGCACGCCTGTATTTAGTAATAAAAAAAAATAGTGATAAGAATACCATTAAAGTACAACAACAGCAATAAAAATGTTGATTTTTCAAAAAAGGAAACAATAACATGCACAATTTTAAAATTGTAATTAAGTAAAAGCACTAATACCACAATGTAAAAATACCTAAATAAAGAATGTGAGTATTTTTTCCATCACAGTAGGTCAGTGATCAGTGTTTCAGTGACTCTCTGTGACTCAGTGAATAGTGTTTTATTTATGGCACCGAGACATGAGTTTCTATTTTTGGAGCTGCGCACCTTTTTCGGTCGTGTCTAGAAGGTAACTCTTTATTTGCGAGATTTGTGTTCGTTATTTCTACTAAAATATCAAACTCGTGCGATCTTTCGCGGATCTAGGGTTCCCTTCTAGACACGACCCTCTCTGTCTCCGTCAAACTACAAGCAGACTGTCTGTAAACAGCACGATGTTTCACTCTGCAGTGTTTCACACAAAGACTTTATTTGTGTGGACACCCAGGTTTGGTTTGTCACCAATTTTGGCATTTTTATTTTTTAATCAGTCCGAGAGGACGACGGTATCAGTGATTGATTAGTGATCAGTCTGCCCTCCTCTCCTCCCTCACCTGTTCACTCTGCTGTGAGAAGGTCTGAAAGTTTCTCACAGACAAACACAGACTCTCCTGTTTTACGTATAGGCCTCCTTATACACTTGTTTAATCTTATAAGTGCATCTGGTTGATGTCGATGTCATAGTTTCTGTTGTAATAAACTCCGTCATTAACAACAGTCTCCTCCACACGCAGCTTCTCTGCTGCTGTGAAAACTGAATCGCGGGTGGATTAACATGTAGGGAAAAACCCAGAATGCGAGTTAGATTTAGTCTTTTTGTCTTTATAAACCATCCTGCTGATGAAGAAAGTCAACAGATCAGATACAGACAGAGTCAGAGAATCACTGACCTCCTCTGTGTGTCTGTACTGTGCGTGTGTGTTTGGAGGAGCTGCACTGACGCAGAGAGGAGAGATGCTGCAGCCGTGAGATAATAAATTACATCAAAATTTAAATGTCAGTGCTCATCAATACTCTGATCTTTAATAACCCCCTCATGCGAAACACAGTGTGCTGTACAGGATTGTAGTAATCGAATTACTCGAATTACTCTAGAAATGGTTTCAGCCCTAAAATTAATGTCTTCTCTGTAATTTTCACACTTTGCAAAGTGATCCTGCGGGCCGGACTGGACCTCGGGCCATACGTTTGACACCCCTGATTTAAGTCTTCATCAGGATTTAGAATCCATCAGTTTGACCATTTTATGTATTAATTAGTAAGTGTCTTAATAAAAAAAATCTATTAATTTAACAAGTCTGTAATTAAGTTGTTTCCAAGATGTTTCTACTAGATAATTTTTATTAATTGTAGGGAAAAGGAGAGTGTTGATCAATTCTAATTGCATACTGGTGTTAATTTCTAGCATAACTGTGGCTTGGTCAGTGCATAGCACATCAGTTAAACATGCAAAAATGTAAGATTTGTCTACAGGCAAACATACAGTTCAACATATATAAAAAATAAAGTTTCCAATAATAAATGAATAGCAAATAAGTATTTACTTGAATTTTGAATTTCTCCATAATTAACACTAAATAATATTATTCTTTAAAGGAAACTTAATGGAAATTAAAGAGCTTTTAAATAAAACATAACTAGTTATGTTTTACGCCCAAGCCTGATTAAAGAGCTACACCGAGCTTAAAATACAGGTTTCTGAGCAACATATTTTCAGTATGAAACTGTATTGTTACAACATAGTGCTTTTTCTCCACGTGTTATTTTAAGTCTGGTTGTTAAGCTATGTTGACAAGTCATAATTATTGCTGATAAATATTTCTTTATGTCTAAAATGAGCAGAGCAGGTTCATAATAATAGTAGTGGATTGCATCATGATATTTAAATACAGACCACCAGACATACTTGCCAACCTTGAGACCTCAAAAATGTGGAGGCGGGACATCAGGGGGCTCCTCTGCCAGAAAAATGTAATTTTCAAATTTTGGTTCCTGCATTCTGGTGATATTTAAAAAAATCAAAATAACAAAACAAAAAGTATAGATTTTTTGCAAACAGATGCCTGCAGTTTACCGATAACTGACAAGTATTATCTGGAAAACACAACAGGACCACAGCGTTTACCTGACATGGTTCAATTTCAGATTTTATTACAACACAGAAATTCTTCACAATTTTTTTTTTCTGAGTGTAAGTTAGTTAGGCTGCTCTGTCCCCCTTGCCTTTAAAACGTTTCCTAAGACACAGGGAATTCTTTGCAGGACATCTGAAATTTGCTTAAAGGGATAATTTACCGAAAATGAAAGTTCAGTCATTATCTACTCATCCTCATGCCGACTCAAAGTCTGGTTTTGTTTTTTAATCCACAAAACACTGCCGGAGTTTCACAGGAAAACAGTGTTACAGAATCTCCCGAACAGTGGAAATAAGTGGTGACCAGTTTTCAAACACAAAAAAAAAGACATTAAGACATCATCAACACAATATTGACATCACCAGAGAGAATTTGCCATGACCATGATGATTCACAGCCACTCACACACTGCTGGAGTTTCACAGGAAATCAGTGTTACAGAATCTCCCGAACAGTGGAAATGAATGGTGACCAGTTTCCAAACATAAAAAAAGATCTGGGGGAGAAAAACAAAGACATTAAGACATAATCAACACCATACTGACATCACCAGAGAGAATTCGCCATGACCATGATGATTCACAGCCACTCAGTGGTCATTAATGTGAAGCAAATGCTGACTTCACAGAATATCTGAGGAGTGAATTTGGACGGAATTTCACTTTGAATCTGATTCAGCTTCTTTTTAGTGAGGGCCGTTCTGAGCTCACGCTGAATATGTGGGCAGACTAGCTTAGCTCAGCAGTAATGATGCTCCCCACTGAGCGCTCCTGGCATCATCCAATTTACGTCTCGCAGAAGTTCAGCTGCGTTTCAAACTGCAGAAATTTAAAATTATGAAACTATGCAGCATTGTTAAAGTTTTACACAACCAGAGTAAGTGTCGTCGTAGGATCCTGTTCCTGATATCAGATGCAGATTGCAGATAGTGTGATATTAAAATAAACAAATAGTGGCCTGGTCTGTTCTGTCATCAGAGTATGGCGTTTATTAAGAAACATGCTTGGCTTTAGTTCATGAGTGTTGCAGCTGTCTCTACTGAGTGAAGGGAGGATCATTTCTATAGTGCTTTTCAAAACCAGTTACACTGTGCTTCACAAAATAGAGTACCACACAGTAAAGGGTGCAAAGATAACAATCATGTAGAGACATGAACAAGAAAGAACATTTTAAACTTTTAAAGGAACATTATACATGGAAAATGCAATAACAATGGAGATACAGAGATAAAACCAAATATAAAAGGTTGTGTGCTGGTTTCTAATGGTTTAAGACTTCCTGTGGTTTACAGCTGTGTGTCTTCATGTATGAAACCATTTATTGTAAACAGGGTAATTTTTTTTCAGTGGATTTGTGTGTGTATGTGTCAATCGCCAGGTGGGAGTACGATGAAAGCTACTGCGAGGCCGTGAAGAAGATGCCTCCATATGATGCAGGACCAAGGCTGCTGGACGTCATTGACACAGCCATATTTGATTATCTCATTGGGAACGCCGACCGGCATCACTACGAGAGTTTCCAGGATGACGGCGGCGCCAGCATGCTCATCCTGCTCGACAATGCAAAGAGGTGAGTAATTATGTGAAGCAAAAAAATGTAACATTTTTGTCCTTTATTTTTTTTATTTCTAATATAACAAATCCTTTTCCTTGAAATCGTTCACATTGAGCAGTTTTCATGAACATTTATAACAATAAAAGATCAGTAACACAAAGATGAATCAGTCTATAAATGAACAAAAACTTGAGCAAAAAAGACAAAACCCTTGAATTGTCATCTTCAACCATTTTCCAAACCGCCCTCTGAGGTTTGTCCATGATACAGGTTGTTATAAAACTCAAACTCATCGTTTACCTTAAGTGAAGCATAACTTCTTCACATTGGATGCTGTTTAACATTAAACATTGATAGAGCAGAGGGATTACTGTCTTTCAAATAAAGGAATATAATATTTATTGGAAGTGTAAGTAAATGTCAAGTTAGTTTGTTATTGTTAGTTTGCCCACAGCATTAACATTGAAAATAAATCTGTAATACTGACTTAACAGAAAAATCTGCACTTTATTTAACCAACATTTGGTTCATTAACTAAACCAGGGGTAAAAGTAACTAAGTATATTTACTCATGACTGTAACAAAGTTGTTTTTTTGTGTGCTTAAAAATCAGTAGTTTCACCTAAAGGAGCAATATATAGCGCATGAAAAAATAAATACTGCAGTCCAGATAGTGAGTTGGAGCCATACACTGTTTATTAAATAGGTTATATCCCTATGTTAATATACATTCAATGATTGAAGCGAGTTGTTTCCTGCTGCCCCTTCTTCCCCAGACTCTGGGAAGCTCGGGCTGACTGTAGGAGCACAAGAGGATTACAACATAGTAAACTGATGATAACAAGCGACAGCAAATCTTCCATCATGAGTTGATCAGCTGTTTACTGCTAGTTGTCTGTCAGTTGGGCTTGGGTGGGATTTATCTTTTCATACCTTCATACCCTCCTGACATTTTACTGGGGTATTCGGTATTAGGCAGTATTTGTGTAAAACTTGCGTAAAACTTCACTGCACTCCACTGTACTTAATACTTCCTACAGCTGGAAAACAACACACGCACACACACACACACGCACACACACACACACACACACACACACACACACACACACACACACACACGACAAACCTAACTTCACTGTTCACCTTTCCCCCCGCTCAGTCCACATTCACAGTAACTCTGCCACCAGTAATTAGTCTGCCCCTCTCTGTCTGTGGTGCTGAAGTTACACACTCAGTCGAAAACACATCTCTGACCAGTCGGTAGTCTACAGTGTTTGTTAGCTAACCTTTAACATCTGGACTGAATCTGACAGAATGCAGAACAGTGGCAGAGACATTTTCCTTCTTTTTAATTAGTTGGTCCTGTAACGCAAAGACTGACCCCTGGTGCCGTAAGCTGCACACTCCAATACAGCATCCCAGTATCCATGTAACAGAAAGAGCCCACGTCAATGTGAAGTTAAGCCTATTATTCTAAAAACAAAAGCTCCCTGATCAGCCCATCATTGATGTTGGACTAGCATGTATTTAAATTTAATTCCTTGATCTCTGATAATAATAATAATAATAATAACTTTATTTGTATAGCACTTTTCATACAAAAGGAATTGTAGCACAAAGTGCTTTACAATCATAGAAAAGAGAATAAACCAACACCCACCCCGCCCACACACAGGATCACACAAACCCACACAATCAGCACTCATGTTACATCATGATACTGAGGAAACACCTTCTTGAATTAAAAAGAAATGAGATGAGGAAACACAGGAGATAAATTTAAAACAATAAAAGTATATGTAATAATAAAAACATAGAAATAAATAAATAAATAAATACATAAGATAAAATAATATAAAGTATTTGTAAAATAGAATAAAATGAATAAAATACCTAAAAATTGATTAAATTAAAAATTTAGTTAAAAGCCAGATTAAAAAGGTGGGTCTTAAGTTTGCTTTTAAAAATATTAATATTACATGTTGTCCTCAGATCATATGACGACATATGGTGGTCATTTCAAGATAAATTACAGTAAATGTATCACAGATTTTTCCTTTTATTACTTTTTATCACAAGTATTGTACTTCGCAACATTTCAAGTGGTATTTATGACAGTAATAAATCTCACATGAAAGTGATTCTCTGTGAGATTAAAACAGAGGAAAAGGAGCTAAATAAGCTGCTGCAGCAGAGAAGAAGCTGCTGGTTTGTCTGCAGCTGCAAGAGTCCAGAGGAGACACTCTGCACTCAGCTGTGGTGAACAGACATGTTCTACATGTCAACGTTAACTGGCCAAGTGTTATGGGGTGCACCTGGACTGCACCATCCACTGAGCATAATTAGGCCTAGTCCACATGAACACGGGCATTTTTTTAAAAAACAGCGTTTTAAAAGGAAAATGGTCTCTGTCCAGACAAGCGTTGTGGCACTGTTCCGGAAAATTCGCGTACATTTGGTGGTTGTAAATAACAAGCAGACTGCAATGATGAGGCGGGAGACATGACTGCTGTTCACAGTATCCTAATGCTATTTTCATTTCCAACAGCGTGTTTTTGTTTCTCTTTTCCATCATCACTACTTTTAATGTCCTTTTGTGTCTTTCTAAATTAACATCCATTCTGTTAATCTACAGACTAAAATACTCCACATTATCATAACACAGAGTTCATACTTATAGCCACTTACTCACTTACTCTTGAAGTTGGCCCTATCTTTAAACGGTTTTTGAATTGTACATGTTTTGAAGCAGAATCAGCTTTTCTCTTTATTGTAGGCCTACTACAATATTACAGAACCAATTTAGAGCACATTTGTATCTGGCTACACCGCCAAGCTCTAACAGGGGGACAGTAATTTAGCTGGTGAGATTAATGCTAAACAACACACACAGAATGAACACACTAACAGCAGGCCAACCAAAGCTGTCATACACCCGCAAACTTTTGTCCATCAAAACAAAGACATTATTGACAACAAAGTCAATAAAAGAGTCCTAAATGCTAAATGTTAAAATGCTCACAGCGGATCCTCCAGCTGTGACTTCTGCGTTCATTTAAGCTGGAGATTTGCTTGATTTTAACTGCACTTTCACTTTCACATATATATACCCATACACATCATGGTTGCCTTGTGTATCCTGTGTCCATTCTGAGCAGTAGTTGTGCATGTCCTCAGAAAATGGCGCTACACTACAAAAGTACCTCCAGCTTTACAATCTTGTACGTTTGTCCTGATGTTTTTGATAAGTTTCCATGACACGGTTGTTGTGATTGAACAGTGCTCATTCAGCATCCGTTTAGAAACTGACATCACTGGGACAGAGAAGCTGAGTGGACTGGTTGAAGTGAAACAGAGATTGAGAAGACTGGCAGATTGCACAGAACTCAGAATATGTCATCCAGATATGTGACAACGCCTACAACTCCCTGCTGATGTCGACATCTGAAGAGAGAGTTTGAAGTTGCCTGGTAGAGATGTAATGATACATTCAACTCACGATTTGATCTGATTTCCAATACTGGCTTCAAGATAAAAATTTTCTCAAGATTTTTTTTTGACAGAATGAATTTGCAGACAAATTATGACTGAAAAATTTTCCTGGAATTATTTCTCAGGTAAAAAACACAACATGTCTGAGGTATGGTGTAGCTGCAAAACACAAACTATGCAATCAATGTATGTATATATATATATATATATATATATATATATATATATATATATATATATATATATATATACATATATATATATATATATATGTATATATATATATACATCTGAGGTAAACTACAAAACAACCCATATATCCTCTTCTTAAAAGTGCAACTGAAATTATATTTTATCTTAAATAACAAAAAATAAATAAAAATTTGATTTTTAAATCAATTCCCACATTAATATAACTTAATGAATAATACAAATAAATGAAATCTCTTCAAACAAACAAACTGAGGCTTGCATGTGTTCCTAGTTTGCAGACCTGTTTGTCAGTGTGGATTTTAACAGTTTCTTTGCTCAGGTGGTGTTGACTTGAGCTTCTCACTATGTTGCCAGGAGACAAGCTGCATCATGGTCGTCACCCTCTTGCAATATTTGAATGGAGCCTTAATCTTGTCTGTGATCTTCTCGCCCTCTTCATTTTTAAACACATGGAGTCCTATCTTATGCTGATCTAAAGTGCAAGTGGAAAGCACGAGGCACAATGGATTTAATTTATTCAAGGTGTGTCCAAATCCATTTTTGCCATTTTCCACCAGGGGCTCAGGGGTATCCTACCCTGTCCTGCCCCTTGCACCACCAGCGCACAGCGGGATACACCTATCAGGTGTGCCCAAGTGACCTCAGTAATTCACCAGTGAGTTTAGGCCAACATGCAATAAGCCAACCAGAAAGTCGGCTCTCATCACCTTTAAGAAGCAGGTGCGCCAGGAGTGCAAGCAATGGCAGCATGATGGCGAATTTACCAGGAAGAAACGAAGAGAAAAGATTTTCAAAATGAGGAGACAGATCTCCTGGTTCGAGGAGTGAAGGCGTGAAAATGCGCAACAAATGGAGGCGGCAGGACGTCTCCAAAGCAGCTTCATGTGGAAATAGTTTCGAACCGCAAATGTCATACAGATATGTAGCTGGTTATGTTTTACACTGAAGCAAATTGAAAATCTGTTGTACCTTAAAATTCATTATTATCATTATCATTATTATGCAGCTCTGCTGGCTTAGGAGTGGGGGACAGAGATGGTACAGTGGAGAGGAGAGGCGAACCGAAGCAGCCACCTCAACGGAGCAGCTACACAGCTGACCGTGCTCCTCCTTGCCTCTCCTCCTCCTCCCATCCTCACTCCTCCGTCCCGCTAACACTGCTGTGGGTGTAGGAAATGGAATTTGAAAGTGTTTCTGAAGTTTGAAGTGCGCAAAATTACGCACGGTATATCCAACCAGCTCTGTCAGAAGGGCACACACCTTTTTCTCTCCGGCCAGTCTCGTGCACTCAGATATCAAAGTAGATTACGTGCTCTGCTCTTTAAAAATGGCATCACGATTCATTTTTCATCTCAACCAATTTCAGTCGTCACACATTTGTATCGATTTTTAACTGTCTCATGATGCATCGTTGCATCCCATTGCCTTGAAATGAAGCACTGTGTGTATGTATGCTACCTGTGCTAGGTGAAATATGAAAACATTTGTCTCTCTTTTTTGTTATGGTCCTTTATTTTTGCAGCAGCTTGTTTCTGCTACATTTTTCTAAATCTAGACTGAGGAAGGCAGTTTAATATTTATAACTGATAATCAGTTGTCGTCTATAGAAATGGAATTTAGTGTTTGTTGGACATTAGGGCTCTGTGGTGTGATTCAGTTTATTTTGTGGCCTAAAGGTCATTTGTTATTTTCTTCTTCCTACTTTCTCTTCACAAGCAATTTTATGTTTACTTGAATAAGATTTCTTGAAATTCCTGAACCCGACAGACTTTTTCAGAAGTTCCCTTTTTCATCTCATGTTTGAAATCTATTTCTTGAATTTTCATTTACAGTTACGGTTGGTTTGATTTTCCAGCATGCTGATCTTTTTTTAACTCTCGTCGCCACTGAAACTACTTTACCACTGACTCATGGTGTACAGCTGCTTCCATGAAGTGAGGACATTGAGGCGTTATGCACTCTTTGATGTTGCTTTGTTTCAGTGATCACAACTAGCAGTGGAAAACTTTCCGTCTCACTTTTTAACATTTTTCAAGAATTAATCACAGTTGGCAGGATGAGGTGAAGTATTTTTATTTCGCACAATTCATATACTGATTATTTCATATATTAAATGGAAAAGAAAACAACTAGTTAACATTTAGTTTCACTTTAGTAGCTTAAAATTATTTGAGTTTTCCTTTGTTCACCTAATATTTTGGCACAAGCCAGGGATCCTTATCTAAGAAGACACTGGCGTTTGAGTTATTAAGTTAGTTATCCTTTATTGATCTCTGTAGGAATTTTGGTCTCTGCATTTTAACCCAAGTAGGGCTGCTTTGAGAAAGGAAGACTTTGTGAGAAAACGGCATTATAATGTAGTTTTGTATTGCTGCAGAGATGCCCTGGCCTTACAGACCTTGTTCTCCAGATGTGAGAAAACAGGTTTGTTTGGTAACCTAAAATGTATGTTTTTAATGGTCGGGGGAACCAGGAAAATGCCGTAGATTCTTGTGACTGGCTTGGGTCGTTTCATAACTGATATTTTCACATTATACTACAGTTAGGGCTTGACAGTAAATGTAAAACTGACCAAATCCGACATTCTCAGTGTCTCACCAGTTTTAATCTTAGTCATGCGTTCAGGAGAGTAATTCCTTCAGACGGCCTATTTTGTTTTCTGCTTCAGTGCAACTTAAAGTAAATCAACAAGTCACATTCGATTCAAAATAACAACTGATTGTGTCCTTTGAGTTTTTTTGTTTCAAACAGAGGACGCAGGGTCCGTAAAGTAATCAGTATTGTAAACCATGAGTGCCCGGTCTAACTCAGACATAACCGAACCAGTCTGATTTTGAAAGAATTGCAGCTGTGCAGAAGAGGAACAGCTGGGCACAGGAAGAAGATGCCATGTTGTGTAGGCACACTTTGATGTCACTTAACACAACTGTACAGAACAAAGCAAAGGTCAGTGGAAATAATGTTGAAAATAGGGTGTGTTTCAGACAAAGCAGAACAGTTTGTGCCATCACCTGTAACGCAACCATGTCTTAAGAAATGAGGGTCATGGCCGAAAAAGAAGACGACAGAAGATCTGCATTCTTGAGCTGAGCACTATAATACATACAGTTTCAGAGTTACTGAACTACCAAGCAAAACGTAACAACTTTAATCAATTATATGCAGATTTCGGGCCTGATTTCTACATTTTAATATAAGGATGCACAATGAATTATCAGGCAGTAGTGGCAAATTTATATTATTGTTTAGTATTGCAATAATGAAATTACATTTGGCAAATATCGGCTATAATAATATCTGATTTGACAGATGATGTCAGAGCACTGCTCCATAAGAGCCACAGTATGTTATAAATAAATGAACATTTGAAGAGTCAGAACTGTTCTTTGGTTTTGTTTTACATGATTCCAAAAAAGTTAGTGAATAAAAACATAATCCAATGATTGGCAAATCCTTATCAACCTACATTCAACTGAATACAGTACAAAGACATAATATTTTTTGTTCTTATTATGTGAAAAATGTCCATATTGTGCATCTCTGATTTTAATACCAAAATAACCAAAATGCTTAATAGTAGCGTGGCCTCTTACATAATGTCCCACTTGATCTCAGTCTAATTTTGGGACAAATTGAAAATGTATAACACTTTTTTGGGGGAGGGGACAGCTTGAAGATATGACAGGAAAGGGGGTAGAAAGAGGGGGAATGACATGCAGCAAATGGGCCACAGGCGGGAATTGAGCCAGCGGCCGCTGCAGAGGACCAACAGCCTCAGTACATGGGGCGAACGCTATACCAACTGAGCTATAGGAGCACCCCCAATTTATAAGAGTTTGAAAGTTGATTGATGGATTTGTCTCCAAATATTATTTGATGCTTTTACTAGATTTTTGTCATCCTAATTTTAAAGCTGAAGGTGCACATCAGATCACAGGAAAACTGTTGTTCTAACAAACACAAAAGCCATGCTGCTCAAGCTGTGCAGCTGAAAGAGGACCAATTGACTTTGCTGAGTGTGTGTGCAGTTCTCTGGAGCATTGCTGATGTATCTTCTCCTTATTACAGTGCAGACAGGCTCCCAGCTTCAGTTGCCTTACTTTATTTTTTAATTTAATTTTATGTTTTTGTCTGTGTGCAGCTTTGGGAACGCAGCTCTGGATGAGCGAAGTATCCTCGCACCACTGTATCAGTGCTGCATGTGAGTATTCGGGAAATAATCGAATTTGAATTCTTGATAATCAAATTTGAATTTTTTTTACTACAGTATCTCTCGCTTTTCCTTTCTTTGTCAGGGTGCGTGTGTCCACTTGGCACAGGTTAAACCTTCTGAGAAGCGGCGCTCTGAGTTCAGCCATGCGCCAGGCGCTGGGATTCGACCCCATCCACCCAGTCCTGGCAGAGCCGCACCTCGCAGCCCTGGACCGGCGTCTGTCCGGAGTCATAGCGACTGTCAAGCAGTGTATGGAGGCACAGGGACCCGACAACACCCTAATAGAGGACCGGATGAATCTCCCACATCCCTAGAAAGAAGGGACAGGAGAAAACAGCGGAACAGAAACAGCCAAGACTTTACTTTTCATGCCTGGTGATGGGGATGTGGATGAGCCCTGGTGTTAAAGAAAAGACAGGCAGAGTGAGTAAATGGATTGACAGGGTGGAACAAAGATTGTGTATTTCTTCCCCCATTGTCCTTTCCTTGCTTGTCACTCTGATAAGACCGGAGTGGTGTCACCTTCAACTATTTAAACTTGTTCTCAGGACTGTTGTACTCTATAGGACAGAATCTGCTGTAAGAAACCCCTCCATCTATGACTACTGGCTGTGACGACGCTCCTGCCTTGTGCCAAATTCTCCCTCCCAGTCTTGCCTCTCTTTAGGAGTCAACTTAGGAGGAAGGGTGGAGCTCGGAGAGATGCAGACACTCAAAGGAGCAGGAAGGGAAGGTGAGAACGAGCCACCAATGTCTCAATGAAAGACGCCGTGTTTCAGGCTGTTTGGAGTTTACAGTCCAAGGAACTGAGAAATAAATTCCTGTTGAATTAACAGGACTTGAAATCCATTTTAGAACTGATTTTTTTTTTCCTTGAATTGAACTTTGCTTGGAAGGAAAAGAGAATGAACTCTACTGTATCATTGTGTACATATTTAACTGAGTAGTGACATAGAACTATGAGACGAAAGAATATAAATTTGTGGATTATAATATTAAACTCAAGGGTGCGTGTGCTTGCGTGCTTGCGTGTGTGCGTGCGTGCTTGCGTGCGTGCGTGCATGGGTGGGTATGTGTGGGTGTGTGCGTGGACGAGTGCCATGTTGTGCCGTAAATGAGAAAGCTACTGACATGACAGACTTGAAGTGAGGGGACACTGAGATCAGGTATGTGGGTTCATCTTCACCATTAAACTATGATCTATTTAATTGTGGCTCTGTCAGTCATCTTTTCCCTGTGTTCACCACCAAAAATGCACAAAGTCTATTTCTGAAATATGTGTCAGTGCTACTATAAAAAAATATTTCGTTTGATGTGGTGCGGCGTTCATGTCGGGACTTTCACTTTAGTCTGGCATTTAGTTGCTCATATTTTTATATTAGTCAGATTGGATGTGAGAGATGGTTACAGGTCATATCTGAAACACACTGGTGATAGGTAACGTTAAGTTTATAATTAGCTGTTTTAGAATTCATCTTTTCGTCGTCTCATTTCATGTAAAAGTTTATTTTCATTTTCTCAAATTTAAATCACTTCATATGCACTAAATTTAGCTCAAATTTAAAGGAACAGTTCACCCCGAAATGAAAAAAATACGTATTTTGGAATATATATATTCGTATCCTCTGGCCTATAGCACTATTTATCCACCTAGAGATGTTTGCCTTCCTTTGATTATAATAGAAGTAGATGGCAATCAGCTTGTGGTCCTCGAAAAACTCAGTGTCTCTTTCCAGAAAACATGACTCGGTTCCTCTAGATAATCTACAGACTTTATTATGAGCAGGTTCATGTAGGAACTATTGTCTTTCAACCAAACATCAGTTGTGTCACTGTGCAGGAGGATGTATGCATCTACTCATAAATGAGAGGCTCATTAACTGAATAATGTAACCATTAATGGCAGCCAATATCCACTGTATTGATTTTTGTGTGAATGTCCCTTTAAGGCAGCGGTAGTTCATTTTAGCCACATATTAGTCAGAGGTGCTATAACAGAAGGCCAATGCCTGTGAAATTTTACTTTTTTTTCCATTACTCAAACAGATGTGCATTCCAGTGTCTGACACCGTCTGACTTCCTTCCTCAACTTACATTAGAGGCTGGTTTCAGAGCCATTGTCACTGTGGTTGCACAGCAAAATAAAATCCATGTTGGGTTTTTTTTTTGGATCCAAACTTTGGTGGTTGAGGTGTTTTCAGCTGTGGTTTGAACACCTGTAAGTAATTTGGCAACATCCAGCTGTCTTCTGGTCTGATCCTGCAGTGTTTAATAGACTGAAACACCAGCTGTGTGTAACTGAACATGTCTTTTTTTTTTTGTCCTGATTTTCAACTTTTTATCTGAGACTAATTGTAGATTTGTGCACAACGTGTGGTTGTACATTAGCCACTTCTTTCACATCATGTTGACATGCACACTAAACATGTAGGGGCTTGTAAAAGGATGTGTGTGGGTTGCAGATGATTAATCAGATAGCACAAACTCAAACTTTCCTCATCCTTCTGCTTTTGATGTCTGCGCGTCAGCTGAACTTGAAATACCCAACTTGTCCAAAAGACTCGTCTTGTCCTCTGTCTGACAACTCAGTATTTCTTGAATGAATATGTGAAGCGTTGTAACAGTACTTCTGCTGATGGATTTCCCCATGTAAGTGAGTGCTTCTGTTACAGATCATCATCCACCACAGGAGCTTATCCTTATCATCTGACATTTTCTTCATTTTGTTTGTTGTTAGCCCTGGCAGGAGTGGTGTCATAACTGCAAAGTATATACTCTCTTATTCTCTGGTTTGAGCGAGTGTTGTTGCCTGTGCTGCGCCCACAGAGGGGAAACTTAGCAGTGAAACCATGTGGCAGGTTCTCCCCTTTCCCACATGCAGCTGTGCTCTCAGCTGCCTGCTCATCTTGCTGTCACATTCAGCCTTTCTGTGTTTATGTGCACAACAAACCAGATGATGTAGGACACCTGTTTCATTTATACTAAGCAGGTGGTTTACTTGGGACATGTACCAAAACACTGAAACTAAAAAGAAAAGAAAAAACAAACAAAAAGTTTTTGTGATGTTGGGGCATGTCAGGTCATGTCAGAGTAAAACCGAATACACACAGGGACAGCACAGAGTTTCCTTCATATTGTGTTGACACAGAAACAATTTTTGCCTCTGTAAATTTCATCATGCCATACAATGTGCAGTCTTTTCTCTTTTCACGTGACTGTTTTTACTCTGATCTCAGAATATTTATTTTTTACAAAGTGGAAACAGTTCATTAAAAGTACTATTATTAAGTACTCTTACTATACTACTACTATTAAAAAAAAAGGATTCTGATTATTTGAAGTGGAGTTGTATGAGGTATTTATCAAGTCAGTTGATTACCTACAGTAGATGGCAGTCGTCACATCAGCAGTTTGGGGAAGCCGAGAGGAATACCAGCACAGAAGCTAAGCAATATACTGGTCCTGGTTTGTACTGGTTTAGAATACAGTTACCTTGCTGTCAGACAGCTGTTTTCGGCTGTACGTCTCACTTATATAAGCCAAATACTGCCGTCTCCAAGGCAACTAAACTCTGTAGGCAAAATCAGTAATTTTACTTTTTCGTTTCTGGTCTACCGCCTCGATCTATTGATTAGTTTGACTTCAGTGATTCCAAACTAACCTTTTAAAGCGCAAAAGTCCCACAATATCATAAACTAAGCAGTCAAGGCAGCGGTGGACCATCAACTCCTGTGTTCTGTGAGGTAAAATAGCAGATTTAGCTTAAAGCATAACTTGCAGTTTAGAGCCTCCAGTGAATAAATGTTTAGTGAAATGATGTAGAAACTTGATTTTCAAAAAAAACATTTTTTTGAGAGAGAATTTTACTTCCACATCTAAAAATGACAAACTTGAAGTTACAGAGATCAGGCAGACAGGTCAAATTAGAATAAATGCTAGTTTTGAGTCTGAGAAGGTTGAAAAAGTATATTCTTATAAATATGATGTACCACAAGCTCATGATCATGAGCCTCCTCGTTGTGAAGGTGACGAGGAGCAGAACAGGGTGAGGAGAAATAACGGTCACAGGAGAGAAATGGCGTTATGAGGTGAGGAGAGGCAGTGAAGAACTGGGCAGGTGTCTTGTTGAGTGAACGGCATTAGCTAACAGCTAATCCTGTCTTCAGCTCATGTTCAAGTATCAGATTTTGTCAGGTCTGTCTCACATCACCTTGCCTCCAATAAATCTACACACAGCAGCAAGAAAGAGGGTGAAGGAGAGAGGGAGAGGGATGGAGACTGAAAGAAGGAGGGAGAGATGAACCACAGTTCCCTTATGAACTTTTTGATTGTTAGGTGCTTGTGTGGTCAGTGTCAGCCGGCAGTCAGACAGCCATTTTAGTTAGAGGCAGCGGTGGCGTCCTGCCTCTTCCCCTGTATGAAACCCACCCAGGAGCGAGAGCTAGCACCCGCTCTTCTCCTGTCAGGCAAACCATGGACTCAGTGTCCTGTCAGACAGGAGTTAGGGTTATGCACCTGTAGCATACACAATGATTCGGCATGGTCCCCGGAAAGGGGACAAATAAAAAATATAGGAAAGTATTCTAAATATACCAGACTTTTAAAATGTTTTTTTTTTCCTGAACTTTTTAAACTAGCTAAAATACATTTTTACTGCTGACCCCGTACATTGTAGTATATTGCATGGCTTCCGTGCTGGTACTCTGTCAGTAAGTACCTCATACTTTTCAAATAATCCGAACTGTCCCTTTAACTCATTATTACATACCACAGGCACTAGATGTCTCTCTAGGATAATATATATCCATTATAGATGCCATCTGGGATACACGATATACCACTAAGCATAATGAAGTCACTCACCAATAAATATGACCGACACAGCTGGAGGCCCAACACCTAATGCCTGAGTATCAAAATCTGTTTCATGTGTAGGAGACAAAGATAAAGTATGACTTGATGACTGTTGACTCACTACAAGTACCACACTGTACATTTCATGCACACTTTAAAGTGAGGCAATGAGATAAAGGTAAAAAAAAAAAAAAACAGGTAAATAAGACGGCTACTGTTAGATTTTGCAGGGATACGGCCACCTGGAAATGAAAACTTTTAAGGGAAACTGCACAGAAGAGACGAGCAATACACTGATGCAAGGTTGACTCAATATATAGCAATTAGTTCATGTTAATTTGGTTATTTGTTTACCAAACACTAAAATGTACAGGGATAGTGTTAAATCTAGTTTTAATACTTTTAATATTTATTCACTCTCAAAGGATTGATTCACCAGTGAGAAGTGACCAGTTTTAAAATGTAAAAGAAAGAACACAAAAAACACCCAAAATGTCTCCATACTGCTCGTGTGGGGTAATCCAAGTGTCTGTAAGCCGCGACATTAAAGGTTGACCCAACCATTTACACCATGTTTTTAGCCTAAATGTCAACTGCATCCTCTCACACTGGAGCCACATGCACACGCCTGAAGCAGGTTACACAAGCTCTCGCCCAAGCTGCGCGGCTGCAGCAAAGAAATGATGCTCCTCTTTTCTATGTCGAAGACCTCGGACATTTTCTTCTTTGTTTAAAGTTTGCGAAGTCAGTTCTCCGCGTAACAAGTCACTATCTCTGAGCAGATCTCTCTCTGTTGTCTGAGTCGCTTCCAGGTAGCATGTAAACACAGATGTCAAGGATCTCGTATATCTTGTGTTGTGCCGCTTGTGCGAGAGCTTGTGTACCCGCTTCAGGCGTGTGCACACAGATCCAGTCGGAGAGGCTACAGTTGACATTTAGGCTAAAAACATGGTGTAAATGGCGTCTTTTTGGGTCAAATTTTAATGTTGTATCTTACAGACACTTGGATTACACCACACGAGTAGTATGGAGACATTTTGTGGGTTTTTTTGTGTTCTTTTTTTTACATTTTAAAACTGGTTACCATTCACTTCAATTGTCCTGGATTTGATTGCAACAATGTTTTCCACTGAAACTCTGGGAATGTTTTGTGAACTGGAGATCTTCACCCATCAGCATAGGGATGAGTAGATATTGAGTGAAATTTCATTTTTGGGTGAACTATCGCGTTAAGGTGTTGTTCCATTTAGGTCCAACAGAGTCAGGGTGCTGCTATTGTGCACGTTGGCTCACTGGAAAAGCTCTGCTGCACTAAATGCACCAAGACCTTAATTAATATCAGTGGTAACACCTGTGTTGAGTATTTCATTTCAATATTGCCATTAAAAAAGGTGCTTCCAGGTGGATTTTGTTACCTTTGGTCAGAGCAGGCTAGCTGTTTTCTTTTGCTTGTAGTACTAACCTGAGCTAATGGGACAGGCTGTAGGTTCAAATGTAGTATACAGACCATTGATCATATAAAGAAGGACAACATGACAGCTCCCCAAAAGTCAAGTCAAAACATCTTGATTGCCCCCTTGTGGCTGACTGCAGTATAGGTTATAAACCCCTCCCAATCCATGTTAGCAGATGGGAGACGGTGTAAACCGAAAAATCAAAGTACATGTGAAATATTTTCCTAAAGATGGTTTCGGTCATATTAGGTAGTTCTGATCACACTGGTGCATGCTCAAGTGTTCATTTTTTTCTGATCAGTTTGGTTTTAATTAGTTATTTGATGCTATAAAAGGGGAGGGGTTATGTCATGATTGACAGCTGAGCCCTGTCCAATTGAGTCTGCGGGCTGTGTGGGTGAGAACTTGAAAGTGCGGATGAAAAATGTGGCTGTATCTAGAACCAGTGTTTGGTTTGTCCCTTCTGTGCTACTGTAGAAATATGCAGGCCTCCGATGAAGAGGACTGTGGACTTATGACAGAACTAGACAGAGCACAGTCACTCAGCCCTGCCACCATTTTTTATTTTTTTTTACAGTGGCCACTCACGGTATTGCAGCAAAAAATTCCCCAACAGCCCAAAATGTGTCTTCCTCTGTAGGCCACCATTATAAAAGAAATATGTATAAAACTGTTGACAGGACCCCGCTAACTACAAACTTCTCTCGAGCCAAAGTCAAATCTGTAACGTCATCACAATATTAAGTCTAGCTGGAACTTGCGGGTGAAGGCAAAGGGGGAAACATTACTGCATATATTCAGTGGGCTGTATAACCAGGAAGTAAACCAAGAAGCTAGAGAACTTTTTTGCTTATGTACCAGACAGGTAACTAATTGGACTGAATGGGCGCCATTGTTTCATTCACTATGTAGTTCATTAAAATACATCTAAGTGGAGGACCTATGCACTCTGTAAATATAAAGGTAATGAAAAGAACTATTCTTATTTTCAGATGATCGTACACTAATGAAAATACATTTATGAATATTATATTCCATTTCTGCCAGTATATCACAGTAAATCTAACACACTGGACCTTTATTCTTGACTGGTGACAGTCGCCTTAATTTTTCCTGTAAAAGAATAGCCACAAAAAAAAAAGAAAAGAAAAGAAAACAACTAAAAATCAAAACAAGTCATTGTCACACGACCACTTTGTGTTTGATTTCTTTGAAACAAGTCGTTTCATCCTCCTCAGCAGCTTCACATCTGTCCCACTGATGAATCTTATGAGAACATCATGATGGCCGTGATTGGAGCATACATGATTGTGGGAGGTTTCACACTGTCAGCTCCCGGTGCGCTGGTTTCACTCCTGCATCTCCCTCACATCGTGTGTCTTGTTTGTGTGTGTGTAATCTTACGTGAACGTCGCACCCCCTTCACCCGCCCACCCACTCATAAAAGTCAAAGAGTAGCTCACGGGCCGCGTGTTTCCAGTCACTCCCCTCCTCTCGGCTGGTTAAAAGCCTGTTGAGAGCTGCTGCAGGGCTCACAGCTCGCAACTTCTGATGGACCACAGCAGCAGGAGGAGGAGGGTGATGGATGCTGAAGGAGGTCGCGCGGTCCACGGGGACAGGCGCGCGAGGATGCTGACGGTGGTTGCCGCCCTGCAGTACGTCTTGGTGATCGCGTGCCTTCTCGTGACGTTTTACGTTTATTGGAACTGTAACCGGGACCAGCCGGTGAGTGACCTGAGAGAGATGCGATGTGCACTGACTGTTTATCATCATGAGCACTTTGGTTACTTCTTACGTCAGTTTGTATACGTTTTACCATGTATAGGGGAGGCCTGGGACAACTGTAACATTGAGAAAAAAAATAATTCACACATAATTCACAGTGATCACCAGCTGGGATATGAACATTTATTCCTGGCTGAAAACCGATTGATATTTGGTCTGAGAGTCTAATTTATTTTATATTAGGGATTTAATGCTTAAAGAAATATTGCCTAACATGTATTTACAAGTACTGAGGCATATTGGTTACAGCTTTGACTACTCCAAAAGTCTATGTACAGCGACAAACACAGAAACAGATCAGATGTGGTGGGTGAGTGGGTTAAATACAAGGCTTTCATCTAAGCAACCGTCGTTTAAGTCCTGCACGTGGTATTTCTTTTTTTCTGGCTTCAAACTAAGAAATTTCTATATAGGTTTTTGATGAGGGTCCAAAGTGACATCAGGCTATTATTTGCACATGAATTAATGAAGGAAAAAGTCACTGTTGCAAATGCTGCTGAATTGCAGTATGAAAGTGAACGTTTAATCAAACTATTCAAAACATCTTTTCAGTGGAAAAATGCTCCCTATGACTTGAAATTCACTAGTGAGCTTTTGATTTAAGAAAAGTATATGGAGAAGGGTTGGGTGATATGGATTATGAATAATATCTTTATTTTTAGACAATGCTGTGATGTATGATATATAGCTAGATATGCAAATTTTTCTCCAAAAACATACCATAATTTCTTTCGTTTTTTTTTTTTTTACCTCTTGATATTGTCACAAGTGCTGTATGGTTGACTATTGGTGCTTTCACAAAATATTAATACAATGAGATTCTTGATGCATAATCATCAGTTACATGGATACAATGATTAAGTGAGTAACGGAAAATCATAGAAAAAGCTACAACAGTCTGATAAATTCAGAAAATTACATCATTTTGCTGTAATGTAGCCTTTAAAACCAGGAAAAGACAACACTTATGCCATATCACGATATACTGATATCCAAAATACAACATCTAATGTTATATCACAGTATGATATTGATATATTAATTGCCCAGCTCTAGTACGCACTAATTAATAATACAACTGATATATTTTCACTAATTAGGGAAAGACTGTAATATTAAATTAAAGGCATGAGGTTAGACTGTTACATTTGCTCTGAAAAAAAGTTTAAGCATTTTGCAGAACACTTGGCAACTTAGTGGTAACTACATTTTAATGATTTGAATTGAGCTAAAAGTATATTTTACTTCAAAACATTGACCAGCTGATGAGTCACAAACAAACTTAATGAAATGGTGCAGGACAGACATATTAACAAGGTGCTTACACTGGGCCATGTGGCTCAGGGGCAGCTGTCCCAGTCTTGTTGATTTATTTCAAGAACTCAGTTTTTGAACAAAAAAATAAAACAAAATAGTCCCTCCTTCAAACAAGGAAGAGTTTAACCAGTTGTCCAGTTATTTTTTTTTTAGCTGCTGTGACTTCAGCGGCAAACGTTAGCAATATCAGATAACCACGTTTTTATTTCCTCTGACAAACATCAGACATTGCGTTTCTTTTTTTTTTTCAAAACGCCCCCCTCAGTGCAGCTTTGTTTCATTCATTCTTTTTTTTTAAATTTTAAAACTGAAACACCTTTTTACTTGATGATAAAATTCAAAAGTATCAGATGATAAGGAGTTTATTATAACTGTCTGACTGCTGTTACTGTAATAAGTCATACAGTAACTTTAAATTGTGCTAATGTTACACAATCAGTAGATATTACATTCAAGTTTGCACTGAACGTCGTCTCCCTGCGAGGAAGATTTCTCATACCGAAAATCTTGTCATTAGTGTGGCGGGTGTCAATAAATTGGAGAGTTCATTTTCAGTTAGTGACAGGAGGCCTCATGGGACTGTTCAATATGGGACTGACTAACGTTCTTCAAATGAGCTACTTGTACTTGTTGTTTTCAGTCCTAATATTAAATTCAGAGTCGTATTTGAATCTATTAAAAGTTTGCTTGAGAGTGATGCAGCAGGTGCCGTATTACAGAAACTTCCTAACCTGCAGATCTTATTTTGTTTAATAACCATGGGAATTAGGGTTAGGACCTAATGTAGGATAAAAAGCCGTTACAGATGAACAGCTCCTGAGTCAATGATCCTATGCTAACCTAAGATGGAAAAAAAGTATAGCATGCTAACTTCCCAAAATCTTAAATAAACTCTCATAACTTTGGGATAACTGTTAAGCTGTCCTGATTTTCACTTTCCCGCCTGTAATAGTCACTAACTTACCAACTATCTAACTGTAGCATAAGGTAGCGTTCGCCAACAGTAGTTAACAGTAGTGTTAGCTCACAATAGCTAATGGTAGAATTCACTTACAGTTGTGTTAGCCAACTTGTTTAATCCATATGATTTTTCTTTTTTATTGTTTTTACATGATGGATGCTGGATTCAGTGAGGACTGCGTCTGCTGTCTCAGCCAACTCCATTTATTTTATCTCCCAAGTTAGCACAGTTGTAAATTTCCCCAAAACAATATATTATCTTTCAAATTATATCATTATAATACAGATGAGAACACTTCTAACTCATCTGTCTTGAAGTTAAGTGCCCATCTTTGTTCAACACAGGTTTTAGTATGTTAAAATCAGAAAAAAATAACAAAGTTGTTTATCTCTGTGAGATGAGAAAAGTAGTGGTGGCTGCTAGGTAACAGAGACACTTTTTCAAGATTGTCTCAGCAAGATAAGACAGGGTTCCTAAAGTTAATTAGCACTTACTTCTGTAATACCAAACTGGGAAAAATCCTGAGACTCTGCTCATATAAACCTAATATAAGAAATTTCTGTAAAACAGCCCCCAACTACAGAAATGACACTGTTTAAAAGTCAGTCTTGAGTTTTCCCAGATATCCTATGACCCGGATGACTGATTATCTGCATCTATATCTGCACGGTTACTGTATGATGATCATTTTAATGACTAACATTTGTTCTACATTTAGGCTCTGTTGTTTATCACTGTGATGCTACTCTCACTACAGTTATTAATCAAACGTGAAAGTGAGACTTTCCCTAGTTTCTGCCAGCCTGCCTATTTTCAGACGTGTCACTTAACCACCACAGTATCAAACAAACAAGCTTTGTGCTTCCCATAGTTGAACATGAAGGAGCAGAGTTGTGTGACCTTTCAAAAAACACAGAGCGACATTTATGTCAGAGTCATAATGGCAGTGAAAAACAACTACCATGAAAAAACACATTTTCTAATGTTGCTTTCTGTCTTTTCTTAACAGCCTTTTGAAGACGTACACATAGGATTTGTGGGTTCTCCAGGTGAGAAGCAAAACACATTCTTTATCTTCTGATCTTTATCTTTTTGTTCAACACTTAAGTTTCACAACAAGGTTTTACCAGCTTTTTTTTTTTTTTTTATCTCCTTATCACTTTCTCATGCATGTCTCACCTCCACCTTTCACTCTCCAGACATACCAAGCAACACACTGAAGTTTGTGGACATTCTCAGCAAGAATAGGATGGATGTGGTTAAGTCTAATAATTTAAAGATCTCTGTCAACTGCTCTGGACCCTACATTTTTTTTATGGACACGTGTTTCAAGAGCTTGCGTGGAAACACCACAGGAACACTGCATCTGCTGGTGGCGCGGAGTAAAATTCCTGTCAGCTCCTTCACCCTGAATGCTTCAGATCTGGCCTGCAGGGGGCTCCACAGTATAGCCTACCTCAAGAAGAATGATGAGGTCAGTGTGCAGCTGAACCCCACAAAAGACTTCAAGCTTCTGAATGTGACCGGGGGCCTGCAATTTCTGTTAGGGAGCCGCTGTGAGTACTGATGAAGGCCAATAAATGCTCTCTGGAGAAAAAGAACAGAGACACCTGGAATGTGGAAGGGAGCTCGGCGCTCATGTTCATCTGTCATTGTGAGGACAGACACACTAACCAGGACTCGCACTGACGGCATGACTTGTGCTGACAGACCCTTTTCTACTTTGTTCATTATCTTGCCCAGAGCAACTATACTTGCAACGGCTTTTGCATGGTTTTGGGCAAGAGCCAGACATATGATTTTGGTGGATAGCGATTCACAATTCTCATTTTCTTGACAAACACACAACGATTATTTTCCTTACTGATTAATCAGCCGATTAATCAATTAATCGTTTGGTTTGCAAAATATCAGATAATACTGAGAAATGCTAATCATCATTCCCTCGAACCACGGTGAACTATCAGAATAGTGACAAATACTTCTGATTATCGAGGGCTCTTTTGTGTATTTCAAAACGTAGAAGGCCTAAAACTTTCTGATTACGATCAAAGAGTCAGAATTATTGTGAGTAAGGCTGAGCCACATTCACAGAGGCACCTTTTTCTTTTTTAATTTACCATTTTATAAGCACTCCTACAAAATGAGAAACTGTTAATGGAGTGATAATACTGACTAAGTCCCACCCCTTTTGCTCTGTGCTCTAATAACAGTTGAGCAAACATGGTACCTCAGTCAACTTCCTCCTTTTTGGGCAAAAGCAACATGTATGGTCACATGATAGATGTATAATAGAACCAAGATTTGACAGGACACTTCAATCTGCAAACAAGGTAAATTATGACTTATTCTATGATAATTTTTTTTTGATCCAGTGAGGTTTTATATTTGTAAAGTTTTTCTAGAGTTGAGAAAGGTGATGTGAAAATCTGTGATGTCATCACAATGTAAAGTCTATGGGCTGAGCAGAAACTCACTGGGTGGCCTGCAGAGGAAGCACAATTGCACATATTCACTGGGCCACATACCATAATCTGAGAGCTAATTTTTTTTTTTCTTCTTCTTCTTTTTTGTCCCCCCCATATGTGCCAGGTGAACAGTTCTCACTGGACTTACTGGCCACCATCTTTGCAGCCAGAGTCAATAATATGTCTGTGAGTCACATCTTAAGTTAACTAATGTTAGCAAAATGTGAACTAACTAGTTAATTTTAGTAAAATACTAATCAACTAGCTAGCTAATGAATGATGCAGATTAGCTGGCAAGTTATCTTGCATTTTGCTAACATTAGCTAACTTAAGATGTGAATATATGTTGCTTTTACACGTCCTCCAGCAATGCTATTAACCATCTTCAATATTTGTTTTTCTTTTCAACACAGACGAGCCTAGCACATAGCATATCTAATTACAAGAAGCTTTTCCCCCCTTAGAATGGCAAAGGCATGTCCCACTGTACTCTGCCTCAGATTGTCTTACCCTGATATTCTTACCATAACTTTACCTAATAACACTCCTCATGCCTAACCCTAACCAACCCCAACAAAAAAAACACACAAAGACAAGTACTAAGTACTAACCAATCAGAGTTGAGTGGGGTGGTTCATGACCTCACATCCAGGGGGAAAAATGCATACAAGAAGTAGAAGAGGAGAACATTGACCATGGTGCCAAGCTCGCTCAACTGTGATTGGAAGATAGAGAGAAAAGGGATGGGACTTAGGGGGATCAATTGGTTTTATGCTTTTGAGGGTGCATCCAACAGGTGCCTTTTAAGTTTATACATATATATTTTTATTATTATTTTTTATATATATATATATTTCACTATAACAGTACCAAGTTGTGTTTTACCTAATGAATGTATTTCTTAATGGTGCATTTATTGTCTAGTGAAGCTCTCCACTCTGAGTCTCAAACTTCCTGTGTGGCTCCTAAATGTGGCTCGGACAATGTTTAACTTGTTTGGATTACTGGCCTTGGTGGAGTTTCACACAGCCTCACCGACATGTTTACCCTCAGTGCCTTGGGCTTTTCTTTCTCTGACTAACATGTTGAGTGACATGGCTGTTTTATCTTGGCGGAGTAGAGCTGGTGCTCCTACAGAGTTAAACACACATCAGACTGGTTTGATGCTGCAATCACACAGACACAGAGAGACAGCTCAGGGGAAAGACCAGAGCGGAGCTGAATGAAGTTTCCACTCTTTTGATTGTATCTGCATTCACAGGGCTCTCTGTAATGCTGTTTGGCACATGTTTGTGTGTGTGTATGTATTTCTAATTATGCTAATAGCTATAAACCGAGAACCAAGTGTAAATCAACCTGTAAGTTTTTTTTTTTTTATGTATCAGTGAAGCTATGATATTTTTGTTGAAAAGCCATGCTATAATAATGAATAATATTTTTTAAGTATACTGTAAGGCATATTTTAATGTACTCTTGTCTAACCATAATATAAACAGGTTTACCATCTTGTAAAAGCTTTAGACGATGTCATGTTCAGTGTCATTATTGTCATTATGAATTGGTTGGTTTGATGGTTTTGGTCTCTGCTAGGCTTGGATGGTATCAAGGTACGAAATACCACGGTATTTAGAAATCCTGAAGGCATGATTTTCAATACTGTTAAAAATACGGACTGCTATTAATGTATTAAACTGATGTGGAAATGCGTTATAGTGCACATCTCACACCACCAGAGGTCAGTCTCTATTGGTGCTCCAGACAGCTGGGCTGACAAAAATGGCGACTACGGGTGGTGGGCACATCATGGCCGATCAGCCCACTGATACGTTGGTATCCACTGTGGCAACGAGTGTTATTGGAACAGAGCTATTTCAACTATGCATTATAACGTTAATAGATATATTACTACATGGAATAAACTAGCCATGGGTATCCCTCTTCTTTCACTTCGACAATATCATTATGACCAAGCACCAGTTGACTTAAATTAAAAGATGCTAGCTGTGCCCGTACTTTCCCTCGCCGTTTATCTGAGCCCTCAGGAAAACTCTCAGAAATTTCTCTGTGGCCCACAGAGTGCAAAGTTAGGCTTGAATGTGCAAATGGCAGGTGGGGTGCAGGTGTAATCTTGCTGCAGCCAATCACAGCACATAGGTTCTTTAAAGAGAAGATTCAGGTCGTACGATCCGTGGTCTCAAACTAGCTCAGAGATATGTACCAAAGCACTCATTACCTTGTAAGCCAGGCATAAGCCTAGAGGGGATCATGAGATCGAGTGCTTAAGTACACGCATGCCTGCGTAACCAATAGACCTGGAGATTGCTTGCAAGTCTCTGTGATTCAGAATTCTTAAAAAAAAACCTTGTTTCATGCCTCAGTGCCAGCAACAGCTGTGGCCAGAGGTGTTATAGTTTGTGGTCATCCCATTTTTGTATATGCGATATCTTGAGAACCTGTTGAGGGAATTTATTAAAATTTGGCACAAATGTCCACTTGAACCCGAGCATTAACAAATTAGATTTTGTTGGTCAAAGGTCATTGTGACCTCACAAAATGAATTTTTGGCCACAACTCCAGAATTCAGTCTTTAAGTATTACAAAATTTCCTCAAAATGTCTACTAAGATACTACCTGTGCTGGAGGGTAACTAGTTACATGTAATTAAATTACTAAATAAATGTAATCGTAATCCATTACAGTTACTGAGAAAAAATATGTAATTAAATAACAGTTACTTATTAAAATGTTGGTGAGGTTACATCCAAATATTCTTTTCAAAATGTTTAAAAACACAAACACTGTCATATACCGTATACCCTGGTGAAATGTCATGAAGGTATGAAACACAGATACCATCCAAGCCTAGTCTCTACTATATCATAAATATTAAATACATCCTGTATAGAGAGAATGTGTTTTAAAAAGGGGAACTTTCCACTGAGTGTCTGAAAAAGTTCAAATGCAAAGATGAATATCAGTGATTATGTAAATGATTGCAAAATGAGCCAAAACTTTCTCACAAAAGGGCTGCAACAGTTTCATATGAATGGGAAATAACAAACTAAATAGCACTGTATAATTAATTCAGGGGATATACTGTGTAGCTACCTCATGTAAGCTTTGGCCCTGATCACCACTGGAATGAAACTTTAATAAAAAGAGTTTCCATTTGGCAATACGCTTCTCTTCTTTGTATTCACTTATCTGTCTCTCCCTCCCACTGTTTGTCTGTCTGGCTACGTCGAGAGTCAGCAGTTTCATCATCATTACCTGGCACGTACAACACTGTTTAACCAAAAGTGAAAGTGAACTGAGGAAGGCGTCCTGTCATGTTACACTGGAAAGTGTGGTACTGTTTGACAGTTTGTATTTAGTATCAGGAACCAGGATTAAACGTTGGAGCAAGTTAAAACTTGAACGGTAAAAGTACGTCAAGGGTTTTAATTTTGGCGAAAGCAGAAACCTGTGAATTCTGAGCACGTTACGAAACATCTATTTTTAACTCACAGGTATGGACAGGCATGCTAGAAGACAAAACAAGTTAAGATTGCATTGACTGCTTGGAGTTACATCTATTGTTTTTTGCAAGGACGGATGTGTCTTGGACCACATCCCCAAAGACTATTTCTTCATATCAAAAACAGAAAGTATGGATAAAATGCCTAAAGAAACCAGCAGGCTGGATCCTGAGATGAAAATTTTAATGATTACATGTGACTATATTTATTTCATAAACCTAAGTTATGTATCATGTATTCAATATTATATTAAGACTTCATTATCCAGATAAATATCTTTTCTTCATACCTGAAGAAAAAGAAACAAAATGTGGACTCGCACTGTACTTGATTCCCTAAATTCTCTTGATCAAGCCACAAATCTGTGATAATATATTATACTGCAACTTATCATGACTCACTTGGGTTTAAAATGCTGCAATAATATAATGCAACTCAGGAAAAGTCAAGAATGCTGAGGCAAGACATAACGGAAACAGGATATTTGCTTAGCACAAAATCAAAATTGGCAGTCTCAGCAAAAAGCCGTATCATCTTATTTAAACATTGTAGTGAATAAAGCTGTGACCTAATTCTCCACACGTTTCATCTTTATCAGTTAACAAGGCTTAAAACTACACACACTCTCACCCAGGACTCAACATCATAAACTCTCACTCAGATAAATTATTACAGTGAGCTCAGAGTTCAGCGGCTCTGGTAATGTAAGATCAACACAGAAAAATGTCCCTGACTGTCTTACAAAACACGAGGAAGGGGTTCAATGGTTTTTAATGCTGGTGAGAAAAGCCATCATGGTGACATGGGACAGGGATGACTGTCCTTCTATGTCCATGTGGAAATCTCTGACTGCTGAGATTGTGACTGCAACAAAAGGCACTATATTGATGGATGGACTCATCTTTTTAAGAAACTACTGGAATCTCTGATGTCTCTCTGGGATCTCTATAACCTGGAGTTAATGCATCTCTCTCTATAATCTGGATTTAACTGTGGACCACTGACTGAAATCGGGACAGTGAGCATGAATAAGATCCATGCGCCGGCAGACGCAGGCTGTCTGAGGTGCAGAGGTGTAAAAGATTAAAATGGGCACCAGCTGTACGGAGCCGCAGCAGACCAGAAGTCATAATGTTATGGTGAAGCAGCTGGTTTAGATTTAAATTGTTTTTTAATGTGACTTACAGTAGTACAACAACAACTTCACCTCTGTAATAAAAACACACAGGGAACTATTATTTATTCAAGCAGTTAAAGGCACTAATTTTCTAGCATGTAGGTCAGTCTATCTGGCACTGAATCACGTTTTCTCCACTGGAAGGGTACCTGAGAGGGTACTTTTATTATTATTATTATTATTATTATTTTATCAGCCGTAGAGGCCTCATTTTTTTATTTTCTTCTTTTTTTTTGTCTTTCATGGACTCTTCCTACACCTTTAGCAGTGTGTTTTCCTTTGTATGTATGGTTCTTGAGAAAAATGTAAGAAATGAAAAAAGTTAAAAAAAAAAAAAAAAAGATACAGGTAATTGTTTGCTATAAAAAGAAAAGTTGTGTGGAAAAAAGTCTTACACTTGTAGTCATAATGCAAAAAAACATCACATTTTAATAGTTTAACAAATCTTTTTTTTTGCATTGTGGCTTTGAGTTTTTCTTCCACAACTTGTACTTTTTAACAGTCTGCACCTCTCCAATACTGATGTGCATTCCTCCCTCCCACCCATCCTACATACATAAATAAACACATCAAATTCAGTAAAGTCTTATGTTCTGAAATTAATCAACATTATCAACATAGAAATTAATTGTAATGTTTTCAACATTAAGTCACATTGTCCTTCACACAAAGCAAAGAATTCAAAACAAATTACAGAGACAAAGACAACATGGCTGGTGGATTTTGTCATGTGTAATGTCAGCTAGCAAAATAAATTAAAAACCAATGTTAATCAAGCTAACGTTAGCTCCAGGGGTTGTTAGAAAACACCTTGTCACTGTGTTTTTAATGTTCACTCCTGTAAAATGGGTCTTAAATACACACTTACATTATATGATAAACCCAGCATCTCCTCCGTCTTGTTCTTGTTCTTGTATTGCAGTATAGAGTTAAGTAGTTTTAGTGTTATCAGTATGGTCAGGAAAAATGTGGGAGCAACAGAACTTGTTTGGCTTTTTTTTTACTTTGTATTAGAGAAGTTTTTTTTATAACAGAAAAGACAGCGTTATCTTGGGTAAAGTCAGCTGGGGCTGCTGGAGTGTAAACGTCCAGGACCAGGCGCCACACAGCGTGGAAATACTTCACAGTGGACGGATTAGCGGTGAATAGTCGCTCCAAGATATAAGAAAGTGTAGTACAGTTTGACAGTTTGTCTGCTATTATAGTATCAGGAAGAAGACTTAAAGGCTGGAGCGAAGTTTAAACTTTGCTACAACCAGGGTAAGCAAGTCACTAAACATCTGTCTTATATAATAACAATAATAATAACAATAATGATCATAATCATAATGTTAATAATAATAATAATAATAATAATAATAATAATAATAATAATAATAATAATATCAGTTAAGCTTGTATTAAATGCTTGGAGTTATAAATATAATTTTGAAGAATGATTGCAAATAAATCCATCACTAACCAGTGTTAAGGCTTTTACTACTCACAATAAATGAGTCCTACAGAGCTGAAATAAATGAAAATGATGAAAATAAGCAGTTATGGTGGTTGTGGAGAACTTTCATGTTACGTGGTACATATTTCCTACACATGGTCTGTGGTTTTTTATTTTTCGTTTTTTTTGTCTTGACAACTGCAGAGGAAACATAGTTGTGGGTTTGGTTCCAGGCACAATTAGGGGATATTTCATTTCTCAAACAGATTTTTCTCTTAGACCACATCCCAATCCACTTCCTCTACATAAGCAGGTCTCACAGACAAAATGCCTGAAGAAATCAGATGGTTGGGTCATAAAATTAAGTAGTTATGTTATATTAAATGACTCAGCTGAAGAAAATGAAACACAGCATGGATTCAAACAGTGTGACTTAACACTCAATTCCCTAAATTCTCTTGACCAAACCAGAAATCTGTGAGCAATATGTTGTACTGGAAGTTAACATGACAAAAATGTTGTAATGTTGTGTAACCACGGAAAATCGTATTCATAACATGCTGAGGCCAAACGTAACGGACAGGATATTTGCTTAACAGCCTAAAATCAGCAAAGATAGTCTCAACAAAAAGTATTAAAACATCAGGTCTATGGTAGTATAAGGTGTTTCTGTCCACTCATTACAGTAGTGAACTACTATGCTGCACACATTTCACCTTTACTATTTAACAATGCTTAAATATACACTTTCAGCTATGACCAAACATCATGAACTCTCATTCAGGTGAATGAGCTCAAAGTTCAGCAGGCTGGGATACTTCAGCTGTAAGATACACATGGGAAAATGTGTGCGAGAGATATGCAAATACAATGGACAGAAATTGTTTGTAACTAATTAAGTAAAATCTTTATAGCGTGTGCGTCCTGAAATTAGTCAACATCACAAACATACAAAATAATTATATTATAATAACTTTGTTTAGCTTCACACAAAGCAACAAATTTCAAACAATGATGATAACGATTAAAACTGTTGGCTAACGTAGCAAATTAAAAAACGGTGTTAATTAGGCTGTTAGCTCCAAGAGCTGGTCGAGAACTGACGCGTGTTTGGCAAACATAACATTATCTCTAGTGAATATAGAAAATGAGATATTGAGTTTTAATAAGTGGCCTGAAATTTGGAGGGAACGATCAACAGCTAGCTTACTGTATTCACACGGCAGCCATTTGCCTCTGACGTCACACTCAGGGTAGGAAGTTAAAGTGTTGTACTGCTGTGTTTCAGGCTGCAAGTTGTATAAACATAGGGAATATGCCCAATCATTCTAATTTCACCACTTCTTAATTGACCAGCAACTAAAAAGACTAGGGGACATGAGGCCATATTTCAAGCTAAAAATGGCTGCCATGGGGTTCTGAGTGTAAACCTTGTAAAAACAAAGCAGATAAAAACTGATGTTTATGTAAAAACAGAAAAGCAACGGAACAAGATGTGGACTGAATTTCATTAAAAGCTGGTAAATGTACAGAAGCATGCAGGTTTATCTCTCGAACGTGTTAAGGCTCCTTGCAGATTCTGCTATTGAGGTGATGAAACTTTTTGAGTGTGTGGTCAGAATGTGACCTTCAGCAGGTTGGGACCCTCCAGTGAGGGTTCAGGGTAAATCCCTATGGGATTGACTAATACTGTAACTCCACAATGGGTTCTGATGAACAGCAGTGTCAACTTCCCTTCAGGCAGCCAGCAAAGTGACAGGGGATTACAGTAAATATACCGTAGTTGCATGTAAAATCTGAAATTGCAGGGCGACCACTGGTGACATGTCTCTGTTCTGATACTTGTATGATGGATGCTTGTTGTTGACAACGGTTGGCTGTGGACTGTTTTTGATTCACACAGTGAAACAAAGGTACCACCCATTAGCAGTCATTTCTGTTCCTAGGTTGCTAAGGAAAGATTACGAGCACCTTGTGGCTGGGTCTTTGCTCATGGGACCCGGCCAGGCTCAGCCCAAACGAGTGACGTGGGCTCGCCTTCCCGTAGGCCCATCACCCGTGGGAGGGTTCAGAAGGGGCCGATGCGGTGTGGTTTGGGGGGCAGTCGTGGGCCCCGACGACCCAATCCCAGGACATGGAATCTCAGTAACCTAATCCAAGTATCACAATATTAAAGTAATGTAAACTGATTATGTTTTGGATTACCTCACCCAGTGAAGATTTTTTTCATTAGAGGCCCTGATAATGAACTGACTAAAAGATTAGTTGGTTTCACTCAGACCAGACTAGTCCTATGAAACTCTTCAAGTGTTATAATGTGTACACTGTGCACAGTATTATATTGTTCTTTATTTTAAAATCTATTTTAAATTTGTAATCTCAGTTTTTACTAAATGTAACTCGAATGGAAAACAGTTACTTTTTTTGTATCCTGATTATGTAGTGTCATTGCATCCAACTGTTACTCCCCAAGCCTGGTTGCTAATAGGGGTGCAAATCACACATTTCATCACAATAATGATTCTTTGGACAACAACACAATATTTGCTGATATTACAAAGTCTGCCGTGACCTATGACCAATATCAGGTAATATCATATGTCAAATCAAAAAAAGCAAAATTATGATTCAACACTTTTATGACTGAACTCCTCCAGACATTAGTGACACAGACACACCATCAGAAATTCAAAACAGAAGTGTATCTTAAAGATGACCATATAATTTCATAATTTCACTGAAATCTGCATTGAAGATGATGGTGGTGGGGTGCAGAGTGGCAACTAAAGGTAGATTTATCGCTTATAAAATTAATCACCAACTACTTTGATAATCAATTAATTGTTTTACGTTTTTTTTTTCTTTAAGAAAAAATGTCTAAATTCTCTGATTCCAGCTCCTTAAATGTGAATATTTCTGATATCTTCACTCCACTATGACAGTGAACTGAATATCTTTGGGTGTGGACAAAACAAGACATTTGAGGACGGCACCTTAGACTTAGGGAAACAATGACCAACATTTTTCACTATTTTCTCACATTTTTTAGGCAAGTAACTAAACAAGAAAATAATCAACCAATTAATCAACTCATAATCATAGTAGTAGCGTAGAACATAATCATTAGTTGCAGCCTTAGGTAGACTTTTTAGAAACTTTCTGTACAAAACACCAATTACTTTGAGGTCAGACATGAGACATGGTGCTCAGTGCAGAGCTCATGTCACAGGGCGATGCATTCATCTCAGCATGTTGTATTAAAGGAAAACTTCTACACCAAAAACAGACAGGACGACTCCAATAAACTACAAAATGCCACTGCTAAATATTGATCCCATGCCAAACGGCAGAGTGGTTGAAAATATTTCAAAAATAAAATGTGAATATTATTGCAGACCTAAACTTATTACAGTTGCATTTCTTTCCCTCTGTTGGGGCTGTTTTAAGAAGCAGCTGTGACCACCAATACATTTTTACATATTTTAATGTTTGTATTTAATGAACTATCTGTTCCTGGATAATGTGCTCGATAGTAACCTCTGACAGAGCAGAGGCCACTTTTATGAGGCTTGATTTAGACTCCTTGCAGGAACTGAACTCTGAACCTTTATGGTGATACTGCTCTTGTGTTCTGTGGCCTACTACCCTTACAGAGTGTTGTGAAAACTGGAGGTGCTAACAGGCTAACAGGTGCTCAAGACAGTTTGTTTTAGAGCGCAGTTTGCGATTTCAGGTGTTATTCATGATCATGGAGACACATGACACATCTTAGCACATTAATTTTGCATCATGTGAAAAAAAAAAAAAATTTGGCCATGACTTGTAACACTTACATCAAGTCAGTCTTATGACTTATAGTATGACATTTTCCCTCATTACATCAAATTGTTATGACACATCAGCAGTCAAGTGCACATTTTGATTATCTTGTATGTTTGAAACTGGAGAGTATAATCAAAATACTTGTATTACTTAGTTGGCAAGAGTATGTGGTGTTTTTGGGGAATGGCAGTGTTGGCTGGTTGGTTGCTCAGTCATTCTTCACTCTTCATTCTTGGTCCCCTAATTTCCTCAAGTGCCATCAACAGGTGAAAACGTTCACCTACTCAGTGAAATATCTCAACATCTAGATGGACTAGCACATTTTTTTTTGCACAGAAATGCAAAGTTCCCAGGGGATGCACCATAATGACTTTGGTAATCAAAATAATGTCACCAGCAGGTTGACATTTTGGTTCAGAGTGAAATGTCCTGACAAGCATTGGGTGGACTGCTGTAAAATTTGGTGCAGACATTAATGTTTCTTGCAGGATGAATTCACCCTTCATAATCCCTGCCTATTTTAGCTTTGTGCTCCAGTGACAGTTGAGCATGCTTGGTGCCTCAGCCAGCTTTCCTCTTTCCTGGTTCCTCTACTACAAGGCTTGTCTACACTAAAAAGACATTTTGAAAGACGTTGCTGGGGGACCTGTAAAAGCAACATCTATTCACATCTTAGCTAACGGTAGCAAAATGCAAGCTAACAAGAAATATGTCATCCTGTGGATTTAATACAGTAGATTGAGAGTGTGATTATCTCTTCATGTATCTCTGGTCCCAGATTCATTTCAAAATAGATTTCTAATGCAAAACTGTTTTTTGTCTGTCTTCTTCTTGACAAATGTGAAAAAAGTAAAATGTGTAATTCTAAAATAAAAGAACAATATCTGGGTAAAACCTCAGTGAACAGTAAATGTGCAGAGCCATGCAGGGATGTCTCATAAACATGTCAACATTTCTTGCACATTATCTTTTGGAGGTGATGAAACTTGTTGACTGTGTGGTCAAAATGGGACCTTCAGTGAGGGTTCAGGGTAAATCCCTGTGGGTTTGAGTAATAATGACACTTTGGTTTCAGGTAAACAGCAGTTTCAACTATAACAGATTTCCCTACAGGTAGCCTGCAAAACTAAATATGATATACTGCATGTGGGAACTAAATGCTAATTACAGGCTGGATGATCAGCCAGAATTTTAGAAAAAGAACATCTCTAAACGTACCAGCCTTTTTTCACTGCTAAAACACAGACTATATGCTACACTTCCTTAACATTCATTATAACCCCTGCTGTATTTCTGATTCATTCTGAGAAAAATATCCGCACATTTTCTCAGAATGACTCAGCTCTGCTATAATATTCTTTGCGAACTTTGAAAATGATTTACAGCATTGAAGTGCTGTATTTTCTTCGTAACTTTCCTCCCTATAACTACCCAACACATGGCTTAAATCATGGCAACAGCTGATAGGTTGAAAAACTTGTGCAGCAGATGAGGCCATTTGTAACTGATTATGAATTAATTCCTATAAACAGCACATAAAATCATGACTGCCTTTTGACCAAAATAATTACATTCCTTCTGAAGAAAGTCATTCATTCATTAAATTTCTGTAACTGCTTATTTCGTAAGGGTTGCAGGCTGCTGGAGCTTATCCCAGCTGACATTGGGCGAGAGGCGGGGTCTGAAGAAAGTCAGATCCAGTAAATTAAATAAAGTAGACAAACATGAGGGCTGCAGAGTAGTTGTGGGTTCATTTACGACAAAAATGTTATTCTGTCTATTATGTTGCATTTTCTTGGATGCACCGTAGCTTGCAGTAGAGATGGTAGAGGGTGTATTGCCCTCAGATATGCATTTCAAGGGACAATATGTAAGACCCTAGTGTTCAAAAATGAGTTCTGTAGTCCAAATAGTGAGTTGGATCCATAGATGATAAACTATATTGAACTTATTTAATATATGTTGGTTTGTAAGTTTGTAAGTTGATGGTTTCAGGTAAACATAAGTTTCAACAGTAACAACTTTCCCCACTAACCTGACGCGCCAGATGGCTTGTTACACCTGATCTTGCAACCTTGCGAATCCAGCTGCTTGGCAAGGTAATTTCCCTCCCGGTAGCCTGCAAAACAAAGTATGATATATTGTGTCTGCATATAGGACCCAATAAGTTAATTACAGGTTGCTTGATCAGCCAGAATTGTGAAAAAACAAAACAACAACAAAAAACAATATCTATAAAAATACTAGCGTTTTTTCATACAACTCATTGCTAAATCATAGGCTACATGCTACACTTCCTGAACATTAATTATAGCCTTCATGCTACAGCCAATGTCTGATTCATTCTGAGAAAAATATCTGTGCTTTTCCTCAGAATGACTCAACTCTGCAATGATATTCTCTGGAATCCTATTTAATATATCATCTATGATAAAAGTGAGTTTTCCCCCTGCATGCACCATTCTACGAGTTTAAGCCAGTCATGCCAAAAACAAAAGTTCACAGCTCTGCTCTGACACTATGGAGTTTGAGTTCAGCGACTGCCTGCATCACTGCCCGCCAAACTCCAGTATCATTTTGCTCAATTTAACTGCTATCAACATCTACTCTTTCAAAAAGATTATTTATGATTTCTTATGACAGACACTTACATTACAGTGTACGTTTGCCAATAGTAATAAAAATGAAATGGACAAACAAAAACAGATATTGGAGAACAGACTGGCTGTAGTGTTCTTGTTGGAGAAGTCAATATTTCAATATGAAATGTTTCCTTAATCTCTGATGATATATCATAGTAATTTTATGATTTAGTACAGTAAATACATTTCTCCTTTAAAATGTACTTTTTTTTGCCAAATCCAAATGTAGTGATCTATTTTTAAGCAACTGCACTTTGCAGTTAGCAGTTGTGCCATACAACTGATGACCTTTCCACAGAAAGATATCCAAAGAAAATAACACTGATGCCTTTTGCCGCTGCAATTTGTTTTTCAAATAAAAGTGTCCCATCCTCAATATTAAGGTGCATATAAACAGAAATTCAGCCTGTCTGTGCAGGTAGACAGTTTGCCAAGTGACTTCAATTGGTTGTCCAGGGCTCATGGAACAAGTTTGTTGATAAAAACATTTGCATGATGCCGCACCTATGTGGTTTCATTGACAGTATGTTTGTAACTTCTGCTTTGTTTTCTAATGGCTCTCTGCCATCAAGAACAGTCTGTTAGCAGGAGCAAATTTTCCTGAAACACTACTGTAACCGTAGTCATGCCAGTAATACCAAGCCCTGCATTATTTCCGTGGCAAAGGTGCCATCTTAAAATAGTTTGGAACTTAAAGGTGAGTTCTGGGTAGATTATATTACTGAAACCTGTAGCAGTAGCTGTTAAACTTGTTTGTGGTTTTATTAAATGTCCAACGAAGTGTTACACAGCTCATGAATTTCCAGTAGGAATCTACTACCTCTTGAAGTCAGTAACTCATGACTTCCACAGAAATATATGTGAAACTAGTTGCCACTCTGAAGACAACGAAACTGAGCACACACACTCACACACACACTAGTAAGAGATAAGGAATGCACACGACTGGACTATGTAAACAGATAAGCAGTTTTTGCCTGTTTCCTGTGTCTGTGTTCTCTCAAGTCTTGCACATGTCATCAAACCTGCCCGCAGATAGGACTGAGGCCAACACGGATGAAGAACAATGATGCAAGGACGCCGTGCATGTGGGCGGGACAATAACAGTGATGTAACAGCAGACAGTTTCTCTCATGAAGGAATTTCCTGCTAAATGGGTCAAGGTAAACAGCTAGACTGAAACACAGAGACTGAGACAAAGAAACAGAAAGGTTATTTAAAATACCACTTTCGTGTTTCTTTTTTCATCATGTTTCAGGTTTGTTTTTTTTGTTTTTATTTAAGCGAAGTCAGCTGCACAAATACAAGCGGGAGCATGTGAAGGCAACACATGCTTCATGTGCTAGCCAGCTTTTATCATAAAAAGATTGTGCAGCCTCACTTGTGATGGCGTGAGAATAATGCTGTGTTAGTTGCACTTTACATGCAGTTTCTTGGAGAGAGAAGAGTGAAAAAGCTGCAAATCATAACACACACCAGAGATGACGACACTGTGGCTTCAGGTGTTCATTCATGCTCGCCCCATGATTTAACAGAGGGAAAGAAAAAAGGTCTGCCTCCAATAGCAGAATAATTCTGGTCCGTGCACATACAGCAGACAAAAGACAGCTCAGCAGTTTTAAAGCTACAGTATGTAAGATTTTCACATTAAAATGTCTAAAAAGGCAAGACTTATGTTACATATTTTGTTGAGCTATCGACTTGCATTATCCTCAATGTTTTCAGCAATGGTCAAACCATAGAAATTCATAGTTTATTCAAGGTTCTCTACCAGCAAGGATGTATTTAGTCATTTTGGAGCCAAAGGCAAGCAAAGGCATGAGGCCCTCCATATCCTTTGTTCTCCCCCTTTTTCCAGTCCCTGAATGAACAACCTTTTATTTATGGTGGAGTGTGGAGGATGAATAGCAGTCTCACAGCCTGTGGAAAGAAGCTGTTCATCAACATCCATGAACCCGCGCTACTTCGACTTCAACAATGTCAATGTCGAAGGACTTGGATTATAACAGTTTTTAAAATTATATATTTATAGTTATTGTAATGGTTATTATACTCTATTGTTTTACACTATGATAAAATAAATATAAAATAATATCTTCTTGTTTTTGTTCAGCCTCCTTATAACTTTCAGGGTGTGTTGTTTTCATGTCAAAAATAGTGCATCTGACTGTTGTACTGTCATGCCACTTCTGTTTATCGACACAAACATTATACAGAAATACTGAAAACGTGAAAAATGGTGCAGCCACCCAAGTTTTGTATGTATATCATCTACAGTTTTTTGAAGGAATCGATACCAAATAAGTAGCTTGTGAGAATCAATGTATGAATCCTGCAGAATCAGTCTTTATGGCAGTATTGTGGGATATCCATTTGAAAGGGGTTAGTGTTTCAGATTAAGGGTGAAGTTTGCTCATTACACAACACCAAACAAACATGACTACCTGTCTTCTATTCCAGTTCCATGAGACAGAGACATTAATCAGATGTTTAACCGATCCAGACCTGCGCTCTGGCAGAGTCAGATAAAGCTTGGCATGATCACATAATAAACACAGTGTAATAATTAAACCAGTTTTGCTGTGTGGGTGTCGAGGGATTCCCTCAGTCCTTTCTGTTAGCTTTTTATTGTGGAGGGGCGGGAGTTAACTGAGCATGGGATTCCCACTTTCTCTCTGTGTGTGTGGGAAGACATGAGCTATATTAAGACTCAATCTCCACAACAAGTATCACAGTCTGCATTATGGAGGGACACCAGGCAGAACAAGAGGAGACTCTGATGGAGGTCAAGGTGCAGATGGACAGTTTGGAAGTCGTTCAACAGCCTGGAAGTTCACCTGCCGACCACCGAGGCTGCTTCAAGTGCGTGGTCGCTTTGGCAGCAGCGATGGGACTGATCGTTGTGGCTCTGGTGGCGGGATTTATCCTGCAATTTTCCATGTTCACGTCATCATGCAACCAGGTGAGAAAAAGCTCAGAGCACTGATAGAACTGAGATCTCTGCGTGTATGATGTCTGTCTGTACTCTAATAATGGTTCCAAAAGGGTTCTTCCTGAAGGGCTGAGGTTCTACTCAGAACCGTTTTTTGACAACAGGGTTTGTCATGGGTTCTTTGTAAGACAAAAGGGTTCCATTAGAACCCTTTTCACCCAAAGAACCCCTTCTGGAAGACAGCTCTTCAAGGATTGTCAAAATCCTCAAACTCTTTCATCAAAGGTTCTTTCTACTGTAATATAAAAGGATCGGGGGTTCTAGTGGGGGTTCTAGGGCTCGGTATCAGTTCTCAACATTGTTAAAGCATCTATTGAAATTACCCGGTCCCAAGTACTATCAAAACCTCTTCAGTCAAACCATACCTGAATTCAATTCTTTTGGTACCCAGATCTAGAAAAAAGTGACTATTTGTATGGCAGCCAATCACAGCAAGCGTTCTTTGTAAAGAAGGAACCTTTGAAAAAAGGTAAATTAAGCACTGGTATTGTGATTTTTTAAATTATACCCAGAGATTGTGTGATGAAATCCTAAGAATAAAAAGATTCTCTTTAGAACTCCCTGTATATGTTCTCATAGAACGGTTCTCTGTAGAATCTCTCACAGGGGGTCTGGGGTGAAATCTTTTGCAGTTCTTGGCATAACTCTTTGTTAAGGAATTTTCCAGTCTTAGGTATCATACTAAGGGCTTGGAGTCACTGAGAGACCAACACTAACTTTTAACGGACATAGCGTCCCTCTGTCTTCTGTCAACAAAGAGAACAACCTGATAGTTTTGTGATGTCAGCTAAGGTCGTAAATGTGTTTGTTGTGTCTCTATGAAAGGAGCAGACACAACTGTTGTCACATCACTGGCCTGTGAAGAATGGGAGGAAAGGCCACAGAGCTGTGGTCTCAGACATTGTATATTCATACTTACCATGTTTGGATTTGCAGACCAACAGTCTAATTCAACATGCTGTAGATGTGTTGGGTCTCACCTTATTTAGGCATATATTCATTATGACCTCATTGGTGAATGTTTAAAGACAATCCTGGAGGACCAAAACGCAGGACAAAGCGTGTACTGATTATTCCTTCATTCTCCTTGGCCAAGTATTATTAAACAAATTTCAGTGGAGGACATATTGGACTCCTGGTATACTTTCTCCTTTTGATGTATGGACAAAAAATAAAATAAAATCACCCTCTATGTTAGGTTCTATGTAGGACTCTCTCAAAGGTTTCCAAGTGGAACCTTCTCTTCTACCATAAGGGTTCTCCTATGGCAACAAGTCAAAGAATGCTTTATGGTGCTAGCTGGCACCTTTATTTATAAGAGTGTGTAATCAATCTGTCTGTCTACAGGGTGCTCTGCCACTGAATACTTCAACAACAGCCAACGTAGCTGGTTCTCTAAATAGTAAGCATCTCTTTTTCACTTGCTTCCAACATCCCTATTAAGGTGTTGCTTTGTCAGTGTGCTGATGGAAAAATGTCCTTCTCCTCCACAGAGAGTGAAGAGCTGGGAAGATACGACATCTTCACTGTGGATAAAGGTGCAAAGTACATAATCTACGTGAATGTGGAGTTCTCAGACATCATCAGCGAAGAGGTTGAGCTTGTACAAACAGTAAATGGACGTGACTTGATCCTCAAAACCAAGAATGTGACCCAAAGAGAGGTGATTTTTCTAGAAGAGGTCACACTGGTGGATGGCAGCAGGATCAGCATTTACTTCGACTCTGCCTACAGAAACAGCTCGTTCCGTGTCTTTGAACTCTGACCAGGCTGAAATCAGACTCTCTGAGGCACAAACTGTTGTCAGGGCTCCATTTCCTGTATGTGTGACAAGCTACTGTATTAAGCTCTCAAAACCTGTTGCTGTGATGTTATGCAATTTCTCTGGGTCCACATGTGTGCACTTATCAGGAGGTGGTTTCAGGAAAAGCAGAGCGGCTGTGTTTGCTCTGGAAAGAGTGGGCGTTGTCGCTCTGAAGTCACATGAAGAAGGATGTCTTTATTTCACTAACCAACCAAAGTTATCGGTTGTTTCATCATCATTGTGGATGAGTGATGACATAGAAAAAAAAAATTAAAAATAAATTTAAGGAGAAAGGCCAGTCAGCAGAAGCTGTTCATTTAATTTGAAATATCTGTTTTGACAAGAAATTGCTACAAATTCCAAAGATAACTCATAACTCACTCATAATGCGCTTTACTTCCTTGCTCACCATCATTCTGTAAGAACACATACCACACAAATACTGTTATTCACACTTTCAGAGGAAAAAGTTTCTTGCGCGTAGTCATTTTCATTTCTCTGATTGACTGCTCGTACCTGTGAGGATGTCCAACCAGGCAAGAACCACATGTTTCATTTCCACTTTCACAAGCCAACCAACTCACAGTTTATTATATTAAAATATAATAATTTATATAAATGATGTAAAAACTTATAGAGGTGAACGGTTTTCATAATGTAAAAAAATTGTGTAAAATATCAAATGAAAAAAGTTTGCTTTATGTGAATGATAAAATACTCCAGTTGCTTTGTATTTAGTTGAGTTAGTTAGTTCACTTGTGTTGTGAGTTGAAAGCTGTATGTTGTGTTGATTCTATTTTTCTGATTTTTATTTTGCAATATATTGTGAATAAAATGTAATTAATGTTGAATAATTGTGACTTTTTATTGTTTATTTTGGGAGTTTCAAGGATATAAGTTTTATAATTTTCAGGTGTACTGTATCTTAGTGTATTATTACAATACCCACAGCCCCATATAGCCTACAGTCCTTAGTAAAATTCACATTTCATGTTTCAAAGAACGGTGTTTGCTTGCTGAGCCATGGCAGACAGACAATGACATTTGTACTGATACAGTACCAATGCCGGTTCGTGGAATTTGGCACCAGTACCCAACAGTACCTTTTTTTTGGTACTTTATTCTCTCTGTAATACCAAAAATGTAATTTCTACCATAACAATTAGTCTAAACTTTTCAAGTTCAACATTGTTATTTATTTATAATAATAAATAAATAAATAAAACACACTATTGTGGCATCTATATAGCATGTTTGTCAGGAGTTTCAGACACAGCCAGTGGCTGATTGTTGGTTAACACTAGTGAAAATACTATTCTAACCAACAAACTCATCCAATGAACTAATTAATCACCTGAAGATGTTGATGAAGTTGTCGATGTCTCACTTTGAGTTTTGTTTTCCATGGAGGCTTAGGTTACACTGTTTAGGCGCTGACTACAGGCACGCTAACATTAGCTGTTTTCACAGCTCTCAGGCTATGAAAACATCTGCATCCAACTTTGCTCTCAGCTTAAGTCTGCACACCATGTGACTCAAATGTGTTTTTACACTTTAAGAGCCGGTGTGTAGGATTTAGTGGCATATAGCCATGAGCTTGCAGATTGCAAGATCTTGTCTCTCTCTCCTCTACCAAGTGTGCAGAAGAACCTACAGTGGACACGAAACTTGTGCAAAATGTGAAAGACCATATCTGGAGCCAGTGTTTGGTTTGTTCATTCTGGGCTACTGTAGAAACACAGTGGCCCAACACAGTGACACAACATGGAGGCCTCCATGGACCCTTTGTAGATATAACTAACCCATTCTAAGGTAATGAAAACATGATTCTCTATTTTCAGGTGATCCTGCATTAATGGAAACATATTTATGAATGTTACATTCCATTTCTGCCACATTCTGCCAATGAATTGCTGTAAGTCTTACAGATTAGACCTTTAATGTTTTTTTTTAATCCATTTTTATTGAGTGAAATACATCTGTTCTATTAATTTTCAGGGTTGGTATCACCAGCTGTTCTGGTGAAACATGAGTTTAGAAAAGTATGACTGTAATGCAATGGAAAAATATTTATTAATAATAAATATAATATCATTTTAAGAAAAGGGTGTTGGTAATATTCATATTTATTGTGATTGTGTTGTTTTTTTTAATTTCCTCTATTTCTTATTATGACATTTAGAGTGGTGATGTAATTTTAATTTGATATATTATGATGTTAATATATGTCTATAAGACAGCTAGAAAGCAATTTAACACACCTCATAAAATGCATAAAATATTGAAATTGCAGTTCTGTATTTGCAATAATTCTTCAGTTGAGAAGCTTTCCTGCTGTCAGATATCAAACAATTACCTGTTTCTCTATGACACATTGTTATACGCCCACATGCTTAAACTCCTGCCAGCCAGAGGAAGTGAAAGTTTACATGCCAGCAATCTGTTAGTGCAGCACAACTGTGTATCATCATCATGATGCAATCAATGTCTACAGGAAAACTCCCAGTTCACCTGCCCCCAAGCATCCACCAACGCAAAATCACAATGTTTACATAGGCCTTAAGGGACTTTTAATCCATGCAATTAGTGATATATTTTTCTACCTTAAGTCAAACTGGGAATGAATAATGACCCTGAGGCTTTGAATCAGGGAATTTACTGTGATACTGTACACTGTAAAAAGAAAAAGATGAGAAAAGTGAAAATTTCAAGGCAACTTACTGCTACTTACTTGTATCTTAAACTCAAACATTCAAGTTTATCTAAAGAAGAAATCTTAATCATCTCAACTCAAGATTATAGGTCAGCGAAACTTATTTTAGTTTACGTCAAAACAAAAGAGTTTGAGCTCACAACTCAAAAATCTTTTGCAGTAAGTTGTCTTGAAATTCTGGGTTGTTTCAACTTTTTATTTTCTTACAGTGTATGAAATATTTTGCCAACAAGCAGTCAAGTTAATTTTTATTCAGTGTTGTCCAATGTCACACTTCACAAGATATAGTTCAAAGGTCAGTTCATAGAGATTAAAATGAACTACTTCATGGTCACAGTTAACCATTTTCAATTTTGAAGTCCACAGTTCCAAAAATAAAACTAGCTCACATTGAAAAATGTAATTTTGAATAGAGCCTCTATAGAATAGAATTTGAATAGAACCTTTTAATTTGAATGGCCAGGATAACTTGTGTATATATATACACAACATTTTTTAACAGTTTGACTGCGTTTTAGACGATAAACAAATCTGGGGATGTACCGCCGTTATTATGGTGGTGTCTCCATAAAGCATAAATAAGAGTGAATGCGAGCTGTCATGACAGGGATAAAAATTTCAACTTTCACCTTTACTTTTTGAGTAATGTTACTTTTGACAAAGATGTCAAGGAACCTGTGCAGTTCAGCTGCTCCAACAGTAGCATTAAACTTCAACCTTGGAGAAAAACAGAATGCAAAATACACAAGCCTTTACTGCATGAAGAGCACCGCTGTCTGTGACTACACACTCTACAGAAATTCACTAAGCATTCAGAGGACCACAGAAGTGGATCAAGTATATTAACAGAATGGAAAATCTTGAATACCTATGATTCATTTATTTCTCTAAATATCACACAGTACTTCATCACTTAAATGTGGCAGAGGTGGTCCATTTTTTCTTTATTTCTCCGACTACTATCCAAAGAGTATTTAAGAATGTTAATATTAGCAGGCAACAGCGGACATGGTGTCTAAGGGAAGCCCAGCCCTGTGAGTGATCTCACAGGAGTGAACATTTTAAGACACTATGAGAAAATTTCATGAAAATTTAGCCAATCTTTGGTTTCCTTCTATACACGACCAACAGACACAGAGGACAGCCACTTCAACGTGCCACCGTACCACTGGCGGCGCTGCTCGATGGCGGAACACACAAAGCGGTCGCCGGATTCATCTGTACAGCAGACAGCAACCACACCAACATACTGTTGAAATTTCCAACTAGGAATTTAGAAATTCCATCATTTCAGTTCAAACAGAACGCACCATAATGTATGATGTAGACATAGGAGACAAACATACACCTCGGCTCTATCTGTCCTCTCCTCAGTGTGACACATCTGTCTGCAGGGTGGCCCAGGTCATACACTTCATGCTTCATGATAGAGCTTTTATATCATGTCAACACTTCTGTTCATATTCATTTCGCACATTCTGTCTCTCGCTGTTTCTCTCTCTGCATCACACTTTTTTTTTTCACCAACTGCTGTTGCTCACTCTCTCAGGAACGAACAACGTTCACATTCAAATTCATTAGTTGCAAAATCAATCATTCAGTGCACCACTTATCAAGAACATGAGCATCTTCAATGAATTACATTATTTTTGAGCATTCATGCACAACACTGGCTTTTTTATGCAGTGCCAATTCTAACAGAGGTTATCTCAGGGCTTTTTTTTTTGGTAGGAGGCATTTTTCACCTTTGTTTAATAGTGACAGGCGAAGATATGACAGGAAAGGGGGTAGAGAGAGAGGGGATGACACACAGCAAATGGGTCACAGGCAGGAGTTGAACCAGTGGCCGCTGCAGAGGACTGATACCCTCAGTATCTGGGGCAAACGCTCTACCAGCTGAGCTACAGGGGCTCCCTCTCAGGGCACTTTTTACATTTTTTTTACATAGAGTTTAGACTCTTTATAATACTTACAGAGACTGAACAGTTCTTACTATGAGCAAGCACTGTGCGACAGTGGTGAGGAAAAACTTCCTTTTAACTGGCAGAAAGCTTGAGCAGAACCAGGCTCTGGGTGGTCTTCTGCCTGGATCAGCTGGTACTTCACATACATGTTGTGAGGTAGTTTGTCAGACCACTACTTTTATATGGCAACCATTAAAACAGAAAATAAAATAACGAAGTGACATGCGGAAGGAAAGACATTGAGTAGAATGAGCACATAGAAAACGATAAAGTATGAAAACCTTATTTAAATAAACTGGAAAATACATTCATCTATGTGAAAATTTTCAAAAAGCAACAGTTTTGCTTTGTCAGTAAACTGATCATCAAAATGATTAATTTTGCAGTTAAAGGGTGGAGCTGCATCTGTCGTACCAGCAAAAAAAAGGTGTACTTTTTTGTTTTCTTTCTTGAACTCAGTGAACTTTCAGTCTAAGTGTATTTCATTGTCTGCTTCTGCATTCTGCGTCTAAAAAAGAAGTACTTTGAGACAGATGATTGGTTTCATTTCAGCTACCATTCTGACGGAAAAAAACTTGTATAGAACAATATTAATGATAGCTCTGTTCCATGATAAGGATAGATGATAAAGTTTACATGATAAGGATAGATGAATATACACAACCTTAGTGTCAAGCAAGCTGACTGGTTGTAAAGAAAAAACACATTATACTCAAAATCCATGCAGGTCTCAAAGAAGTTTTCAGGATTAACATTGCATTAGCCTTCAAGCCTGGAGAAGCAGGTTTTAGACTTGAGCGAGCATGCATAATATCAGGAATGGTATGCAGCCATTATCAATGTTTGTGACAAGTGCTGTGAGAAAAATCTTTTTTCCTTTCTAAATTATTCATCATCTTAAAATTCATAGCCTGCCATTACACAGCAGAGCTAACATCCTGCATGACCATACCTGTTACACTGAACAAGTTGAAACTATAAATAGAAACATTATCTCCCTGACTTCAAAGTTACCGTAAGTGGCGAAAGCCTTGCCCGATACACCTACACACATGTGGCTTGTGGCTGTTCACATATTTGCTCAGACTGTGAGCACATGGAAAAAACAAAAAACAAAAAACATGGTGAACTGGATATATGCATTTAAAGAAATTTCAGCTGTCAGGATCTAATCCTCTGATTTACTGAAATATGTTTTCCTTTGTACTCTGATACACTGAGTATCTGAAATATGGGTAATGAAGTCAAAAATTGATCACAGGACAAAAAAAAAGATTGGAATAATAATAAGTTCTGAAACTAGTATGAGTATTGGTATTGATAAGCTAAGAGCCAAAACTGAATCAGTTGGAACTCCTGAGAAAAATTATTGTGTGGGTGGAGTAACGTGATAGTTGGAGATTAGCAAAGATGCTGATTGTGTATTCAGTGTGAATGCATGTAGATTGCACATGGACTTCCAATGTGAGGGTAATAGTGAAACTAACTATCCAATGCCCAAACTCTGCATTTAATGTTTTATGTTGTAGAATGTTTCATCCTACAACACATGGCTCCGTATTGAGATGCAAGATGCAGTTTGATCTATGCAACGTACAGGGAAAAAAAAAAAAGTTATATACAAAAATTATATCCAGTAAAATGGGTGAACGGATAATAAGCCAGAATTTAATAAGCAGCATTGCCCACAGTTTCACAAACAGTCATAGAAAGTTGTCCAGCAATTTAGATCTGTCTCACCATCTCATGGTACTGAGGATGTGAGACTAGGTAAGTTCAGAAAGCGGCTAAGAAAAGTTGTCAAGCAATGGATTACACAGAGAGGAAATACGAACGAATAAAATCAAGAGTGTACACTAAATGATAGGACTGACGAAAGGTTTCGTATTGGTAGAATATGCAGATTTAACTCGGCCAGCTAATGTGATAATGGTTAACTTATGGACACATTAAATTAGTCAGCATTGCCCACAGTTTCATAAAGAGATACAGAAGTGGATCACCATCACGAACATTATCTTTTTTTGCTCACTGTCCAGGAAAATGACATATAACACTAGGACCACCGAGATTCCACGACCGGGTCATTTGTGTCCCTCACGAGCAACAACATCTGTCAGTGCAGAAGTCATTTATAGAAGTCGTATATTCTGAATGATAAGGATGACTTGGCAAAACAACTTTTTCAGTTTATGAAGATTAATTACTGTCACTCAATCATTACACAGTATTAAGTGCTTAGATTTCAGATTTTAGACACTGACATAGATTTTTTTTATGTAATATCAAATGTGGGTTAAGAAGTTCTTTACTGATTACTTCAAAAAATACTATGGATGCATCTGTTTAGTTGTTCATTTGTACATGTGTGATGTATCAATGTTGTATTAGGAGGGGAAATGGACGCATTAATTTGCCTTTTATGCCTATTATGTTGCTGTCAAAATAAAACTAAATTCCGATGCATCTTCTGTTGTTTATCAAGATGCTAGTTCTGCTCACAACCAACCATATTGTTGCTTGTGATCCACAAAATCTGGGGACTGTCATTATTAAGACTGACCCCTGAACAAATACATGTAAACGGAGGAGCTCCAGTTTTTCTGAATAAAAAACACTACAGAGGAAACACAGCTGCTGTAAACTGTGGCCTAAAAATGCACATTTGCAAACTACTGCTCTTAACTATAACTCATATAATGATTGTACCATTTATGAAAATACTTGTCATTACGCACATGTGCAGGATGCCATTATAAAGACGGAAACACACACAGGCTACATACAGGATTATATCTATTGGCATTATCTCTGACATCCTCTTTGCATCTTTATCAGGCAATTGCATCAAACCTCCAACATTATAAACAAGTCTTCATAACCATAACATAACAGTAACAATTACTTTCTCTCGCATAATTATAAAAATAATAATAATCACAGTTTTAAAATATTACCAAATTTAAAATGTAAAATGTACCTTTTTAATGCAAGTTAATAAGTTAAAGCACAGACATACAGAAGAAGGTGAACTAACTGTGAAACACACGGTGGTTTCTGATCAGAGAGACTGTTGGCTGAACAGAAACAGCTCCAGGATTGATCATGCCTGGTTGTTAATCTGGTCTGGAGCAGGCTAGCTGCACAGAATAAATCTCCATGGTAACTGACGGACCACCGCTTTCATGAAATCGAGTCAAGGTTAAGTAAAGCCCTCACAACAACTCAATTAATAAAATCTTTGGGACAAGATTACCCCAACAATTTGTGGCTGTAAAGACAACACTGAACGTAGAATCAGTAGGATTTGTCCGAGCGGTTCATAGACAGAAAGATAGCAGGACATCAAATACTGACATTTTGTGTTGGTAAAGTGTCCCGGGCACAGCAAAATAATGAGAAAACTAAAGAAAAACTGACAGAGGGCAGGGTCTCTACAGAGCCATCACTACTGGGTCGTAGGTAATGACTGACAGTTTATATTAAAAAGTATGTGAAAAAAAAAATTAATGTTGAAAAAGTTAAAAAAAAATTTATAAACCTATCAAAGCAAATTAATTCTAAAAGAGCTTGTCAGAGCAGCCATACTACATCGAACTGCAGTTCTTATGTCTTCAAGTTTGCTTCATTTGTAAAAATAAGCAAGTTTCTCTGTAGCAATGTAACAAAACCAGGTCGAATGTGCTCCTGAAGACGTAATTCAGGACATTTGTGCATATTCATTTTGAAAGAGTACTAGCCGATAGGGAAACTCCAAAATCAACCACTCACTCACACACTCAGTAAGTCAGGGACAGACTTTTTGCTGTGGTCCAACCAAAAATACACTCAGCAAAAATATAAGCGCAACACTTTAGTTTTTGCTCCCATTTTTTGAAGTTGAAGTGAAAGATCTCAGACTTTTTCTATGCATACGAAAAGGTTATTTCTTTCAAATTTTGTTCACAAATTTGTTAAAATCCACCCGACAGGTGTGGCATATGGAGACGCTAATTAAACAGCATGATTATTGCACAGATGTGTACTATAGAAGGCCAATGCAGTGTCTCAGTACAGTATATATGTATATGATATGTATGTCAGTGGGTGGGGTTGGTTAGGCTATGGCGTGAGGACTGGCTGAGATTATCAGAATAAATCAATAAGAGCCAGAGCAGGGCAGGGTGTGACTTTTTCCTTTTTGAAAAAATAGTATCTGTGAAAGAGCCACAGTTCACTTTCTACTTAACTGGCTTTTTTTTTTTTAAACAGTATGTTAAAGTAGCCTTTTACTGTGACCAGTACAAGTCACACCTGTGAACATCTGTGAACAAAATTTGAGAGAAATAATCCTTTTGTGTGCTGCAAAGAAGACTGAGATCTTTTACTTCACTCATGACAAAAGGGAGCAAAAAAAGTGTTTATATTTGTTTTGACTGTATATCCTTAGAGAACACACAGAAGTAGATAATCTGATTCAAGCAAACATAGACCCTACACAGTACCAACAACCAGATAAGCACTATTTAAATTTAGACTCATGACCAATTTGTTTAGTTTGATCTTGAGTAGTCTCCTGTCTCCTGTCTTGCAAGGCAGGCTTCCTTTCCCTCTCACTGACCAGACTTCAGCTTTTGCGTCATTATGATTTTGACATTTTTGGGCCAGATGTGTAGGCTTTATTTCCAATAAGAGGACCTCCACAGGAGGTGTTAAAAATTGAAAAAAAAACATAAAATAAAATAATCATGTGGAATATCAAACCACCTTACCACATCCCCCCCTTCCACCTCTGTGGGCTGACATTTGTGGTCAAAGTCATGTTGAGGTGATGTGTTGTAGGTGAGGGGATGACATAAGACTCCAAACTCTGGTCTGATCACTTGAAAAACTCCAAGGAAGAGTAGGTAAGATGATTCAGACTCATAACATCACTTCTAGTTTCCAAGGGAAAATACCTGTGTAATAAATACAGTATTAATAGATACACAATAAACACAAATAACTTCACTCTAACACACTTTTGCTTCAGAAAATGTAATTAATGAACTAATCATTTTTGTATGTCATTGCTCTGTGAAGCAGAAATGCTTCAACAAATTCATTTGATCTGATTTTTATATTAATTTATGAAATGATAAAGGGGGTCTCTCATAGTGATGAGCCTACAGGGAATTATCAGCTGAATCTGTAGCTCTCGTAGTGTTGTTTCAGTGAATAAAAACACACATTAGCTTTTCAGCACCAAACAGCAGACAGACAAAGAGACAAGCTGGAAATATTACCCTCAGGAGATGGTAGAGACCAAAAACGGAGCTAAAAGACAGTCAATATTTGATTTTTGCAGGAGGGCAGAAATATGACTTACACAAATATCCTGTCAATATTCTTAAAGACAATTATTTTAGTGAACTACAGGTGTAATTTATAATCCAAGGATGAAAAACTCTGTGATTATGTACTCAACAAAAATAGAAATGTAACACTTTTGTTCTTGCTCCCATTTTTCATAAGTTCATAAGTGAAAGATAAGTACAAGAAATATAAGATCTAAGACTTCTGTGCTGTTCTGTGTTCTTTTAAGCATATGCTGTGTGTGTGTGTAAATAAGGACACAGGTCCCTTCAGCTGCTAGGCAAAAAGCTAAATGAAAGATGGAGGATGAGAGAGAGAGAGAGAGAGAGAGAGAGAGAGAGGGAGAGAGAGGCATACTTTCCACTGGGTGAAGAACTGTCATTATTTTTACTTTGAGAGAGAATATGCAGTAATGGAATCTAATTTGAAGGCTGCACTCCATGAGGTAGACTTTGTTTCCACCACAGCTGACATCTGGACAGAAGGAACAAAAGGTTCCTGAGTGTTAACAGTTCACTGGATCAGCAGTTTGCAACTGTGGAGCACAAAAAGGCCACCAACAAGGTACGAAGTAATACTGTATAGTAATATAATGAGTTATGTCTATATGATGGATTATGTTGGCAAAGGTGAAGTTCTCATTAACACTGATATTAACGAATTTGTAGGCAGAATTTGAGAGAAAAAAACATTTTGTGGTCACAGAAGAAGTCTCAGATCTTTTACTTTTGTTTTTGTTTTTAAAAACAAAAGCTTGACTGTTATGTTTTTGTTGAGTATACTTAACTGGCAAAAGTGTCATTCAGGGCCACAGATAATAAGCAATGTCAAAGTAGTTAACCTCCTGGATAAAACTACATAACGTGCCACCAGCAAAAACAGTAATGCTAGCTGATGACTGCCAGCACTTTAAATTAAAATTCTTCAATTTGGATGAAGGATTTGCCTGAATGACTGTTGTTCGGATGCCTGACAAGGCTGTAATTACTGCCTTCTCTCAGTTGGTAAGGTGGCAGTAGCCTGGCATGCTTTAATGTCACAAAATGTCTTAAGGGGGAGGCTGGTGTGGAAGCAGGTGACTTAAACCCCAGACAGTGTGATTCAAGTCTAACCACAACCTACACATTTTTGCTGCTTAGGCTTTGATATTGGGGTGGCAGATCATTTTGATAAAGTCAGACTTGTTCTGGCATGGAAAAATTACCATTTTTTTTTTTTTTTTTTTAATTTAGGTATGATGTTATGATGTCTAACCAAAGTCATAACTTCCTTTTCATGAGAATCAAAACTTAGAAAGCTTGACAGAAACCAAGATCAGAACGTGAATTTAGTCTCAAATACTACACTAATACTACATATATCCTGCGTACATCCTTAGTATTGACTGATCTGTGAGGCTATACTGTGTTGAAATAAATCAACATAATGTTCAGTTTGTCTGTGTGTTGTGTTGCTGCAACACATTCAGAATCATTACCGCTTTTGCTGTTAGCAATTAAAGCCTCTGAAAACTTCCACAAAAATCAGAATGAAAATAAACATTCATAACTGTTAGAAAACCTGGTTCAAATATATCTAATTTTGCTGTTTAGACAGTTTTTTAAGAGTCTGTGGGCTTGTCAGCTTACATTTTATTGACAGCTGCCTCAGGAGTCCCAACAAAGAAGCTAAGTAACGATCTGCTGTGGACTGCTGTACATGTAGCCAGCAGCAAAATGGATTTTAGCCACCTAAATAAAGGACCACCTGACAAAAATCAACGTCGGTTTAAGGGTATACTATACAAAGGACGTTTGCCACTTTGTCGTTTTACAACAGGGAACTGAAGCCACCATCTCTGCTTTCTTTACAAATACCAGACGCCACAGGAGGTGTAAGATTTTTTGTTCGTTAGTTTGTGTTAATGTTTGACTTCAGTGTGATTTAAATTTTTTAACATGCTTTTTCAGGTCTGAACTAACATTTCTCACTGTGGTTCGAGACAGTGGTAGACCAGCAACTCCTGCGTACTACAGTGGAAAATTAATTTATGGCTGTGAAGACAGCAAAGATAGACGGGCTTTACCGACAGCAAACTGAAGCTGCTAACGGCAAAGTAAAGTAGGGAGAATGTTCTAAATATAGCATTCACTCATACCCTTATTGATTTCAGCCAGGCTGAATAACTGTTTGTGTTAAAGGAGTGATTTAACAGCCTCAGCTCCCGTTGTTGACTCAGAGCAGCTGCAGCAGCACGAGCAGACATGTTTTGTTGCACCCACATATCAACCGACATGGATTTTATGACTGGTTGGTGGAATTAATTTCGTGATTTTCATAATTAATCTCAAGCACAAACATGCCCAATTCAAACCCAATACAGGGAAGTGTACAAAAACTTGACAGTGACAATGTTTGGAATTTGGATTAAATCTGACTTCTAATACGTTTTATATGCTTACTATTATGCACTTAAGACCCTAAATTACATGGTTTGGAGACTATAATGGATTTGGGTTTACAGAGGCCTTAACAAGTGTCTCACTTAGTGCCTCCAAAATATATTTAAATAATCAATTTAATATCATAATTGTGCGGCAACCAGTAGACTTCAGCCAGATAAGTATATTGCACGTTTAATGGATGTTTATTGCAGTGGCAGAACATAGAGTTTGGCATTTAAGTTCCAACCTCATTACTCCCCACACATTATGTTTACATGGAAATATTGAGGAGTGATGATACAGTATCTTGGACCCTCTGCTGGAGCCTGCAGGTGGATGCTGGGGTGGTGATAAACAGGCAGTGACACTGATGTTATGCACCAACGGCACTGACAGGCAGAGGGAAATATGGGAGCTTTTAGCAGTTTAAATCGAGTGCCAGACTGGAAAGAGAAGGCTACATTTGGTTTGGCACATTAATGGCTTTAACTGATGACCACGAGTCAACAAGGAAAATCTTTAGTTGGAGGAAATTTTTATATATTGAATGGTTTGATAGTGTAGTGATTCGCACTCTTGCCTCACAGCAAGAAGACTATTGGTTTGATTCCCAGTTCGGACATGACCTTCCTGTGAGCCCTTCTCCACCAAATATGTTCTGAGTCTTCAAGTGGTGCCATTCAAGATCACTGAAATCTTGGTGCTATCCAGCAAACCATCCCGAAATTCTGTTTTGAGCAGAACCATTGTTATCCATAGGGGGCGCTGCACAACGTACAACAACCTGTAGAACATGATATGTCCACTTTGGTTCTCGAGAAACCTATTATTAAAACTGCTATTTTTTGGTTCCAGCTTTGAAACAACTTTTAGCGTTCCAAAACAATTTATTTTTGGTGGAAATGCTCCGAATGGTTCAAAATTAAGTGCTTGAACTAGAACGGGGCCAGCTTCATGTTGGTCGAAACCTATGACCTATGTGAAGTTTGCATGTTCTCCTCCGCTGCACAGTTACTCTCACTTCTCCTAATACTACAATGGTTTAAATGCAGAGACTGAATTTGACCGTATAACCACGCTACAGTTGTATGTGTAACAATAAAGTTGACCTTAATGGAATTTGACTGGCTTGATTAAGATCAAACTGAAATATCTGTGAGAACCTGAGTGCAACTTTATCTCAGATGACATTTAAATGTCGCTGCTTTAACACATTAAAAAACACTTCTTATGAAGAAGATCAATCCAAACATGGTCTGAGACATTAAGTAGCAGTCAGGGGATGAGTTTTCCCTTCTTGTGTATTTGGCAAAGTCTGCGGTGTGCTGCTGTACGTCACAAACCATTTATTTTTCCATTTATACCGCAGTCCATCAGGTTGCCCATTTGATCAGTTTTACATATCCCCCCCACCATGTGCGTGTGTGTGTGTCTGTTGTACATGTAGAACTCGCCTACAGTCTCTCCACCATCATCCATTTCCTTTACTGGGGGAGGTGATGCTGGAACACAGTATATCTTACCAATATCACTGGTCTGTTTTCCGCTGTGACAGAAAAACATCCCCTTCATGAAGAACAGCACACACCACACAGACCAGCTGACTTCCTGTGTAGATGTCAACGCAGGTAAACAAATGGTCCATTCATACTCACCCACATGCACTCGGCTCACTCTCAGATCAAAGACAACTCAACACGCACCATCCTCATATAATGATGTGTTGGTGCACTCATGATAAGGAGATGTGGGATCTTTGATTCAGTGTCACATGCCGGTTATGGTGAAACACTTGCACAATTTACAAAATTATATTTTTCCTCATTTCTTCATACCTCCTGCCCTGTTTGCAGGAACCCTTACTTTCAATAACACATGTGTGATTGTTTTGACAGTAACATTTTATTTGCATGTGACAGTCATAACCACATCATGTCACCTCTTGTGAACTTGCAGCCTTTATGCCAGAGTCTTTGTAATGACATCTTGACAGTGATTCCTGAATAAGACATTCTTTAGTTAAATGAGTTTGCTGTCCTATATAAACGTTCAACGATTCATCCTTTTTATTTACAGTGCAAGGCACCACACTAAACCTCTTAATGAGCCTACATGGGTATGTTTTATCAGGTAGACGTATGTTTTAACACGTTTCTTCATCATCAGTCATGTAAAAATATAGGATTTTCACACAGTCAGAGAAATTTAAAGTGTGCCTCCTCCTATAGTTCAGTTATTACGTAGACGGTTTATCGTAGGCAACTGGACTTGAGTGGGTTCTTGAAGATGGTTCACCTTTCATCCAAGAGGCTTCTTCAGAACTGAGGAAGTGAGGTGATTCTTGCCTACCATGACCCTTCTACAAATGCCATGACCTGGATGAGTGAGAGTCTTCACAGACAGTTCAGTTATTAGTTAAAATCAGCAGACCTGCGGAGTTTATCTCCCAAGGCTGCAGCCAGCGTAACCTGCACTGCACGCTCCATGCTCTTTTATGCTCTGAATTAAGGATTTATTTGGACCAAACCAGAACTGGTGATTGTTGGGGCAGTGGGAGGATGAACTAAGATGTTTTTGATGAGGGTTATTTTGTTCCTGTAAAGGGCTCCTGTGAGTTTGGCAAGAGCAATTAAACAGTTGTTTTCAATTATACAGAACAGATCTTACTCTTAAAATTACAGATGCTACTCTTAAAATAAGAGTAACATCTGCTCTGAATGTTCCATGGGTGTATCTGGATGAGGTGGCTGACAGCACGGCATGGTGCCCTGCATTTTTATCATGTTTCTCCTCTAGTTTTGTGGTATGTGGTAATTTTGAGACTTGGTTTGTAAAGTTTACAGCCTGTTACAGCATTGTTCTGTGGCCAATGATGCAGATAAAAAAACACAAGCTGAGCATCAAGTGCAGCAGCTAATATAAACATATCTATGATTCCCTTTAACTCCTCATTGAAACGTTCTCCCTGTGCGTTTTTGTAAGCTTCTATCTGTTTTATCCTGTAACTGTTTTACATACTGACGGGCAAAGTCAACTATGGGAGCTCCAGTAAATGATCTGAATCGTCGACTATTGGGGGTCAGCCCTAACCTTATTATCAAACTTAAAGAAACAGTTTTAATTTATGTGTTAATATTATTGTCATATGTGGTTGGTTTTAACAGTCCATCACGAGATCATTACAAGTGTGTCATGAATATTTTCTTGACCTCAAGTTAAGTGGTACATTTGGACTTGTCATAAAGATATCATTAAATGTTATATGGCCAGTTGCCAACAGCATACAGTAACAAGGTGATTTAGTTTACAGAATTACTTGACAGACAGACAGACAGACAGACATTGGTTAGCTAGTTTACTTGTTGCTAAAGTAGGCTAAACACTGTCTGCTGTTATCTGTAGCAGGAGTTGGCTAGTTAGCTTGGTTAGCTGTAGAGCTAGCTGCCTAATTAGCTGGCTCAGCCAGGAGCCAAAGCCAGTAAGAAATCACATTAGTATTTGTCCCCCATCATTAAAAAATGGCCATCAACCATCAAGGCCATGTTCGCTGAGAAATCCCAGTCCAAGCAGAGATAGCTTGCTAGCTACATGGCGGGACCCATGCAAAAGTGCTGACCAATCACTACAGCACATGTGCAACTCTCAACAGAGATAAGAAGAAGGTGAGATGTGTCACTAACAATGTCAACTTAACATTAGAAATGACATAATTGACCGAATATAACTTAATGACAGCAGTTATAAATATTTATAAAGACTCCTGCATGTTCATGACAGGTATCATGACATGGTTATAGAGTGTAATGATAATCTCATGCACACCCAAAAATCTACAGAAATATAGGGTTGGCAGCTGACCTATTTATGGCATAAAAGTACAGTATTTTTCTCTAAACTGTAGTGGAGTGGAAGTGCAAAGTAATAAAAGGACAAAAAAATGTCCTCCCGAAATTCCACACTAACATTCTACTTAGTAAGCTTAAACAGTATCTGAGATTTTTAGTATGTCTGAAACTTTAGTATGAAAGCAATGGTATGTTATGTGCACGCTATTTCTGGTGGAATATTATAGTATGCAATCACCAGACACTACGCTAGCACAAATATGTTGTTGGCATGGGTTACCATGGTTACTGGGTCCAACCGGCAAGGAGGCTCTGAGGAAGTGACGTGCAATGTCTTGAGCAGTGCGTCTGAAAAGATACATACTACTGTTTAAATGACACGGTATGTATACACAGGAAGTCAGCTGGTCTGTGTGGTGTGTATGTAAGTATGCTGACCAACAGTATACATTTCTGGAATATAAGGTACAGTATGTGATTTTGGATCAAGCAATCATGTAAGTAATAATAATAATAATCTGTAGCCTGTACTAGAGGCTAAATATTTTAATGGCAGTAAATCTTTTATTTGGGCACATAATCAGAGTAATCAGGGTATTAAGTGTGATACTGATTATTCAGCATCTCAGTCAGTTTGCAGTGTGGGACATTCACTGTTTACAATAACCTGATAGATTCTCGTTTCGTAGAAAAGAGAATGATATGGATGGGGGAGTCCCCACGGGTCTGCTCCCACCTACCACCTCTCACCTCTGTCTGTGAAAAAGTTGTAGATCAGTTTCATTAAAATATAAAAGATTCTATCCATGAAATCTTTTTGATGTGGACAATCAAAAAAAGTACCTCTGTTTGGTTCAGTCATCTTGTTTGTCAAACTCTAAATTAAGGGAAGGGACTTTACCACAACTCTTCAGAGTTTGGACGTGCATGTTTTACATAAAGTCAACACACTTCGGCATTTTATGATTTAGTTGACTGATTTACTTTCAGATACACACAGCAGCAGCATATGTCGTTTGTGAAGGAAGAGCTGCTTCCTGTCAGATTATACGGGTCAAAGAAATCATGCTGCGGGTGACAGCTGCGGGCATCACTGAAGGAGGTAACATCCCCTAATATATGCACAATTGTGGAAGACGGGGAAGGTTTCATTTTTCAGTGAACTGTACTGAAACCTTATGTAACCTCTAGAACACAACAACCTGATACAACATATCAGGATATCAAGTATTTCTCTGTAATATTGAATATTCTTACTTGAATAAGCAATAAATCAAATAAAAAAAAACCTTACTTAGTACTTATTAAAACTCAGCTGCTCTATTTCCTCAGCACCAGGTGGTTTGTTCAGATTAGAAGACATGCAGACATCCCTACAACTGTCATCACATTTATATCATATCTTGCTAAACTAAGAAGAGCAAAAACACAAACACATAAATATGACATTTAAAATAACAGAAATTGGCATGTATGTGTTGCTGATATATATTTACTTAAAAATTTAAATACTTTGTATATGTGAGCTAATGTCATTTTGACATTCAGCACAGGTAAACATGAGCATCCCACTACTATTCTCTCTACTGAAATACATGTACACTTTTACTGTAAATCAACTACAAGCAAGGCAATGCTTTGTAACAAGCTGCAGAGTTGAGTTGCAATTTGAGTGACAGTACGATCCAAACTAGAGGTTTGCATTGTGATTGGGTCCTGTGAGTCCCGCCAGACCCTTGTGGGAGTGGACAGTGAAAAACTGTCAGATTTAGTGCTAATAACAAGGATGGAGTCAACAAATGAAGATGAAAAGAATATCAAGGGATGCAATACAAAATGCACTTCTTAAGCCCCGGACTTAACTGAATCACTCGTTCACCTTAACCACCTCCACCTTCACCTTAGTCTTCTCTTTGATGAAATGATTTGAAAGTTATCCAAAGTTCTGCACAAGTGGAAAATGAGATCAGCATGGCTTTGTAAGGTGGGTGTTAGGAAGCTCAAGATTTATTTTCTTTTCCATTCTTAATGTGTTGTGAACTTGTTACCGCTGCCTCCAAGCTGCCAAAAAAGTGTATCATAAACCCTGTTGTGTCATGTTGGAAAGACCCCACTTTTGCAAGTGTTGTGCATGAACATGTTTAAAAGAGTAGCCTTCATTGAAACTGCTCATGGTTTTGGCGAACGGTGAACTGAACGGATCAGTGTGCAAGACAGAGACAGAGTGGGTGCAAATATGGACAGAAGTTGTGATATAAATCATGCAGCATGAAGTGTATGATTGATACTGCAGACTGGAGTCTGGAGTCTCTGATAAGACTGAGAACCAGACAGACAGATCCATGTTACCTATGCTTGACTTGTCTAACTCCATGTCTTTGCAGTTCTCATGCTTTATGGTGCCTTCCATTTGAATTCGGAAGCGAAAATTTCCAGTTCCCAGTTGAAAATTTCAACACTATGTTTAAGTTTGCTGTCTTTTCTAGTGTAAAATGTTCTCACACTGATGTAAATTGTTGTTAATAACTATGTCAGCGATAATGCAAAGTGAACAGATCTTCAGGATGATTCAAGACCCTTCTGCTTCATGTCGGGTGTGTGCGTCACCCTGTCAGGGTTTATTTCACAATAATGACCTGCTCACTGTACATTTTCTTGCGCATTACATGGTCATAAATAATAATTTGACACAGAATATTAATTTTTAAATGTTTTTTTAAATGGATTTTAAAATGATTTTATTTCTCCTACAGAGGAGCTTAGTCTGTTATATATAGAAACGATTTTCTATACAGACATAACAGACCTTAGCACCCCGTCTACACCTGATATTAAAATAGGATCTGTATCCGAATAAGTTGTCCAGTAAGTTTGAGCAGTATCCATTTTTTCATACCTTCATACCCTCCTGATATTTTAGCTGGGTATATATTATTAGGCAGTATTTGTGTAAAACTTGTGTAAAGCGGCTCAACCACACTTCACTCCACTGTACTTAATACTCCTACAACATAGGCGGAGTTGATCATCACAGCTGTGCTATTCCCACAGCTGGGAAACAACGCACGCACGCACGCACAGGAGCACTGAGAAGATGCAGCCTTTATTCACTGACAAAGTCAAGTCTAAACTGTAAATTTACAGCACGGTCTCTGCACATATTCTGCCAGAATGACAACGTCACAGCTCGCGTTGCACTCTGCTCAGTGCGACTTCACAGTAACTCTGTCACCAGTAATTAGTCTGCGCCTCACCCTCTGTGATGCTTACTGAAGTTACATACTCACGACGAAACACCAGTCAGTAGTCCGCAGCGTTTGTTAGCTAACCCTGTAACATCTGGACTGAATCCAACATAATCCAAAACAAAGACATTTTTCTACTTTTTAACTAAATAGTCCTGTAAGACGCCATGTTTCTTGTCTTTATGAAACATAAGTTTGTCTGCTCAGTTCTGCTGCCACATACAGACTGACCCGTGTTGGGTCAGGTGGGTTTAACAGGAAGAGGAGCATCTGTATTTAATTTTAATTTTTTTATTTATTTATATTTTTATTTTATTTTTAATTTTAAATGCTGTAATTGACTGATCAGAATCGAGTATTTAACAAAGCCATGTAATAAAGATAAAATAACTCTCGATGACTCCAATGTTCAGGGTATGAGGAGGTTCTACTTAAAATTACTTAAAAAAAAAAAAAAAAAAAAAAAAAGGACAACATGAACGTGAACTAATTCAGTTTTTGGGACTTTGGACTTCATTAAAAATTCTAAACCGTGAATTATGAATGTGAACTAGGTCATTTTAATCTCTGTGAACTGAACTCTTGGTTGGATCTTGTGAAGTGTGAGCATGCACTGCTCTCTGCCATCACTTCTCGTTCCCAGATACTCCAGAATAGCAGCACCCTCTTCCTGTTGTGTGTCAAAAAGAAGCACATTTTTACGTTTGCATGATAAGAAGCATGTGTGGCTGAAGTGCTGAACTGCTGCATGCAACACATCTGAACTAGAAAAAAAGAACCCAGCGTAATGTCTATAACTTTTTTTGTTTGTTTGTTTTTTGAAGTTTGCAGTGATCTTGCTTTTCATTGAGCTTGACCAGAAAGTAAAAACTGCGTAGTTATTTGCAGAAATGATTGTTTATATAATCTAATGATCTGCAACCTACATTTCTGGTAAACTCATACTTTCCATTTCATTCACACAGGGAGAAGATGGGCACATTTCTTGGACAATACGCCCACACTTTTTGGTACTGTGCTCCCAAAACAGCAAGTGTGATGGCTGTGGGGAGTGGAGAGCAGTGTGGAACAGGTTTCTGCTGCTGGCTGAGTCATTACAAACCCGTTTATGCATCAGAAAGGACAGTCAGAGGGACACTGAGGGAGAGAGAGAGACCTAGATAAACATCTTGCACCTTTCTATGGAAAATTAAAAAGTCTTGTCTGTGCGTGCGGTGAGGTGAAACTGCAGAGAGGATGCGGCCATAGGCATCGAAATTGAGAGAGAAAGAAATAAAGAAAGGAAGAGGGAGGGAAGAGACCTAGACAAAGAGAGAAACAGACAGACACACAGAGAAAGAGATAAGATTTCCCAATATATGGACAGGGGAGTCCCCCCAGGCTCATTCGTCCCACCTCTGGGCGATAGGCCTTATCTCAAATCATGAGTGGGCTTCAGTCGAAGCTGTTTGTGTGCCGCTGGCCGTGTTTATTGTCGCCTTCCCTAAACACACTCACAGAAGTTCAAGATGGCACCGGGAATCCCCCCTGCTGCTCTCTGCGTCTCTCTGTCAACTTCTCCAGCTGCATTAAGCTTCATACACATGTTATAGGCCATTTGTGAGCAATTTATAGAGATTTAATGCATACTGTACAATTCCAGGAACGCTTCTGCTGACTAAAATAATAAATACTGGTGGACCCCCTGAGTGTTGTTGTTGGTACAGTGTTAGAAAAAAGGTGCATTCCCCGTAACAGTTGGATGCTGCTCTGTGCCTTTTATTTGGGAGAAAGTTGTGCTCTCATTTTCACAAGAGGTGTAAGTCAGTCTATGAGTGTTGTTGATAATAAATGAAGTAGACTTTGAAGGAATCACATCATATTAAAACAAAAGAGATTCAGTGACCCCTGTGTGCAATATTGGTAACTGCACAGACATATGAAATAAACAATAGAATACAATAAGTCATTTTAAAGGGACAGTTTGGAATATCTGACGTGAGGTTGTAATGAGGTACTTATCAATAGTCAGTGTACTGCTGTGTATTTAAGTGTATGCTATATTTTGAATATTTCATTGCTTTATTTTGCCACCAGACAGCCTTTTCTGGTGAAGAAATACTGTTAAATAAGCCGAATAATGGTCTCTCTGAAGCATATCTCGGAGTATATCTACCACCGCCTCCATCTGTTAGTTTGTTTGGGTTATTGTGACTTCGGTGTTTTAAAATGTTAATCTGCGTTCAACGAAGATAAACAAGATAAACAAACTAAGAGACTGAGGCAGTCGTAGGCCAGCAACTCCCTCAGTCTGAGAGGTAAAATGACTGATTTTGCCGATGGAATTTAGTTGTTTTGAAGAGAGCGATATTTGGCTTATATAACAGTGGTTTTCTGTCAGAAAAGAGGACCTTAAAGCAAAGTAAAGTGATGAAAATATTCTAAATATAATATGCACTAAACTGATATTGATTTCTGTTTAGGCTGACCTATTTTAAGTAACTAAAATACCTTTTATCCACAGCAGTTTAATGCTTAGCTTTGGTGTTGGTAATACACTGACTATAGATAAGTACCTTATAAACTATCCCTTTAAAAGCAAAATATTGTAAAAACCTTACTACACAATATATAAATACAAACAATGCTGGCTTTCTGTGTTGTTTTATTCAATATGAAATATTATACTGCTTTATGCTCTTTTCCCTCACACTGATGGCCTTATCATCATCTGCCAGCTTTAATGACTCTTTTGCATCTTCTTTTCCAGGCACACACCCGTGTTTCCCCTGGTGGGACTGCTTTGTGTCACGGGGAAACGTGATGCTCAGTGAGGCAGTGGGACAGGGTTTACCACTACAGACCACCCATCTAAAAATATTCCAGGACTGAAAATGTCACTCTCTGTGTGACTGTGTGAGTACTAAACAACCATTGCAATTACTATGTTAACTGCATATTCACAGTAATATAGGCAGTCCCGTTAGCTTAACATTCGGTGAGGCTAATTCCCACAGGCGAATTACTGAAACGACAGGGCAACATCATGAAATACAGAGAGAAAATCCAGTTATTGTGTGACATGAGCCTGACAGCACATTATCTGTGACAACTGCCTGCGACAAAGGCAGAACATCTATACCAATCAGTCCCGTACCAACAGAATGTCTTTACATGACACAGTATCCCGATTATTATCAGAGTAATCCAGGTAGCACATCCAGGTTTCTTTTAACCAGGCTAAGGCCTTATCCAGGTTTCGGAAACCAGGATATGATGTTTACATGCGCAAAACATGACCAAGATCCTCCCCCCAAAAAAACCCTGATAATAATCAGGAGACTTCCTATAACTAAGTCCCTGTGCAAAAATACCTGAATGTAAAGAATTCACTGCCTGTAGATCCCCCTCATTTGACAGGTATTCTCTTTCATTCTGAGCTGTTGGAAGGTGTTAAGAAGGTGAGTTTTCTTAAAAAGTTTCAACGGTCACAGGTATTGTTTTTCAGATGCTTTATGACTGACACTTACAAACAAACTGTGATGATCAGTATTACACCTGCCACTTCTGACTGTCTGACAAACATGCTCACACGAACACCTTCACTTAACTCATCTGTCGTGGCTTTTTTTTATGAACAATACTAACAGTATTATGTCTATTCTTTGTGACTTATTCATCTGTCTTTTGTTTTTCATTGACAGGAGTTTACGCAATCTCTCTACACCCACGCTGATGATTTCACATGTTTGGGCTGATGAGACCATATCTTACGACACAGACTGCCTGTTTTGGTGATATTGGCCATATGGTCATCATTTCAGGAAAGAGACACTGCTTTTTAATTTTTTTTGGTGTACTGAGGACGAAAAGCTGAGTGCCGTGGAGACAGGACAGACATCTCTATCTCCATAACTCAACAAACTAGATGGGTAAATAATACAACAGGCCAGGGGAAAAATATGCTTTTTTAAATTTTGAGATGAACTGTCTCCTTAAAACTAATAAATCTTAAGATTATATTATGATTTTCACATTAGTCTGTAGGGCTAATGTTTGTCGAAATAATTATTTTGAAATACAGATGTTTAAATATAATATAGGGCTTCTCATCTCTATTTAGCAATTGTTTCTACATAGTAGACAAAGTAGAAACAGAGTATTCAGTATTATTTAATACTATATCTCTTACTCTAATTAACATTATATAACATTGTCACCAGTGGAGTTTGTCAGCTGTATTAATTAACATTTGCTTATTCCAAACCTGTGCAAACAAACAATTCGGCTGTGTACAATTTCTATGCATATTTTAATATTTATATTTTCAAGTTTTTGACTATTTAGTCTTTGTTTTGGTGATTTACTTTAATCAGAGGAAAAAATATTAGAATGGTATGAAAAAAGTAATAATACCAAAATCTGTGAGAAAGTTAATTCAGTGTAAACAGTGTAAAACTTACATTTTACAGGGGTTTTTTTTTATGTGTGTTTTTTCCTTTTTGAAGGAACTGATCTGATCTGTGTTGTGGCCTTGAACAGAGGCACAACACTTATTATTATTTACAGAGAACAACTGGGTCTCTAAACAATATTAGAAAGAAAACAGTCTTTACGTGCTCTATATGAAAAGTGCCCTGAGATATAATGACTGTTATGATTTGTTGCTATGCAGATAACACTTTACTACTTTACTAGTAAGGGGGGATAAAACGACCCGGCAGCAGCTCTCGCCTTCACTTGCCTGTATTGAGGTGTTACATTTTAAAAAATCCATACAAAAAACTTTTTTTTTTCACATATAGTCTCCAGACCACAGTGACAAGAAATTGTAACTTAATCTTAGAACTTTTTCAAAATCATTTAAATGATCTTTTTATCAAAATTATAACATGAAATCTGAATTATGAGGTATATGTTTTTTTAACTAAACCATTTTTGTTGGCATATGAACTTGACTCTTGAACTTGAACTTGACTTATAGTTGAGATTGAGTTAGTCAGAAACTATTAATAACACATGTTCACAGTGCTTTGTGTGCAGTAATTACCTTAAACAGGAGGATTAGGGGGACGAGGAGACCTCACATTCACTCGTGTCTACTACGTGAGAGGAGCACCTCTATCTCCCCCTAGTGGAGCCACGAAGGATTACCAACAGATAGACATGGAACTAACTCACAAACAAGATTTACATCACCTTTTTTGCATTCCTCTTTTTCAACATTGTTTTAACATCACCGGATGCATAGTCTTGACATATTCTTGTCTGTCACATCTGTATCTTTAAACACCCACACATGATGTGATGTTGAGCACCAAACAGCTGAGAGTGTAACTGTGAATGACACTTGACCTTCACTTCATGCACACTTAAACCCACACCACTGTGTGTAATTGTGGTAATGTGGTAATCAAAACAAAGTCTTTCCCAAAACTCATCACAGTCTGCTGTGAAACACCAATCTATTATTGGCAATACTTCACCTGTGAAAAATCAACATATTTAACTTTACACATTAACAACATGTGAAATGAAAAAAATTGCAATGCTAATTATCCCCAATATGGGAAGCTGATTGTAAAGTGGGACACGCTGAAATTAACAGCAACATTTTGCCACATTTAGCTCAAAACGTTCAAAAAAAAAGTAGCATGAAGTCACCTTTTACAGCAATATTTGCCATATTTACTTATCTTGTTAAAAAATATATTAAATAGAAAGTCAATGTTAAATCTAAATCTAATCTAAATGTTAATCCTAAATGTTAATTGTAAATCTCAAATCTTAATGTTAACCTACGTGTTATCTTAAATGTTACATCTAAATGTTACATCTTAATGTAATGTTAAATGTTAAATCCTAGTTTTAAATGGTGTGGATGAAATAAAATAATAATAAACTATTCATCTATCATGCAAAGTCATACTGTTGATCAGCCGATTTACCAAAATTAAAGCTTGAAAAAGAGATCCAGTCACTTTTTTTCACCCAAAAAACATTGTCAAATGACCTCGTACAACCCTATGTATTGAAATTTTTACTGAGCTACACTGTCTGACTGCTGACACATCACATAACAAAGACAAAGTTACAAAACTAGTTACAAATATTTATACGTCTGACTTGTTTTTAAATCAGTCATCACAGCCAGTGGTGACAGAGGATGTGTTTCTGAATGCACGTACCGTCACTTTCTGTTGAAAAGTGATGGGAACATTAGGGCTCACATGAAAAAACACTTCTTAAACATCTACAACATATGTGATTTTAGGGAATGTAGGCCTAATGGGAGGACTGGTATGAGGTCAGAGAGGATAATTATGGTGGAGGAGGTCAGAAAAAAAGCCACATAACTGTGCATTGAAATGGCCTGAGAGTCGAGGCAACTACAGAGTCGACAACATCAACAGCACAAGTAACATCATCCGTCACATCCACATCTGCAACACCATGTCAATCAGTAAAACAATACCACTATCACGTCCACCAGTGCTTATCAGTCAGCCCAGCGATGCCCGTATCCAAAATCAATGACCTAAAACAGTTTATCTCAAACTATTTACACTGTATTCCACCTCAGAAAGTATTAGACCTCCAAGTACCACCATTCTGACAAACATTAAAATACAGTAGGACAGGCTCGCCCTATTCAGATAAAGATGGTTCATGCAGGAGCCAGGTTTACTCTGAATAAGAGTAAAATAAAATAAAAATAAAATAATAAACTACAATAAGAGTTATTGTTGACTGCAGTGGCTGCCGTCACTGTTTAGCTTGTAACTTATCATGGAGAATTTATACATGTATGAACATCACTACATATCAGGCTGATTTTGAAACAAAAATATTACAGGAAAGATAAAACTTACTTTAAACTTTAAATTATATGTCATAGATCTCATAGTTTAAGTTTTTTCATTTGAAATATTGTAATATTTTGATTATATGTCTTTAAATGAATGAATTTGATTCTTCAGTGTAACACTAGAGGGAGCTCAAGTACCAGCAGTGGTACTAGTACCACAGTTTGAGTGGTCATAACATGTCAAAATAGAAACAACTGAAGGAATCATGTTATAATTTGTTAGCTAAAGATAAGAGATCATGGGTCAACTCCAACCAATCATGACTCGTATCAAAGTGTTCTCCTTTGTTGGTTAACATTTTTGTTGCAAACTCTTTTTCAGAACATTTCTAACAAATTAAAAAGTGATGGGAACAAAATCAGCCAATTCAAAAAGTGTCTGGGACAGTTCTCAGCGACAAAAGTGTTAATAACAACTCTGCTTAGTGTACTTCAAATTTATTCTTCTTTGGTTTGGTGGGTTAGGCAAATGGTTGTGATTGGCTGGTGTCATGCATGGGAAGCTCATTCTGAAGGGCTGTTTTTACAGATTTTAGCAACCTTAGTTCATTTCTTGTTTGTGGTAGTGGTAGTCACCTGCAGGTGTTGTGTGTTGTGACACCTGCACATACACAGACACATGAACCACTTGTTCCTGAGGATGGCTGATTAAATCAAACTAAAATCTGTAAAAACTACGCTTCAGAGAATCCCCACATATGAGATGACTTATTGATCAGGTTAGATTGATTGAACAGCTAATGTTTTTTTTTTAATTTATATTCATACTAATATTGAATACAGTATATCCACCTTTATGTTAACATGCTACGTGAGTAAGAAAACAAACTTACTGTGCTGTGGGGGCTCTGTGGTGCTTGCTGAAGATGCAATGCTGTCTAAACTGCTAGAAGTGTTGGTGGAGAAGAGAAGACGGCCAACAGTGCAGAGCAGTCTCACAGTCAGATCACCTGAGGAAGACCAAGCACCCACATTTAGACTTGACATTGACATTTAACATTTAAAAGTTCTATATACATGATTGGCGTCATCACAATATGAGGTTTATGGGCCCAGAGGGAACTCAGCATGGGGACTGATCATTAATCACTGTTAAGAATCCATCAAAAAAAAAAAAAATAAAATAAAATAAAATAAATAAATAAATAAATAAATAAATAATCAATCAATTTTTAGAAACAATTTGTCTGGCATCACCAATTATTAAGTAATGAAACATGAAATGAAAGACAAAAACAGAAAAAAAAAAAAAAAAAAAAAAAAAAATGAAAATGAGGGGGGGGGGGAAGAGAAAAACAAGCATTTCATATCTTGTTAATTATTAATAATTAATGGATAAATCAATTCTTAGCATTTACAACTAAAATAGTAAAAGTAAAATGCATAAACATTTTCAACTCTAGCTTTTGCTCCAGGTGGAAGACAATATAGGATATAATAATACAACAATGCTCCAACCAGAAAAGGCTGTAATATCTCTCCTCAAAGCCACCAGAGTCCATTTACAAACTTGACAGAAATAAAAGGAAACTCACCAGAACCGGCTTGGCTTGTATTTCCACTGTTCCAGCCACCACCAGCTCTGGTTTGTTCAAAATAAACCCTCAATTCACGATGTGAAAATCTTACTGGGTTACTGGGTGTTGTACAGGGAGGACCATGTAGAGCGGACGGACAGACCCGCTGCTCGCGGACACACAGCTGCTGAGCGCCGGGGAGCTCTGAGGAAGAGAGCCGGGGGAAGGTCCGGAGCTTCTGGAGGAGTAAACATTGATGCTCCTCTGGGTAACATTTTAGGTCATGAAATAGGTTTCATAGAACTGTAACTTTAGACAAGCTGATGTTCTGTAGCTCAATTAAACAGAAACATGTTAGTAAAGTTTGCAAAACAAACACAGGAAGTCAGGACGGTCCCTCATCAAGCGCAGGTGTGTCAGCCAGGTGTGTGTAATTAGCACAGATGATACTTTGGCGCTCTCTGGTGGCGCAAAGATAAACTGCATGAGGAAAGTTTGCTGACCTGATGTAGTGTCGAGCTCTGCTCACTTTTTGACACTACCAGTAAAGGGTGACAAAATAGTAGGCCTAAAGTTAATTGTTAAAATTGGTTTAAAATGACATTTGTCAACAATTTATTCTCTATTCTGCAGCATGTGTGGTTCTGTTTAGTAGTAGTGCAGTTCAGTATGTTAGCAAAATAAAAATGAACATTTAACATTGGCTGAGAGTCCTGACTATAGTTAATAATGACTCTTAAGTAGTTGTTAAATCCAAAATGTGTCCATTTTTGAGTTTGTACATACAAATGTGACAGGGGTGGATTTGAAGTTTGAGAGTTAACATGAAATTTCTCACAGAATACATAACAAGGACCTCTTGGGCTTTGTAGTAAACACTGTTATTTGAATAACACAGTTTAAAGTTTCTTTTGTTCATGTTGAAAGGACAGCGAGGAGACAGCATTGAAATACACAGATATTCAAATGTTTGAAATCACCTGCCACAAAACCTTGATTCAATCAGCAGATGGCTGAGAGGACTGCTTTACTGTGTATTTCAATTCGTTTGGGTTCTAGAAAGTCCTCTTTACAAGAAGGGTTTGCAAAGAAGTAATGTTTTGTACACAGAGAACAAAATGCTGTACAAAGGCTCAACCAGACTGACAAGTGAAAGGGCAGAAAGAGACAAATATCCCTCTGAGCAAAATTTAAATAAGGATATAAAAGACATAAAAGACATTTAAAACTTAGTATGCACAGATTTAATAGGAACCGTTTCAGTGTCGAGTGTGCGATAATGCCTCAATAAACAGAGAACACTGCAGAAGCCCCAAAGAAAAAAGGGTTCCCACAACATTTAGAGCCCAATTACGCCGTTGTGCTTCATTAATCATCTAGGACAGTGATTCCCAAAGTATGGGCCCATGAAAGCCCTGCAGATGAGCCTTGAGAGGTCATAAAAATAAATAAACATTTTTAAGTTTCACTTCTATAAGTTTGAAATTACCATCAAATATTTGTGATTAGTTTTTGAAAACTGATTAGAAATAATGAAACAAAGCCATGGTATTTCAAGTCTTTTTATCGCACATACATGTTAGAACATAGTACTGAACTGTGGAGTTAGACCATCAAAGTGTTTTTCATGATTTCTGTGTTCAGGATTTTTTTTGGCAGACCTGAAATATGGCTCGATGATGCGTTTCATAATTTTGAGGCCTAATTTTTTATCATTTTTGTAAACAATTCAAATTTGGCTGGGTGGTTAACATGTTTGTGTGACAAACTCAGATCACATATTTATCATTGCGTTACGTGGACTTTAAATCATTCATTTATCTGACCTAGTTTCACAGTTACAGCGTATTTTGTGACCTGTCACATTAACACTTTTCTGGACTGGAAAACAAATTCAAAACTGAAGGGCATTTGGGGAAAATAGTTCCAAAAGTATTCTTCATGCAACACCGTGGACACTGACTAAATGAAAGTTTAAATAACTTAACTCAATTCTTCTGCCCAAACTATTTTAAACGTAAACAATACATTTGGTGTCTGAATTATACTGATGGAAAGAAGAGAAAACATACAGCAGGTGATTCCAAACATTTGAATGGTCAGCGGACATGTTGGCTCTGCATCACCGCAAGTGATCTCAGATGAATTCTTTAGATATAAAATGAGCAGGGCCACAGATATTTTAGTTTAGTTTAATTAAACCTGTTCAACAATCATGAGAAAGAACGAGTGTTTGATGTGATGTGTAAACTTGTACAACTGTGAGTTTTCATACTTTCAAGAAGCAGGTCATTAGAAGTTATGACAGAACATCAGTGCAGTACTCAGGAATATTGTCTCTTTCACAATGAATGTTTGTTTCTTGTTGACTTCCTATATTTCTTGCTGCTGTCACCTTACAGTCGTATTAAATGCAGTTCATTACTTTTTTGACAGATGGCGCTAACGAGGAGGTGAAAATGGTACTCAGCTGTTTCTTCTCTGTCACCCCAGCTTCACAGTAGTAGTGGGTCATACAGTAGTATGTGGACACTTGTACAGGTATGTTACACTCACATGTGATTGTTGAACAGCTTATTTTAAGACCACGTCCACTGATCTGCTGCTATAAGAGCCTCCACTCTCCTGGTTTCAGTCCATCCAAAGATGCTGCTTGAACTTGGAAACATTTCACTTTATGCACAGTAGCTTTGACATGTTGAATCATGGAGGACGGTTCCCAAACTGCTATCACAGATGGAAACACACTTAACTAAAATATCACTGTATGACGTAGCAATAAGATTCCCTCAAAGCAATGTTTTCCGAATTTATTTTCTTATTTCTCAATCACCCACTTCTTAGCAGTGATTGGATCTGATGTGAACACACTATTTTCTGACAGGGTCTGATAAGTTTTGCCTCCTCCTGTCAAAGATTTCTGTGTTTCTGTTTCAAGTGGGTGAATCACAGTTGGAAACAGGTGATGTCATGGATTTCTGTGCCCAAATTTGAATCAGAATCTGAAGACAGTTAGTGGGTTTTTTTGGTCACTGTCAATCAAATCTGATGAAACTTTGCCCACACACTCCTGTTGAAGTGGAATAACCTTCATTATTGAATGTTAATCGTAGATGTTTTTCTTTTTAAACTTAGATGTTGTTAATAAAAAAAAGACAGTTTGCTAACAGCAAGTGTTAACTGTCTCATGCCTGTTCGCAACAGACAAGTGATTGTAATGACAGCAGGTTGCATATGTAAAAAAAAAAAAAAAAAAAGAAAAGCATAAATATCTAAATTTCCATTCTAAATCTAAGTCTCTTAAGATGAGTTTTCAGTCTTAAACTAGTTTTAAGTAGTAGTTATCACATCATGAAATTCAATCGTGTAAAGATAATAATGATTAAGAGATTCACAAATAAATCTTTTGTACTGACTGTATCATATTTGAAACATACATTTTCTACATGATTTTACTATAAAATAAAGTACAAAATATAAAGTAATTGTAGGTTGTTTCACTAAAGTGTAATATTCATATTGAAATATTAATGACAATATGAATATTCTTACAGTAACTTTTCCAAAATTTGCAAAATGTGCAGCTCACTGTGTGAAAGCAGCCTTTTTGGATTTTGCACTCAGACACACTGATAAAACACCAGAGGACAGGAGTCGAGGCTCAGATTGATGATATTGTAGAGGTTTCAGACACTCACTCACAAATATGACGCAAATGACATCAAACGGTCTCTCTCACATCAAAACAATTACGAAAGACGTTGTCTGGTGACTGCTGAAGTAGCGTGGGATCATAGGAGTTGTTGTCTTCATTGTTAAATAACCAGTATTGCAGATGAAAATCTAGGTGACTCAGTCAGAAATCATGTTCATGGACGGGGTGATGTTTTAAAGTTTTATTCATGTTACTCACACTCAACGATTTCCTTCCTCCCTCTCCGATCTGTTCCATGTTTCCAAGGAATTACAGCAACAGGCGACCAAATGAAATGGACCGTCACCCTGAATAAAATTACAGATTTCTCTGGGTTAGAAAATGGTTGGAAACATTTGGGATTTTAACAGCACAATGAAATATATAACAGGTCTAGTCATATTTAGACAGTTTCATGTGGAGATGTATTATACGTATAAAATGATACTCACATGCCCACGTGTAGTTAAATGAAACAGTTTGGACTCTGAGCAGATCCTGTGAGTATCTTAGAAAGTTACAGTTTGTCATAAATACAAATTCCCTTTTTATTTTGTCACTTTTGCTTTGGTTAAAAATTTGCACAGAAAACAAACGTTGATTTCTTACCTTGGATTTGCTTTAGGAAGGGATCGCATTAAGGCCCATATGGACAGGAGGTATAATTATACCAACTTATGACCTTTTGAATGAAACGAAAGTAAATATACCTTTTGAATCAGTGTTTCAAGTCTATGTTTATACTTACAAAAAAAAAAAGACTAGATAATAGTTGTTGTTAATCTGGAGCCAACTTGCATCATGAACCTGTTGAGCTGTTAAATGTTGAGCTCTGGCATGACAGTGGTTCTGTAAGAAGCCTCAATGCATATCTTGCAAAGTCTTCTCAAACCTGTCTTAGATTTATCTCATTGTGTGGTTTAAGATTGAAGCAATAGATACTCTGTGTCACAACAGTTGCTTTGGCTGTCACATGACCGGCCTCAGTCAAGGGAACTTATGAACGTATGAAGTGGCTGTGTATGTAGTTTCAAAGCTCCACGCTGTAAAATTTAAATTTAAAAATGAAGGGTTGAAGAGCAACAGCAAAATTATGAACTGAAATGGTCATAATTAATGAGTTTTACTCAAAATCTGCACAGCTCATCCTGGAACAAAGCCCTTATATTCATAGCATTTAGATGCAAAATGACCATTAGTGGATCTGTGTGTAATTTGGTGCAAGTGTGGGTATGTGTGGACGTAAAAACTGTTTTTTTTTGCAGTCAGAAAGAGATATTTGTGCAGGGTTTCACTTTGAACCACCAGTACTGTGATGAGCAAAAAAGCGATTATTGGAACAACGGGCAACCCCAAGTCTGTTGATGGCAGACTGAGTTATCGAATTAAATTGAAAAATAACACCCTCAAATCTGTGGTTTTAGGTTGCAGGGGTCTTCAGGAAACATAACAGAAACATTTAACATGAGAAATTAACCACTGGTTTCATTTGTGAAATGTTGCCTTTTTTTGTTTTGCTCATTTGCTTCGTGAAATTTTTTGTTCTGCGCTGAAAATCCACTGATGCCCATTAAGAGAAAAATAAATGGAGACGATGCACTAACTCAGCTCGACACACTATCCCTCATGCTTGTTGCACCAACACACTAATGGGAAACAGTGTACAAAAATGTTAGTTCTTGTGATTTAGTCCAAAGTAACTGAAACACATAAGTTTTTTCTTGTTTAAAAGGATTATTCAGCTCTGTGAGGGACACCAGGGTCTTGACACAGAAATGAAAATAAACTAAAAGTTTATCATGTGGATTATAGGAAGCACAAGCTCTTTTACAAGATCAACCTGCATACACATAAGTGAGACCCTTGTGATTTTCATACAGGAAGGAAACGCACGTCAAACCTGCCACAGTTTTGTCCCCTCATCTGTGCCCAGCCTGCATGTCTCTACGTACTCGGCTAACACGATTGCTTGTGGTGTGCAGTAAAAGAGCAGTGCAGCAAGGGTGTTAAATTAAAAAAAAAAGAAGAAAGCACTGCAGAAATGCAGCTGCACTGTTCTGTGGTCTGTAAGATACACTAAACTTTGAATTCATACATTTTTATGTTTCAGAGGGTTTAACTGCCTCTTTCAAAACACAAATCTGCCTGGTTCAGACTCCTGCTGCCCTTCAGTGGAATATATGGAAATCAGGGTTCATTATCAGGAGAAGAACCAAGTTTGAGTTGGTGTCTTTATCTAAATACTTTCCAGTGGTCATGACCAAAACTCATGTGGGTGTTTATTACATGACAGATGAATTACTCAGGCATGAAACACATACAAAAACATTTCCATTTAAATTAACTTTGTTTATCTCAAAACAACCATCATATAACACTTTTTCATTTTCATAATCACACATTTAGACATAAGTGTCAGATCCACACTAAAATAAATATTTTTAAGATGCTACAACTCTATCAGTGCATTAGTGTTTCCTGACTCTCTCAAAGGGAGAATTCAACACTTTTTGTGTGGATGTCCAGTTAGTGCTGATGGTATGGTTCAGTCAACTGAAGCAATAAATTCTTCACTGTGTGCTACATTGACTGAGAAACCTGAGTCTTCCTACTCACAGAGCTGTGCAGCAGTGCCCACATTTACCAGGATGCAATGTGGGCAAGCTTCTAATCCCACGCCCATGCTGCCGTGCTATCACCACCCTATAGTTATGACTTTGTTGGTCAGAACATACAGTTGGGCGACAAAAATTCTCATCTAGCACACACTTTGGGTACCCAGAGGCAGAGACTACAAATCTAACCTGAAACAGCCTGTAGTTCTTCAACATTCATGCTTCATTTGACCACCTTAACGATCAACACTGACTGGACATCCACATGAAAAGTTTCCCTTTAATATCCCCTATAAAAGGCACAGAATTTGTTAATTGCTTCAATTCATTTCACAACCAATTTTAAAGCTGGCAATAAAAAGAAAGTGTAATATTTTCCCTGAACTTTAACATCACAGACTATTTCATATTATCCTATTCAGTGCAGTTATTATGAGTCACAGGAATTACATTCAACATGTGATGAGTAGGGCTGGGTATCAGTGCTCAATACCTTCCACTGAAATAACCCAGTACCAAGTAGTATCACAACTTCTCTAGTCAAAGGATATCTACCTTCAATCATTTCTGTAGCCAGATCCAGACAAAATTGACTGATTGTACGGCTTTGTCACCCCACCATTAAAAAGTATGACTATAAATAAATAAACACATAAAATGTGGAAGGATTATTTCAGGCAAAACTGTGAATATGACTAACACGATGTGCGAAAACACACCCTGTGAAAGGATATTGAATGGAGTACTCTATTGGTATCAGTATCACTTAAAGGGTACTGGTGTTGGTACTGGTATTGATACCCAGCCCTACTGTTGAGTGAGATTCACTCCTACCTGACACATTCTGAGCAGTTTACATTCTTTCATTGGAGTAAAATAACTATACACATAAAAAAAATGATTCAGATCTTGTAGAGACCAAAGAAGTTGGCATAATGTGCGTGACTAAGATAAGTGGGGTGCGTTACATTCACAAAAACTCTGTCGTATTTCTGCAGCTGCAGGGTGGAGCCGAGGTAACTCTCAGTGGTCATGGAGTGTCCCGGCTGCTGAGAACAGAAACCTGCTCTGTGGGCCTCCATCAGCTTCACGGGTTTGCGAAGTCCTTCTCGTCTCACAAACACCAGGTGAACGAACGAGGACGTAGGGGAACAGTCCTTAAAGGTCATCTCCACCCGTGAGTAAACGTGGTACAGTCCACTCTTGTTGACCTGCAGAGCACCTTCTTCCATCCGGTAAGCCACTGCCCCAGATGTGAATGCCTGGCCTCCCCATGGGTCCCATCGCAAAGTCTGGGAGAACTTTTCGGACTCAATACGCCCTGCGAGATGACAGAAATTATGTCACTTCTTTCAGTCTCATGTAGAATAGAGAATCTACGGATGCCAGTAAAAGACAAAAATATCTTCATGGTCAAGTCATAATTATGATACAAAAATTACAGAGGGTCTATTTGCACCCTGGTGAGAATAGTAACATGGCAGGTATTCTAATATTTGCCCTTTGTTTACCTATAAAGAGTGACAAAGTCACTTTAGAGTTGAGGTTATGGCTGATAAATGAATTAAACACAGCACTCTACCCTGGGATATTAGGTCTGGAAGTACTGAGTGCATAAGGCATTGTTTGCTATGAACACCTGGGTGCTTCTCGCTGCCATGCTAGACTATATAAACCTATGTAGACCACCACATAAACTATTCTAGTCTACCACTTTTGGTTGCTGATACCTGGGTGCAAATAGCATCTGCCCAAAAATTATGACCTTTTATATCATAATTAGGATTTTTTAAAATCTCATAATTATGTCTTTTTTATCTCATAATTTACTTTTTATGTCATACTTTCAACTTTCTATCTCATGTTGACTTTTTATTTCATAATTGTGATTTTTTTATGCCATCATTTCTACTTTTTTATCTTATTATTTCCAATTACTATCTCATAATTATCACTTTATCTCGTCTTGTGTCATTATGACTAACCATGGGGATATTTTTTTTTCTTTTATTGGTGGAATTGAGCTTCCATAATAATCACACATTTTTATCACTGTGTTACCTATCACGTGCGCTGCGTGTCTGTCACCTTTGTCTTCAGTGAAACCTGAAACAAATGTCAGATTAGAGTCACATCACCGCTCTCTTTTTGCTTTGCTGGGAACTTTTTTTTTTTTTTTTGTTTACGTGTAGTGAGATGTGTTTACACTTACCAATTTGCTTCTGAGGTGAGATGAACTCGGGTTTAATCTTCAGTGAGACAAAAGAGAAAGAGTGGAATCTCATTACACCACATCACATACAGAGCACTTTCAGAACAGAAGTCAGAGATAGAGGATTTCCTGTCTCACTGGACTGGTGGCCACAGATGGAACGATTAAGTCCTTGGTTTGCATTTTTAAATGTCAGAGCAGAGCCGAGGTCTATAAACCCTTCAAATGATGAAGTATAAAAAGCAAGTTAATTATTAAACTTTCCAACTTGGCTTTCCACTCTCCCACCTTACACCTCTGAATCACCCCCAGCAAAGGTGTGAGATGTCACACCTTTTTTTTTTTTTGCAGCTTTGCCCCCATTAAAACTGTACAATGTTATACACAAAGGAAAACTTAATAAACTCATTATCATTATTGTTTCTTGGCACAAATTACCCAACTGTTTCTTGACTACTAGGTTTGCAAGGAGTCATCACATAATACTTCTTGCCTCTAATATACTGTAGTCTGTTGTCAAACTTTCACATTCCTCTTCTACAAATCAAAATATTTATTTTTACACAATGTTGCAGTCATCATTAGATTATTTCAAACTTTATCCTTCACACCCTGTGACTCCTTACCTTGGTCACGTTTCTCAGGCCTTTCTGCAAGTTGTCAATCTGATAGGCTTCGAAACCAAGAGCCGCAAAAACGAGCAAGAACAGCATCAGCACGGTCAGGGCCACACCATGGCTCACTCCCATGCAGCCCTTGCTCTTCCTTTGGCTCTTCATCTTCTCCTGGGCCGGTGGGAAGGACCAGCAGGGCACAAGGTTTGGTGGCTGGTCAGGGTGCTGCTGACCTCCGCCTCCGTCCACAAGGAACACCTGTGGGAACGGGTATGTCTGGTCATAACTCATGCTGCAGGTCCTGCTGTGTGAGACTGAGTGTGCTTCTGTCACCTCTGCATAGAGGAGGTGTGCTCTTTTAGGCTGAGCACTTCTGACTTCAAAAAAAACAAGCTTCAGCTGTCAAGACTTCACCACCCACAAAAACTCCCACACGTAGCATGGACCGAAGACAAAGTCACACAAACCAAGACACTGCCACACTATCAATCTATTTATCCATCATCCCTTTCCTCTGGTCTGTTTTAAGTACTTGCTGTATGATATTTACTTATAATACAGAACTTTAGGTCTTTTGTGTGCTTATTAGTTTAACTTTCATTGCACGTAGAGAACTACAGGGAAAGGAAACTCGAGGTTTTAGCTGACCTCCACCTCACTAACCACCATCATGTCACCAACACAGTGAGAAATTTTCATAAATTCCACGAAAGGAAAGATTGAGCAACCACACAGTTACCTGCCAACCAAGCATTTTATATGAAATCTAACTTCACTTGAGGCCCAGATATTTTTTTAAACACTGCTGAGAAATGTTTCTTTCATTCAGCACTGTCACTGGGATTCTTCAAATCTGAACCAAGTTCTGAATCTGAATATTTTGTCCTTAATATTCAGCAGAGGGGGACTTGAGTCATAGCACTTGACTTGAACCAGACTTAAAGCTATAAGGAACATTTCAGCATTAAAATCTTAAACATGCTAAACACAGGCTATGTATTTTGTTGGGTTGTGTACTAACATTGTACCAAATGTTTCCAATCAAGTCCTAACACAGAGAAATCCATAAGTTATTCAAGGTAACAGTGCGATTGCTACTAGCCGTTGCTAGCTATCGAAGTTGCCCTAACTTCCAGGAAAACATGAAATACATTGGATATATCAGAGAGTAAGGAAGGAAGTCTGTGAATGTGACTATAAGCCATATGTATAAAAATTGATTATTACTTTGTCCGTTGACAGAATTTCTGCCTAAGTCATGATTTTCATCAGGTATGGTGGTTGTTTAAAAGTGAAGAAAACAACTCCTCCACATGTGATCCCACACCACTTCATGACATCATCAAACCATGTTTTCTGTTATTGTTTCAAATGAGCAGTATGTAACTATGACACTGCAGTCTAAAGAGCGAGTCGGAGCCATAGACTGTATATTAAGTAAGTTTAAATCCTATTTCATGTATGATCCATGGTTGAAGCAAGTCGTTTCTCCCTGCCCCCTCCTTCCCAGACTCAAGGAAGTTCAGGCAGGTGGCAGGAATGCTGCAGGAGAGCAAGATGAGTGCAACACTGTAATTTCACAATGACAAGCAATGATGAGTCCTACACTGTAAGTTCAATGACTGTCTGTCTTACTGCCTGCCATTAACATATCGGTCAGTTCAGCGATTTTAAAAATCTCCTCCTTCTAAAAGATTATTAATGATTTCTTATAACTGACACTTAATCATTTGGCGAACATTCAGCATTAATTTGAACAATCAAAAACAGTTATTCCGACCTGGAATAGAAATTTCAAAGGAGGACTAGTCCAAAATTAATATTTGGGGTCAAGGATTATGTTGGCGATGATGACAGTAAGAATAGCAGTATGCAGTGACCACCACTACATCCAACTTCATCCACCATCCACAACAAAACGCAAAAAGAAATGTACGTGAATCTGATATAACCAGTTAAACTATGCGGACACATTACTAGCCAACACAGCTGCGTGTCCTTGAGTCATGCTCCCGTGTCCAACTCCCATGATCCCCATTCACCATTGCTGTTCATTTAGGAAGCTCGTTATTGATTGCCACAAAATGTCAAATATCAGCAGGATTTATAGGTAAGCAAGCTGTATTAGTTTTCTGAAATGTTGCAAATTAAACTTTTCATGATGTCTTTTAACCGATTTAAATGCGGACAGAGGGAGAGATCATCAGACCTTCATGTAACTGTGAATGACCCAACTTGACTTGATTCTCACCACAGTAACTTGGGACTCGATTGAGACATTAAGGTCAAGACTTGAGACTTGACACGTGTGATTTACTTCCACCTCTGATATTCAGTATACCAGTTCAAAAATGTGTTATTATTAAAGCTACTACATGGAACTTTTGCTGATTTTAGAGGTCCCAACAAAAGTGTTTCCGTTGTAATAAAACACAAAACATAACATCAAAAATACAATTATTTCATAAAAAATTACTGACTAATGTACTACTTACTGTAACTTTGCCTAAGAAAATGTAAACACAGGCTTGTTTCATCTGATTTCAATGAGTCTGACCTGGTGGCAGGCATCAAGAATAATTTTATATAAATAGCCAAACTTCTCACGGTTTGTCTCATTTGCTCATGTAGGTCATAAAGAGACATCAGTATCGATTGAAACTGTTTCACAATAGTTAAAATCTCCTTGTAGTAGCTTTAAATGTCTTATTCTTGCGTGTCAGACTTCATGAATGTTGGTAAACAGTGATGCAGCATTTTCAGTAGCTCACAGCATATTCTTGGTGGGATGACGCTGCTGCCACATGAAAAGGATGTCATGTTTCTGCTTTCCTGCTGGCTGCTTTTGAAAAAGCTGGTAGCGAGAGACAGCGATACTTAACAGAGGTGACAATTAACCCAAACCAAACCCTCAAAGATGAGCTTTACAGGAAAGATGAACATGCACACCACTTCCCTCCCCCACTCACCGAAGAGTTAATATGACTGTGGTCTTTCTTTCGCAGTTTTGGGTTTGTTTCCTAGGATACAGAGCAATTGCCATGCTCCATCATTGTGGTTGCAACAGTTTCCATACATCATTAGTTCTTATCTAATGTTTCATTAAAAAAATGTTTTGAAATATTATTTATCACTGGGTTTTGGTGGTTTTTGTGGGTTTTGGTGGTATCTTTCCAACCTCATAGATGGGACTTAATGCAAGAAATAAGCAACCTTTTGGTGGAGGGGACTGCAGTTTTGTGAAGGTAAGTCAGACGTATATAGTTTATAGTGAAAAGTCCAGTTAGTACACACAATTTTACTTTTTTTAAAAAATTTAATTACATGTAATGTATTGTCCTTTTACGCCCATTTGATATTGTTACAAGAAGAAGAAGTGGAGGAAGAAGGCATACTTTATTAATACCCCAGGGAAACTACATTTTTATATATACCAAAGGATTAATTTCTATTATTACCTGCATTTTTGGATGATTAAGTTTCAATTCTGAATCTCAAAGCTAATTTTGCCTCTTGTGTGCATTTCAATGACCACAAAGGGAGCTGCCACAGGCCTCATCTCTGTCCACTGTTCTAAAAGTTTCATTTCTCCAGACCCCTGCAGAGACAAAAGGGAAACCCACCTTGCAGTGTGCATACAGAGCTCCAGCTAAAATGGTAACTGCGTCAACCTTAACCATAAACTGCACAAGGTGTCTGCATTCTACAAGATGATGTGTCTGTTTCCCAGAAGTGTCATGCTGAAAGCGGTCCTCGCGGCAGCAGCAGCAGCGACAGCAGCAGCGACAGCAGCACAGAACGAAGGTTTGGGTGGGAGGGTGGAGTTTTGGGGTCTAACCAGGTCGTTCTCAGTCAGTGTTGCTGCTCTAGTTAATAAGGAGAGTTAAATGAATCACTGAATCAGCAAGTATCACCAACTGTTTCTCACACAGTCCCTCGTTCTGTTGCATAATGGAGGTAGTTGTGGTCATGATGACTGATTACACAAATGGAGGAATGCCTGAAAATTACAATGAATTTCTCAACCTGAAATAAGCAACATTACTCACATCTTTCTTGCATGCAAAGCTTTTCCTTTGCGCAGAGACAGAAACCTTAACTCAATGTCAAAATTAAGCTTTTCTCTATAATATTTGCATATCATGATCCACAGTCCTCAAACAGAACGAGTTAAAATTGACTAAAATCTTGACATCAAACAAGACAAATTCTTTTTTTGAGATTCCCAAAATGCTGCGATAACTATCATGATATTTAACACACACTATGTAATTTTATTCTGCTACGGATCTCTCTCACATTAAAACAGTAACAAAAGATGAAGTTTGATGACAGTGAAGGAGTGCGGGATCATGGGAGGCGTTTTTCTCATTGTTAAATAATCACGAAATCATGTTCACGGACGACGGTAAAGTTGTATTCATGTTATGCAGGCTTCCTTCATCATGTACCTGGGTTTCCCATATTTCCCTGAAAATTATAGAACTAGCGGCTAGCAGGAAATGATCTGAAAAAATTACAGATTTCTCTGGGTTTAACAACCGCTGGAAACATTGGGGTTAATGTAGGTAAACTACTTTCAATAAAAAATATAAAACTAGTGTTTTTAGACATTTTAATAAAGAAATGATTCATACTGTAGCTATAATTTTGTCCATATGGCCCAACACTCCCTATTATATCGTATACTGAACTAGGCAAAGAACACCGATGCCCTGTACAAGCAGGGCCAGAGCTGCTATTTTCTGAGGCGGCTGTGGTAGCCATTGCTATCCCCTATGCTGCTGTGTGCTGGGACAGCAGGCGAATACCAACAACAAACTGATCCGCAAGGACAGTGACATTGTGGGGGTGGAGCTGGAGTCTCTGACGGCAGTGTCAAGAGAGAAGGATGCTATCTAAGGTACATGTCATCTTGCACGTCTCCTACCCACTCCATGACACGCTAGTTAAACGGAGCACGTTCAGTATGAGACTGATTTCGCTAAAATGCACCACAGAGCATTACAGGAAATCCTTTCTCAGTGTCTGACACCAAATACTGACCTGAACTTATTTCACCATTGTTAGACGTTACTTATTTATTAGTTATTAATATGTTCAACTCATCACAATCAAATTATTTTTTATATTTTTCATATTTCTATCTTTGTAGTGCAATACTGACCTAACAATGTGGTTGTATGTGCAATAATTCAACAGTTTAATACTCAAAATAATCCAACATCAAAATAATCATAATATTTAAACAGTGCAATACACTGATTATACTGGCATCATTGCTGAATTTATTTATTTATTTATACTAGCTATTCATACTAGTTATTTATAAAACTGCATCCTAACACATGTATCCCCCATCTTCAGCATTATTGTTAATCTACACTTTTACTGTTGTATATATTGTTGTTTACATATTTTACACCTTTTTAAAGGTGGGGGAAATGCATTGCAATTCCCCCATTAAAGATTCTGAATTGACGCAAATAATAAAACAAAAAAAAAATCTACCTTATGATCACCTTTAACAATTTTGTAAGACAGGCTGTGTGTTCCTGATGACTGAACCATTTAGATGGTGAAACATAATGACGTAACCATGTGCATCATGTTTAAGTTCTAAAATAGGCTCTTCTAGGGTTTTGGTGAGGAAGGTTGAGCGTTAGCAACTGTAGATGAACACAATCCAAATGGCACCCCCTGGCATAAAGACTTAATATTCTGATGCATGAAAATGTATCCCTAATTGTCATATCCCTCAGAATCAGAATCGAATCGAACGGTGAGGTACCAACAGAGTCCCACCCCTTCCCTTCTGAATGATCTCAGAGCAAAAAGAGCTTCCATAAAAAAACTTCATTGTCATTCAAAATGCAGAAAAATGTAGACCTTTGTATTTCATGATCAGAAAACATCATGTCAGTCCTCATCAGAAGAAGAGTAACAGTCTAATCCCAGGACATGTCCAGTCCTCTCCTCTGTCGTCTCACTGTTAGATGATTTCCCAGGTGTCCTCTCCACTGTTTCACATTCTGACTTGCAGTCCTGAACACTACTTTTCTTTCCAACAACAGCCTCATCATCATTCTCTGGGTCTCTGCTCTGTGTTTGTCTTAATGAAGCATTTGAAAGGTTTGGCAGGCCAGACTGCAGCACCCTGGCGAGGCTCTGCGTCTGACAGGAGCCTCGCTGAACTGACGCTCCTCTGAACGCAGCAGCAGCCACCGCCAGCTTTGTATGGTCAAAGGAGAGGGGCTGGTCCTGGTCTGCAAAGACTGTCTCTGAGGTCTCTGAGATTTGGTTGGTGGGGACGGGGGGTTGTAACCTGGTCTGTGACAGGCTGAGAGGACCCTGTGTCTCTGAGGTTTTGTGACATCCTGTCCTACTGTCAGCCAAATCGTTCTCACCTCCACTCTGCTGACTGCCGCCATCACACCGCCGAGGGGTTTTATCTGTAAGTGAAAGTGAAGATACACAGAGAGATAAAAGGTCAGCTACTGGTGTCTCAAAGGACAAGTTCACCAAAAGTGAAATTATGCTGTATAGGAATGCACTGTATTCAGAATTTTTGCTGATATTCAATATGTCATTTTCAACTAATTTTGGCTTGCTGCTGATGCCCACTTTGATATATGGACCTATTCTTCAACCTAATTGCAGAAAACACAAAGTATCTCCTTCAGTTGAATTCACATTTTATTATGTCTACTAATTATATATTCAAACACAGCTACTTGTCATTCTCGCCCTGTTGTTGACCAGCAACCTTCACCTGCGTTTTGGCCAACATTCTTGGATGAACTATTCTTTAAAAGCCAGTCAAAAAAGGACGATGATTTAAAATATAGATCTGAAAGCTGCTGTTTAACGTTGTTTATTCTTGACGTTTTAATACACTGACCAATACATGGAGAGTCTTCTGTGTCTGCTCTCCTTTTGCAGTATGCTCGAGGAGTCCACGGCTTATGTTTGCAGGAGGGGTCAAGAACTCGTAGTTTGGAGATGAAGCTTTTGTACTCTTTCTCTAAAGCCTCAATGAGCAGCTGGAACTCAGCTATCTTCCTCTCTGGGTAATGTGACAGCTGCGACTGCTGAGAGGGAAAGGACAAAAACATTTACTATTAAATGTAGGGAAACTAGGAATTCAGTGTCATTAGAAACCATCTCTGTAGAATATGTTTCACACATTAGTAACACTTCACTTACCTGCAAATAATACTCTATTTCATTCTTGATGCTGGGGATCCACTTTTTCACAGAGGAGGCTGAGTTAAGAGTAGACTGTGAAGACAAGTGTCGACAGTAAAAAGCTAGTCCAAGTAAAGGCCAATTGAGGTCAAATGTTGATAACAATTGTAACATAACAGTGGATTAGGTCATTTAACCTTTTTAGTGCCTTTTAAATTGATCTTATCTTACATTTATATCTTCCTACAGTAATTCATTTTAACATTGTACATTCTTTATTTTGTTAAAACATACTTAATTATAGTATGTCTGTTTTCATAGTAGTATTCTTCTGCCTTTTAATACTTAATTTGCTGTTTGTAATGGATAGTATTTCACAGTTGTACTCGTGTGACAATAAACCTTAGCTGCAACGATCAATCCGTATTGACTAGTAAATTAATCATCTACTATTTTGATAATTGATTTATCACGTGAGTGACTTTTTTTACTTTAAAAATGTCCAAATTCTCTGATTTCAGCGTCTTAAATGTGAATATCTTCAGGTGTCTTTACTCCTCTGTGTCAGTAAACTGAATAGCTTTGGGCTGTGCGCAAACAAGACATTTGAGGGGATCATCCTGGGATCTGGGAAACACTGAACGACATTTTTCACCCTTTTCCAACATTTTGTAGACCAAACAACTAATTGATTATTTGCGAAAATAATTCTAGATAATTACAACAGCCCTACAATGAACATCTTGAATATTGTCTATATTACCAGTTTGGGTCTCCGCTCATGTACATCTTTGAGGCGTCCCTCTGTAAATGAGATAAATATATATATTTTTTAAAAAAAACATTACATACTACACATGTTAGAAGAAAAGGTAATGTTAGCACTATAAAGAAGGGATGACTGGCTTTTAATAAAACTTTACATGATGGCTGAAGTGCTGTTTAGTGTGTGTGTGTGTGTGTGTGTGTGTGTGTGTGTGTGTGTGTGTGTGTGTGTGTGTGTGTGTGATTGTGTTTTTGCGTGTCAGAGATGGATGATGAAGAAATGTTTAACCAGGTAACTGATCAGCACCACTGTAGCTAACAGTCAGAGCTAGCTGTCCGTACAGCGGGGTGCTTTAAAGACAAAATATGAACTAAATTACTGCGTTATTTTCAGGCTACTGGCTTCTTACCCTCCCTCTCTTTCTGAAGCCACAGTCTGTTCAGTCTGCCTTGTTGTTTCTCCTCGTTTCTCGCCATTTCAACTTCACTATCCCAGAGAGTCAACAGCATGCCCCAGCCCGCGGGGCAGGCAAAGCAATGTCACGTGACACAACTTGGCTGTCACATGATACTCAAATATCGCGAGAACAACTTTCAGCGTCATTAAAAGTGCACCTGCGAAATCACAGTATTTGGGAAAGTTTTTTATTTTTCTGCTTTGTATGTAGATCAATAGATAACTTTAAAATGAAAATTAAGTAGGTAATATAGGTTAAAAGGACCAGCTCATGACCAAACTGTTCCACACTTTCTTTTTCATTGATAGGGTTGCAAATTTTATGCATGTTCCTCAACCAATAGTTGAACACTTAAACAATCAATGACTAATTTATTATTAATAATTAATAAGATACAAGACATCTTTTCTACATCTTTAAATCTATATCTTTTTTCTCAATTTAAGTTTTATTTAAGCAATCAAACAATTTAATCAAACAGAATAATAAAACAATAAGACCCCCATATGAAATGGCTGCTTTTGTCCACCTGTCCTCATTCAGCAAATGGGGTGAAATTACTGCCATTTCTAAACTAATACTGAGCTCCAGAGAAATGGTAAACATATATTGTCTGTTAATACATTCATAATCAGTTAAATTCATAACAGCGGTTAATCGGTTAGTAATTAACCATTACCATCAATATCATCACAAAATTGTGTGTTTCAGATGTGTCATGGTGAGGCACACAAGTTTTTAGTGCCACAGCAATCTGGACTTATGTTACCATACATAAAAATTCCAGCATGTTTCAAACATTAAATTCATTTAGCTGATGACTGAGTTGATGTAAACAGACAGTCTGGTTTCTTATTTATTTTACCCATTACCATAGATGCTACATAACAAAAATGCCTGTAGAATTTATTTTGTGTATTTTTCTTTTGTGCCTTGTTTGTAATGCCATATTGCTGTTTTTAATTTTATATTTTTTGAATTTCATGTATTTTGTTTTTAATGCTACATTGTAAAGCACTTTCACTTGTATGTTATGTATGAAAGATACTCATAAAAGTTCTTCATTCTTATTCTTATTCTTAGAATTAGAATTGTCTGTGAAACTGCCCTAAAGAATTTCAAAGACAGATGAGTTATGTACTTTTCAATATTCATTAATTTTATCTGACAAATAATAATATTAATACTTGTTTCATTAACTGGCCCCTGGCCTCTTGTCATTTTATATATGCCTCTATATAGTGACTTACCCCAATAAAAAAAAAACATTGAATATTTTCTAAATCTGACAGGATGGCATCCCCCTGCATCTCCTCCCATTTCTACCACCAGTTTGACCATGGTATAAAGGAGAATGTGCCTGGGTCAGTCGCGGTACAGCAGACAAGTACCAGTGTCTTGAATCGGATTTGAGCTCCTTCATACTCTGAACTGACTACTGGTAGCTTAGCCAGTGCAAGGTGCAGAGGAGCGGTGAGTGTGGGAGAACTTGAGTAAACTGACCAACCAGACTGCTGCATTCTTGATGAGCTGCAGAGGTCAGATGGCACATGCAGACCAGCCAGAACAGAGCTGTAGTAGTCATGACATGAGATGGCAAGAGCCTGAACTAGAACCTGCGCTCCTTCCTGGGTGAGGAATGGACGTGTCCTCCTGATGAATCTGAGGGAGCAGGTCATTGCGTTTACATTGGCAGTGAAGGACAGCTGGTTGTCCAGTGTCACACCCAGGTTCCTTGCAGCCTGAGCCAGGCACACCACAGAGTTAATGTCACTGTTAATGGAGAGGTCATGGATGGGAGATGACTTCTCAGGAAGGAAGAGCAGCTTGGTCTTTTTGAGGGTGAGCTTCAGATGGTGTGCACACATCCACTGAGAGATCAGCCAAACACAGAGATTCATGCTGTGATCATTTTCTGACATTGCCCTGGACATGACATGCAAAGTTCTAATGTGCAATATATCTCTATGATGAGGTTAGACTTAATATATGTACACATGAGGATATAATCTTTTATCAGTTCTGACAATCAAAGAGCATAGATTATTTATGTTGTAAGGAAATACGAAAGTCCAAGTTCATATGCCACTGCTTTATTTTTAAAAAATCTTTCATGCAGTTATGAGACAGGAAGCTGTCCATAGGGGCTGCTCCCCTACCTCCAGTATCTCTGCATACAGTGGAATCTGACAGCATTGTCTTGGAAAAGAAATACTTGATATCAAGGCTTTTTATATCATTTTAGTCTGGGCCATGTTAAAGTAGAAATGCATCAATCCATTATTGTGATTTCTTGCTGAAACATGACTCACAGCACAGCAACACAATGGAAAATGGGGGGATGCAAAAGAACGAGAAGAACTATGAATGTGGCAAATGTGAAGAAACCATAGATATAATAGATAAGAAAAAATCCCACCATGACCTTTTTGAGTGTCTGGTGGTTTTGTTTTCAGTTAATTGCTGTTTTAGGGTTTTTTTTTTCATCAAACATGCAGGAAGAAACACGTTGACGCAGACCACCAGCACATCAGATTTTAATCATTCAGCAGAACTGGTGTCTAGATCTTTTCTTGATAACGACTATCTAAATCGAAGAACAATAACATCTTGGGTTAACACTGCAGGAGGGGGAGCAAAGAATGTGGCTATTGTCTCATGGTATCAGTAAATATTGAGGCAGAACGCTGTTTATACGTCAGATATACGGGGCCTAATAAAATTAAGGTCAAAGTTAAAAAGCAAAAGTTTAAAACAGTTCTCACCCACTCGGTGTAAAATTTCAGATGAATACTTAAGTAACAAATAGTATCAGGTTGTCATAACAAAGAAATCTCAAACAGTGTTTTGGACATAGCAAAGTGTGGTTTCATTACTACAAATCTGCTTCATTAGAGAAGATAAAAAGCTTCAACAACCAACCAACCTGCAGTCTGTTCTAATATCCAAACAGGACTGAAATATTCCATGCTTTTGTTTCTGTGGTGTTTGCTAATTTATGCACAAGATTTAAAAAAAAGGATCCTACTTTTAATCTGTCTCTTATTATTTGATAAGAAACATCTTTCTCATGAGTAAAGTTGCGATGTCCTCATGTTCCGGTGTGTCTCCACCCTCTGCCACCTGCAGTGGTGTCTTCCCCACATTATTGGTCACAAGCAGATTCACTTTCCTCCGCTGTCCCATGTGTCCACCTTGGCCCCAGTTAACAAGCGTCTTCACCACCTCCTGGTGTCCTCCCCGAGCAGCACAGTGCAGAGGAGTGTCTTTACTGTGGTCTGTGCTGTTGATCTTTGCCCCAGCCTCCAGGAGCAGCACCGCCACACTGTCGTGACCCCTCTCAGCTGCAGCGTGAAGTGGCGTTTTCCTCCACGTGTTTCTCTCGTCTATCCCCTTGTTGTTGAGTGACTGTAGAAGAGCTGAAACCACGCTGGCGTGCCCACCGGCTGCTGCGTAGTGGAGTGGCGTGGAGCCGTCCATGTCTTTAGCCACACCCTTTGCCTTGTGGGACAGCAGTGATGTCACAGTGTTTACTCTCCCCTCCAGAGCAGCCAGGTGGAGGGCAGTTTTTTTCTCATTGTCAGTAGCGTTTGGGTTGGCGTTGGCCACCAGCAGCAGGTCCACGGCAGAGCTTTCTCCCTGAGAAGAGGCTGCCCAGTGCAGGGCTGTTCTCCCCAGCCGGTCTTTCACTCCTGGGTCTGCCTTGCCTTGAAGAAGCTGGATCAGTGGATCTACATGGCCCTGCTGACTGGCTATATGCAATGCGGTCAACCCATCTGAGGTCACAGCATTTACCTAAAGAAACGACACACAACTCTTGTCTCCACAAATATAAACATCTACAAAATCGACTGATTTGATGATTACCTGTGCTCCAGCTCTTAACAGCACATCAACCAACTCCGGCCTATTGCACTGAGCTGCCAGGTGTAGAGGAGTTTGGGCTTTAGGTCCAGTAATGTTGGGGTCTAATCCCCTTTCCAGCAGTGTCTTCACCATGGGCACACTGCCGCTGTGGACAGCCAGGTGCAATGCTGAGGAGAGGTCAGATAAAGTAGCATCCACTTTTGCCTCTTTTTCTACAAGCGTTCTGAAACGAAAAAAAAAAAGGTCACTATTTAAAGCTACTACAGGGAGTTGAACTGGTAATGAAACAGTCTCAATTTAATAGTGATGCAGCTATATGACATGCAGAAGTTAACATAAGTTGAGCAAGGAGCTCCTCAATTTCTAATAGCGGCTTTGCTCCCCAACAAAATCATATTGGACAAAATTAACTGTGGACACATATTAAAAGCACAGTTCACCCCAAAATGATTTTCTACCAAATTACACCTGCCAACTGTATCGCAGTGCAGAAAGAAGGGTACAGCTCATGAATGAGAGGCTACCGTTCAGCCGAAGAGGATGCCATTAATGTTTACATCACACTTCCTTCTGTGCTGCGATAGTGGTGACGTTCTGTAGAAAGAAAATAAATCTCAAATAACCAGGTAATGATTTCTGGAAACTGACTTTAAGCACCACAGTGAGTGTCATCTACTTGCATTATATTCAAGAGAGAGCAGATCTCTATGGCTGATATCTCAAAATCTGCAACTCACACCAAAACAGTCTAAGAGGAGAGGCAAGAGGAACACTATGTAGTTTTGATTTTGTGGTGAACTGTGCTTTACATAATTAGTAACAAGAAAGAGCTGCAGTAATAAAGAATACATGATAGAAAGGATACGCACTTTATACCCCCCATATTTATGTCATCATCTGTTGTATACATGTCATGGTCTGTTGCTTCCTGTCTGCAGAAATTAAACCAAAAATATAACAACAGAAAATCTGAAGACACTATGTGTAAATTTAACAATATCTAACACGTGTGCCCCCTGGTGGTAGCATTAAAAAACACTGTATGCAGTCTCATCTTTATGTTTTGTCTGAAAGTGTGAGTGGGAAGGAGATTTCTTTGAAGGGAGGAAAATGAGTGTGTAGAGAGGACTGTTTTTCCTTGTGGGGTTTTCTGTGTGGCTCTCTTTAAAAATATTGAAGTTAGAAGCCACAGATACCCCACAGCTGTCAGATTCCCTCAGTGTGGATGTGCTTATTGTTGAAAACCATGCTGGTGTGTCAGTCCTTGTTGAGCAGCTACCTAAAGACTTCAGTGTGGCCCAGCTCAGCAGACAACAGGAGAGGAGTGTAGCCCTGTTTGTCCAACATGTTCACATTTGCCCCGATGTTTATGAGAACAGTTACCACTCTATCATGGTTCTGTTTAACAGCTGAGAAGAGAGCAGAGCCCAGCACGTCTTCACTCAGAGCTCCACCGGCATTATCTGTGGTTTAAACAAAATATAGTGTCAGCCTCTAAGTTTGCAGCTTTATGCATTATTCATGTCAACTAGTATCTTAAAAAAGATGTCTAATGCATAATATAGCAAAGTGGTTTTCAAATTGGACACCAACAGAACAGGAGTCCTTGAGTGGGTTATAGGGCCCCCCCCCAGCAAAAGGAGCAATAGAATAATTTAACTTTCATCATATCTCTGGGAAATTTAAACTCGTAGGGTGACCACAGCACAGCATACTGGATCACCAGAGGGCAAAGCACAGAGATGTCACGAGTGGGCAGAGTAGGAATGCTTATTCTTTGATATTACATGTCCCACATGAACATAGTCTTTGTCCCACATTTGGCTTGTTGGGACCTGGCCACTCTAACAACAAGAGAAAGAACGCAGTTGGCTGTTGATCAGCTAGTGATCTTAGTCTGATTACTGATCGGCTATGTAGACTTTTAAAACCAAAAAAAAAAAATATTACCAAGAGGGGATTCCCTGAAAGGATAGTTCACATTATTTGAAGTTGGGTGGTATGAGATACTTCTCATAGTCAGTGTTTTACCTACACTAGATGGTGGTGGACATGCCCCCAGTTTAGAGAAGCAGATAACATACACTTAAACTGATAGTGGCCAAAATACATTTTGCTGCTGACCATGTCCACAGCAGTACGTTGCTTAGCTTCCATGCTGGTACTCTTCTTGGCTTCTTCAAACTGCAGGCATGCAAACTGGCATCTAGTGCATGTAACACACCAACTATGGATAAGTTCCTATAAGCTGAATTATCTCTGTAAGACAACATCCTCTCAAACTGGTGTTCCATGGTCTAATATACATATACTGTGTGGGTCCATGACATGATGAAAGGGTTGGGAACCCCTGGATTGTAGCAAACTTCAAGATGTGAAGTATCAGTGTGTTTTGTGAAAGACTCACCGAGCAGCAGATGGAGAATTGATTCTTCATTGAGCTTAATAGCTTCATTTATAACATCACAGTCAACTGTAGCTCCTGCGTTTAGAAGAATGCTCACTGTTTTCTCATTGTTCCTGGAAACGGCATAAAACAGAGCTGTTTTTTTGTGGTTGTTTCTGGCATCAACATTGGCCCCGCTCTGCAGCAGTGTTTCTGCCAGCCTCCAGTCATCTTCCATGGCTGCTGTATGTAGAAACGTGTCCCGCGTGAGGCTCTCAGACTGCTTGGCCTCCTCCGTCACCAGGACCTTCACAGAATTCAGGTGCTCATTTTCAGCTGCCAGGTTAATGGGGGTTTTGCCTTGTAGATCTAGAGCGTAGATGGGGGCCCCAGCCTGTAGCAGGGCCCTAACTATCTCAGTGTAACCCCTGCTGGCTGCTGTATGAAGAGCTGATTGACCCTTATCATTCTGCAGGTCCAGCCTGGCTCCTTTACGGATCAAGAGCTCAACGATGGACAGGTGACCATACTCAGCAGCTACATGTAATAGAGTCTCTTTAGAGGAGGTGACAGTGTTAATGTCAGTGGTTTTTAACAGCTCCTCCAGCAGGACTACCTCTCCATCTGTAGCAATCATGTGGAGGAGCTTATCTGCTTTACTTTGCGCAGGTTCATGTTCCTCTGGTTTCAAAAGCGGCACGGTGCTTCTGTCTTCTTTTTCATGGCAAAATTTCTTAGTTTCTTTGGTGGCAAATAAAGTCTCCTGAGTGATTTTATCCATCCCCTCCTGGTCCCTCTCCAGCAAATACCCAATCAGCTGCCTCCTTGAGTCTCGAATACGCTCGTTCACACCACCAACATAGGTCTTGATTTGCTGATAGAGTTCGGGTTCTGCCAACCTGAGACAGGGGTGGAAGAATTTCCGACACGCCCTCTCACCTCTGGCTTCCAGGATGTCCAGGACCCTGCAGTTCTGATCTCTGCGAGTCCTGATAGTCAAAACGATGGATCTCTTTGCTGCTGTCATGACCCCCTCTGCAACCAGGTGATCCAGTAGATCTTCTGTGTGTGAGATCCCATAAACTAGGTCTCTTCTCTTTGCCCGGATTACATCCACAGCATATGGGTTGATGTGGTTTGATGCTGCTTGAGCATCAAAACCTTTCAGTAAACTGAACATTTTAAATACGGTGGGAAGCTAATGGTTTTCTGGAGCCTTCACATGCAGCAAGTCATTGTTATACCTTGTGGTTCTGGTTGTGAGTGTGTGTGGTTGATACCTCATTGCTAAGTGAAACACCTCACCCTGACAACAAAATAAAGGCCATTCACCATACAGATCTGTCCAGCTCAACCTGTCCTGTCCTCTAATATAATTAGTGTTCATTAGATGCAGCATGACAGTTATGACAGTGGTCATACATTGTTATTATATTATATATGATGGTTTTATATATACTATTATTATGTTATGTTATGTTATGTTATGTTATGTTATGTTATGTTATATTGTATTATATTATAACATTTTGAAAAATTTAGCTGTATCAAGATAACCATGTGTGTGTGGTCTGTGTTTGTGTGAGAGAGATTTTCTTTTTTATTTTATTTTAAGCAGTTAATCTATATACACACGGACACACACACACACACACACATGTGTGTGTGCATATATATGTATATATATGTATATACATGTATACATACATATATGTATACATACATGCATGCATTTTCTTTTAATCTTAGACCTGCTTTGGTAATGTTAACTGCTGTTTCCCATGCCAGTAAAGCCCCTTTGAATTTGAATTTGACAGAGAGCGAGAGCAGGCGTGTGTGTGACCGTGTGTAGGCACAAACATGGTGCACTCCTCGGATAACCACAGCCTCTCAATCTCTGAATCACATCATAGAGTATGTCGAAAGTCAGGCAGATATCTAAAAGGCTAATTAAACCCTATATTTTGATGTTTATGTGCCATTTTGCACCAACCATGAGCCGAAAAATGTTCTTCATTTGTGCCACAGGCAGTCAGTGGTGGAAGAATTTAACTGACACTTCTACTTTATTTTGAAACCAAAAGGCAATTGGTTATACAGCCATGCACATCATAAAAAAAAACAACTTGTACATACAAAACAATAGAAGAGTAGGGGCGCATTGATGATCATGATTGAAACAATAGTCGATACTGGGGTCCAACCTTTGCAGTGTACAAGCTACAACAACATAAAATCTTTATAAAAACAGACTTAATTTTATCCATCAGGTAGTTTTTTTTTTTTTTTTTTTAAGTAAAAGTAACAATACTACACTGTAAAAATACCACGTGCAAAAGTCCTGCATTCGAGATCCCACTATGTAAGGAATTTTATAAATAAAATCTATTTACAAAATTATATGATTATGATGCATTAATATGAAACCAACATTTAAATATAGAGATGGTGCTACTACTTTTTAGTTTAATTGATATATAGCATTACATTTTACACATTTTACAACATATCTTAAACTGTAAAAGTAACTACCTAACAAATCTACATTAAAAACTTTGCCTCTCAGCTGTAGTGAGGTAGAATCATAAAGCAGCATAAAATGGAAGTAATCCAAGTATGCACTCCTAAAACTTGTACTTAATACAGTACTTCAGTCTTGACAACGAATTTAGATTTAGAAATTATTCTTAAGGAGTTTGATTGCTTTTGTTTTTTTTTTTTTTTTTTTTTTTTTACATTTTAATTCTAATTTTTACATGCAATAGGGTGCGTTTGTTGATACTCTTCACTGATTTGTCCTTGGTAACTTCTCAAGACCGTATTATGCAGAGATTACAGAGTCGATTCACTTCCCGTAATACACGCCTCCTGCGTCGTGACGTAGATCTTCCGAGCGTTCCTTCTCCTTATATGGTAGGGACGGACTCCACTTTCCGGAATGATGTCATGCTGCTCCAAGTTTGAGAAATCAGGGCAGTTTAAAGAAGGGATAAGGAGAAATCGTTGTTTAGTTGTTATTGTTTAGAGAAATTAATTAAATTTGAATGATAAAGAAATATGTAGCCTGGAATAACACTCTATTTTAACATGAAAACGAAATAGAATAAACCTGCTCCCAGACCATCATCTGTCTTAGATAACTGGGTTATTATTTCATCGTTAATAAAACATATTGAATTAGCCTGATGTCATTTCAATTGTTTATAAACTTATTAAAATAAAAAAGATAGTTAAACGTGCATTTATACATCAAACCATATTATGAAAATCTTCCATATGAATAGACATTGAAAAAGATAAAAGGGAAGCGAAAAAAAAGGCAGAATAATATGGCTACTTTGACAGATAAGGAGTATAACGCATGTTGTTTCACATTAAGGCTTTATTATGATGAAAATATCAGGCTAAATATATCCTTCAACGCTCCACACTTAAAAACCTGTTCTGTTTCTTTCACAATCATCAATCAATCAATCATGACAGGTGTTTGTTCACTTAAGCGCACAACAACAACTCATGAGCCAATACAAGCAGCAGTGGAGGCATGAACGCCTGAAGACAGCAACGAACATTTTCGTCTCTCTGGTCTCTGTCGCCCTCTAGTGGCTCATTATGAACAGGACACACCAGACTGATGGCTTATGAGTGTTCAAAGCATGTCACTGTGCAACCGCCACATTAACTCACTGTAAAATTTTCACTTCAGTTCAGTATTCTAGAGTGTTGAGTGAACAATACTGCCAAAGTATCAAGGGTATTATTATTAGTATTATTATTAATATATGATCCTCGTCACTGTTATGTAATAATAATGATAATAATAATAATAATAATAATAATAATAATAATAATAATAATAATAATAATAATAATAATAATAATAATAATAATAATGGCACAAAGGACAAAACATTAACATATTGATAATAATTATATGTATATATCTTCACTATTATAATAATATACACATATCATCATCACTTAATTTTTATAACAATGTTTGCTGGGTTCACTGTAAAAATTGATTCAAAGTATCTTTACTTTCAGTTGTGCACAGTTCCCACATGTTTTTAACTTAATAACTTTGTTGTGTATTTACATAATTGAAGAATTTGGTGGGTTTATCAGCATTCCAAACTACTTTTAGCAGCTTTACAAAACAGCAACTTATATTCAGTTATTATGTTATTATTATGTTATTATTATGTGTTATTTTATGTCTTGTGTTTGTCCCTGAATTTAAAGGATTTTATCTTGTGTTGTAAAGTTTGGTGATAGTGCTATCTATTTGTTTACACGTTGATCATGGTTTGTTCCTTCAAGCTATTTTTCAAAGCACACTCACTGGAAGTGCACTATATGGTGACTATATAATAGTAAGATACAATTTATCTGGAATGTACCCTCCCTCAAAACCACAGTTGTGCTTTTATATTTTCTTAACATTCAGTAACGTGTTATGATGTAACCTGTATTTATTCATTTGCAATATAAGACCTAAGACTTTATTTTACTTTGTTTCAACATGCTGGATCTTTCTTGATTTACAACAGGACAGGAAGTAATGTTGAATAACTGAATGGTGCAATAACATGAAGGATGTCCTGTGATTTTCCTGTTATTATTTGTCAAATCAGTGATACCTTAGATGTCTTCAGTTGAGATTTATTGCTCAGTTCAAGCTGTTGTAACTCTGCAACAATGCTGAATTCACATTGTTTTACAGAGCTGTATACTTATTGTGTTATATAGTGATAAAACCTGAGAACAATGGGAGCTTTCGTGTATCATATATACTCTTCAGGTAGGTCTGTGTGTGCTGAGACATAAAGTGGAGATCTTAAGCTCCACAACCCCAATTTACAGAACTGGCCTCCATCAGTCGTAAGTGAGCCCTGCCTGTCAGCTGAAACACAATCACTTAACCTGGATCAATACCAGCACTAATGGAATTTACCTTGAGGTACTGGGAACTAGCAGCTCTTGCAACATGTTGCAACATGTTTTATTGTTTGAGCTCCTGACATGATGGCACACCCACTTTTTTTCCTGTCACACACTTTTGGAAGAACACAGGCAAATGTTGCTTCATTTTATCTGGTTTTATTTTCTTAAATATTGATTAGTTTCTGAAGTGCTCAGAAAACAAAAACATAAAAAATTATACAGTATTCTTATTACAAATGGTAAACATAAGTACTCCAAGTTGATCTTATATACATATAACAATGAGTGAAACCCCATTAAACAACTTTAGAAAAAAACAAGTAAATCTTGAAGCTTTTCTAACGTAAATTTCTTACAATTAAGAAAAAAGTACATTGTATTGTAACTCAGAAGTCAGGCAGCTTTTGTTACAACTTTTCAGCCGTTTAAAGTTGGCCAACACGCCCAAAAGTTTGAGGCCATTATGGCTACAGCAAGAAAAGTCTCTTTTGCAGGTTCTTAAGTCCTCTAATACTGAATTTCTCATTTGATGGTCGTGAGAAGGTCCATGCAGAGCTGGGTTTAAATCAAGAAAACTTCAGTCCTGTCCAGTTCTGTAAAAACAAACAGAAAGGTATCCTGCTTGTCGCCATGCCCCCCTCTGGTTCATGGCTACTGTCACTGTCCCGAGCCCCTCTCTGGTGGGACGCGTCAAGGGGGAGCGCGGCCCCCGGTCCTGCCAGTGTCATCATCCCAAAAATCCCGTCGTGATTTCGGGAGACGCAGCCACTCACTATCACAGGAAGCGTCCGTCTCGTTCAACTACAGTCTTTCTTCTCTCCTGACACCACCTCAGAAGGTCTGGAGCTGCTGCGTTAACATGAGCTGACACCCGCTGTTGACGTGGTTCATCACCTTCTGCTTCAGCTGCGCCACCTGCTCCCGGAGCATGTTGGCGGTGGACGCCAGCTCCGAGTTCTGGGACTTGAGGGTCTTGACTTTCTCCTCCAGCCGAGAGATCCGCTCCAGCTTCCTCTTCCGGCATTTGGAGGCGGCGATGCGGTTCCTCATGCGCTTTCTCTCGGCCTTGATGCGCTCCTGGCTCTCCATGTCAATTGGAGACAGAGGAGGGGTCTCACCGGGCATCTCGGGCACGGTTTGCGGCTCCTCTTTGAGCGCCGTCAGCCGGGGGAGCTGGGCGGAGGAGGGCTGCCCGTAGATGGGGAGCTGAGGCGGGGCAGCAGAGAAGGACATGGTCGGAGCTGAGGTGGTGTAGTTTGGAGCCGAAACGGTGCTGATGGCCGGGTTGAAAGTGTTCAAGTCCTCATACACCGGTGAGTCAGAGCGCATGGTGTTGTTGTTGTAAACGGTGGCACCGGCAACAGATGACACCGGCGGCAGGGCGGTGTTGACACTGGTTTGGGCCGCTGAGGTGACACTCACATTAGTTGTCCCCGGCATGTGCTGGTGGTGGAGCTCGGCCAGAGCTCGGACGAACCCCTCCGCGAAGCCTTCCTGCTCGTCCGTGACGTTCTTGGGGCACAGGAACTGGGTCGGGGTCGGCGTGGTGGTGATGAGCCCGTTGCTGGACTGGATGATGAGCCGCTCCAACTCCGGGGAGGCCAGCTTCAGCAAGCCCACGTCGGGGGAGGTGAGGATGTCGCTGGCTTTGGCCCGGAGGTGAGGTTTCAGAGTGCCCGTCGGGTCGGAGAGGTTCAGGGTCATGTTGTGTTTCAGCGCTTTGGGGTTGCTGTAGCCGAAGCCGGTGTTGTCGTGCTGGGAGAAAGCGTTGAGTGAGTCGTCATAGAAAGTAGTTTCCATCTTGGTATACATAGAAGAGAAACCGAAAACAATGTCTATAAAAAGTCTTCTACAAAAACAACTTTTCGTCCCCCCTTCCTTCTCTTCTTCCTGGTTTATCAGTTGGTTTCCAAACGTCCGTAAAAAACTTCCAAACTTTGCGCGCACTGTCTTTCTTGACAGAGGAATCAGGACTTACTTCTTTTCAGCCGGCGGCGGTCGAGTGTTCAGAGTTGTAACAGTTCACAAAGTATCCAGACTAGTATTGAGTCCGTGAATGTCTCTAACTTTTCTCGTCTTGTCAATGTGTGCTGTTCCCTCCGCCTCACTGTGTATATACTCTGAGCTCTACAGCGTGGAGGCTAACCTTATCTGCTGCCGCTGCCTCTCTAAAAATAGCCATGATGTCATGACGGGACTCTCCCATTGGCCGGAGGGCGTGTCTCGGGGCGAAGCCCGGCCCTCCGATAAGGCGCGTTGCCTTGACGACCACCCAGAAGATTCTCAATCTCGCGGTGCATTGTGGGATGAGGTAATGCTGTAAGGAGAGCGTAAGCGCGGTGCATTGTGGGATGACGTATTGTTTTTGAATATCTGGTTACCCGCTTTACTGTCAGTGGCGGGACCGGCAGCATTCAGGGTAGCGTCTCCTGCTCCAGCAGTGATTTTGTATTAGAAGAGCTCTGCTATACATCTATTGTCTGTTTTTATTTTTTTATTACACATTTACTATTTACCTTCTTAAACTTTTTGTACACATCTTCTTCTAAAACTTATTAGTAGTGGCAGATAAGGGATGAACATGGGATGATTCTTGATTTTATTATGAAAGGATCTTTTTGAAAAAAGGATTTCCTTTATTTTTATTATTATTGTCGTCGTGTTTGCTTTTCCTGTATTTGAATCTTTGTATTTATGTTTTTGTGTGTGAAATGCTGTTATTTTATAGCTGCATCATAAGTGAAAAGCCAAAGTCAAATTGACAACATTATGTGAAAATAAAATTAATCTTTAATCTTGAGATGTTTAAGTTTTAAGTTTGTAGAAGCCCTTTAAAGTGCACTTGAAAGATCAATAGTGTTTGAATTTCTTAAATGTTTAAAATGATAAAATCTATTCTATGCTATTTATCCTCCTTTACACATAGAGGTCTTCAAATGAATTTTGTAGAAGCTCTTTAAAGAACAGTTTAATGTGAACTCATTAAAAAAATATATATTAATAAATAAAATAAATAAAAGAAGAATAAATAAAATCTATTCTATGCTATATTCATCCTTATGTTTACAGTAAAAATATTATCTGTCTTTAGCCATAACACTAAACTAATCAGCATATTCTGCCATTCAAGTTTATGATTGCCATTAAATTTGATTATTGTTTATCTGGCTTTAAAAAAATATATGTTTTGTCTACATTTGTTATTGCTTTTTAAACATAATTATATATATGTATATATATATATATATATATATATATATATATATATATATATATATATATATATATATATATATATATATATATATATATATGTATATATATATACACACACACACACACATACACACACACACACACACACACACACACACATATATATATATATGTATATATATCACAAATGTCCAGGCATTAATCAGTGGCAATATTATAATACAATAACTGAAAAAGAATGGCTCTTAGAAATTCTATTGTAGTCTATTTTGCAAATCAAGTTTATTTACTTTTAACCAGCTTCAAAATAGCCATGATCTATATGACATGAGTAAATAAAAGAAAATCCCCCATATATTTCTGTTGTATTACATTCTATTCTAGATTATTCTACTCTGTTCCAAATTACCGCAAAATCAGAGCTCTAATTTCTGTGGGTTAGAACTGGAGAAAGTTGTGGGTTTAAAAAAACTTGGAAAAAGCTAATGAAAACCGTTACGTGAAAACAAATTATAGATTTTTCCGTGTGTGCGTGCACTCACGGTGGAAAGTCTCCTTGTTCTGTCATTTTGCTTCTCGGTCTGGGATATCATGGTGGTCTCTGGTTGGTGGTCCCTTATAAATCGTCCTATATAGCACATATACACAAAACACTCCCCACAAATTTTAGGTTTGACCACACTGTGCATGCTGAGGGACTTTTCTACCTGCAAAGGTTAATATAAACAGAGATATATTTACCTGTGTAAGAGATGCATTAAAACTCAGTTATTTACCTGAAGTGTCGAGCCAAGTCCATCTTACTGAGTCATGTCTTCCCTTCCCTTTAGTCATTAGGAGATAGATTTAATAGGACCATTTTGCATTTACCACTGCATGGACCACACATATGAAAAGCTGCATTTAAGACCTTTTATTCCTGCTACAACTACAAATTGTTGAAGATGGATCAACAGACATCTGTTCGCACTCATAAAGAGCAAGTCCATTTCCTATTATCCATGTCAGGGTGTGTAATTAGTGTAGTGCAGTCCATTGTCCCCTGGCCCTTGGTCAGAAATCACAGCTGGTTTAATGGCAGGAGGTTAACCGGTGTGTCTTACGTGTTCCCCTCTAGTCCTCCACACTCCCACTGTCTGGGTCATCTTCTGCCCTGCCAGCTTTACTGCCTACTAACTCCAGCGCGCCACGTCTAAATATGTCCCCCTTGTGTGACAAGTAAATCAGCCCCCTGGCGCTGGCTGGCTCAGAGAGGCACCTAAGGAGGATGAACCAGATCATAAAACACCACCACAGTCTGACTTTTTATGGCTTCTAATGTTGTCTTTATGTACTGTTGTATATGTCAAACCAGCACAATCAATAAAGTTGGATATTATCTGATCTGGTCTGTTGACTTAACTGATCTTGTGCAGTTTCTGTCTTGATTTAGAGAGGATTGCTTTGGGTTATGATCATGGACATACAAACTAAAGGTTAAGGTGGGTCTTAAAGGGATAGTTCTGATTATTTGGGGATTATGTGGGGATTGCATCCATTGCTGGTGTGTTATCTACTGTAAATGGCGGTTGGCACACACCCCAGTTTGGAGAAGCAGACCAGTATTGAAGCTAAACTATGATCTACTGTGGACGGCATCCAAAAGGTGTTTTAGCCACTTAAAAAAAATCCACCTAAAAAAATCATTTTATCATTATCACTGCTTTACTCTGCTGCCTTTCTAATAGGGAAATGCCGTTATTTAAGCCAACTATTACTCTCTTAGAACCAACCAATTTCATATGTGAGATCAGTGATTTTATCTCACAGAAAATGGGAGTTGCTGGTCCGCCGCTGCCTGGATCTGTTTGTTTGTTTGTGTTATTGTGGTACGTCAGTGTTTTAAAATGTTAGTTTGGATTCACAATAGTCACACAATAACACGAACAAACTAACAGATCTAGACAGTAGCAGACGAGCAACTCCTGTGATTTTTTTTGTCCCTTTCTGCTTCCCCAAACTAAGTGTGCCGACTGGCATCTACTGTAGCTGATAAACTGACTAATGATAAGTACCTCATACAACCCTGCATCAAATAATCTGTACCTGTCTGTTGCGTGCACTGTCCTGGACTGACATGGCATTTAATAAATCTCTTTTCTTTACTTTTCCTCATTTTTCCTGGGTTTTGTTTTACATGACAGGAAACAGGCGGGTGTAACTCACAATGTGGACAAACGTATACAGTCATTTTCTGTCAGTTTCATTCGCTTTGTCAGATTTTTTTTTTTAACTATGATTCTGGGGATGTAATAAGAGGAAGCAGAATAAGGATAAATTGTTTAGTCACTTGTTTACACTCAATGTTCCACTGGCACAGTCTGAAATATTTATCCACTTTGGCTCATTCATCTATTCATGACTGCTTTTCTTCTGAATTAAAGCACATGAAAGAATCATAAGTAGGTGGTCTAGTGCCCACCACCTGACAGCAGGGATCCTTGTGTATGACTTCACCCATTGTCCCAAATAGAGGAATTAGGTTAGGGTAAAACATATGATGTCATTTAAAGTTATTATCTAATTTAAATTAAAGCTTATTTCAGAGTCAAATCCCATGGCAAGAAGTCAGACCTTGGTAAATCCAGTTTTATATACTTTCAAATAGTGTTTAATACAGAACCCTTAAATGTTTCAATATGGCTGGAGCGCTGGATGGATCGGGTCTGCTTTTCTTCCCTGGTCGCCATGCGTAAAGTTATAAAGGGGTAACCACAGCATGGTAGTTTGCCAAAGTAATTTTCTGTGTAGGAATGTATGGGAAAATTAGCATGGAGGAACCCTAAGGTTTAAGCGACTATTCAGCATGAGGCTGGGATATCCTGCTGGTGTCTTGGTTCAGGGCCTGGACATTTGGTCACTTGTGGTCACACAGATTACTTATACAGTATTGTCCTCGCATGTAGGACGGTGCCAGAGGCCTCAGAAGGAAGAAGCCAATTGTCGACAGTGTGGTGAAATGTTACCAAAGACCAGCCACATCCGACTTACAATAATTCAAATTAAATTATTAAATTCTAATATGTGGCTTTATAATAATTTGTCTCATACAAATGGCCAGTCAGGAAGCAGACCATATTTTACTGATTTTAGCCGTTTCACTGCTGCCAGAGAAACAGGGACTCCTTTATGAAAACATTTGATTAGTGGGACGAACTAGCAGCTTGGTGGTCTTATTGAATTATTTCAGCTTGGTGGAGCTAACTGCAGGCCCTAACAGCAGGAGTTTGGGAAATTACTTTCCAGTACTATGGAAAGAACAAACTAAGACAGATTAGATGGGTAGGTAGCAAGGTAGCAGTATTTTGCTACTTTCCATTTATGGAAAGTCACAATCAATAAAAACTACATGGCTCAGGCTGCACTTAAGAAATGAACAGAAGCTGTGTCTCTCAAAACTCTCAGAGGTTCACAGAGAAATGTAAGAGTCGTCTGATCTCCATGAATCCCAAATAAGCAGCTGTCCACACTATCTTATGAATAAGACAGGTCGCAGCTCCGTGAGGCTGTACTCAGGCAGAGCAGTGCTTTGGGTGAAATGCTAACATGCTCATAATGACAAACATGCTGGTTAAACAGACATAATGCTAAACTTGATTTTGCATATAAGCATTTTCTTATTAGCACTAGGTCTGCTGCTGGCCATTTGCTTTGTGATGTCCCCCTTTAACTCTAAGTCATAAATCTGTGGTAAAAAAAAAAATGTATTTTGGTTAGTAGAAGTTCAGAAGTAAAAAGAGAGAAAGAGATAGATGAAAAGTACATCTATATGAATATGTAGAAATATATTTCATAATTACCTTTATGCCAATATGAAATAATTTTGATGCTTTGTAGATGCAACAGTGCTTTGCTAATGAATATTAGGTTAGAAAATAAAACATTTGCCTGATTTAACCTGACTTCAAGTATTAACCACACCTACTCCTGGTCTTCTATCTGAATACAGATACAGATCATTTTGTTGGCTGAACACATGCAGAAACAGATACAAATAATGTTGTCTCTGTGCACCGCTATTTATTGCAAAATTTCACAATTTCTGACCACTCAAGAATTGATAAAAATGGTCAAAAATCACTCCAGAATACCACATTGAGACACCAAAACCACCGGAGAAAAAAGGTTAAAAGTTGCCAATATATGCCCCAAGTCCCCAATGTCTCCTGGAGTATGGCTTGATATGAAAAGTCAGAGGATCACCAAAATTATTACAATTCATCCTGAGAGAGACATGAATGTGTATACCATATTTCATGACAATCCTCCAGTAGCTGTCATGACATCTTAGTCTGGACCAAATAATACACAAATAATAATATCCATCATCTAAAGCTTCTACATGTGTAAATGTGTTTGCACCACAGTCATGCTCCTGACTTTAAAGATTTTAAAATACACATTTTGAACATGTTTTTGTAGCGGTGATTCATCTCCTTTTTACTTCCTTTTCTATGCATCTGTGTTTTATTTTCATGATGAATAATGAGCACACATGTTTTTCAAGTACTGTGTTCCTGGTCAGCTGCATCCTGACCTGATGTGGTACAATCAGGCCTTCTGAGTTATCTCGTCTTCAGCCTTTGCTCCAATCAGCTCCCACTTCTCGCTGAACTTTTTTTTTTTTATTGTTACCTCCTCCTGTCTCCTGACTCTCACCCCTTTAACTCCCTCCATCCTATCGTTACCTTTGCACTGTTTTTCCCTCTGGACTGGATCCCAAGTGTCTTCCACTTACACATCCCACACCACACACACACACACACACATACACTTTGCCTTTCTCTTATCTTCCTCCTCCTCCTCCTCCTCTCCCTCTCGTCCCTCTCATCTTACTCCTATCAGTGGCCGTCCAGGCAGCAGCAGGATTTCCCCTGTGATGGAAACAGGCTGTGGCCCAGTTGTATTGTTTCAGCAGTTCTTTTCAGTCAAATCTCAGAGAACTCTCTGTGTTTGTGTTGGTATCATTTAAAGTTAAACCAGTACACTGGCCAAAATCACTGCACAAGACAATGGACAAGAACAAGTGAAAAGACACTGAACCAGGAAAAACACAAAAAACTTTTGTTCTTTACGTCAAACTGAACATCCCTTGAGGCCTGCAGGCTGAGTGAGAGACAGACAGGGAGACAGACTGTTGAAGCTTTTGAGACGGCGCACACTCACAATGGTCTTAGCCTGTGAGAACCATTGTTGTTTCAGCTGTTAGGTGAAGGGAAAAAAAAGCACACGATTGTGTAGATTGTGTCAGACTGGCCTGTAAGCAAGCTCACACACTCAGAAGTGTATCTGTGTACACTTCTGGCCTTGTCTCTGCTGTAACTGCATTAATGTGTACCCATTTGTATTATTTTGTGTGTGTTATAACACCTCATTACCGCATTGTTTAAATAAAGAGTGCATGAAAACTAGTCAAAAAGTTGAAACAGTGAGCTGTGTCCTGCTGTGGACTGGATCAGCAGCAAAACGTATTTCAAATGGCTCACCTAAAACAAATCTATATTAGCTTTACCCTAATTTCCACCAGGCGTGGGTGTGCCGCGTCGTGACTGCGCCGCAGCACTCAGGCCAATAGGTGTACACGATATTTAGAATATATTCAGCACTTTACCTTGTCATCAGATAAACTTTTCCAATGTGAAACTGCCATTATATAAACCAAACATCCCTGTCTCATGCTCAATCAGACTCCTTTGGCAAAAACAGTAATTTTAGCAGAGCACAGAAGTCCACTGCCTCGATAATCAGAAAAGCCTGTCTGACAGCAAGGTGAAGTGGGGAAAAAATTGTAAATATAGTGCATGCTTTAAGTGATTTTTTTTTTGGGTGCCCAAAATGTTTTGCTTCTGACCCTGTCCACAGCAGTACATTACTTAGGTTCCCACATCTGTGCTCCTGCTGCTTCCCCACACTGGGGGCGTGCAGAGCGCCATCTATTCAAGGTAATTCACTGACTGGATAAGACCCAAACTCAAATAATCCAAACTACCCCTTTAAAGTAATGAATAAATAGTTGACAGTTTACAAAACATCATAGGTAAAAAGTTAAAATAGCTAAAAGTAATGGACAGTTGGTTGAATTGGCTAAAAGTGAAGGTATAAAGAGTAAACTCAAAGTACTGGACAAATAGTTAAAATGCAGACTTGATCTAAACATCCTAAACAGTTCAAATGTTTAAATCAATTGTAAGGTCCACTATTATATCCACTATATCATTCAAAATCCTCTTGCGGGTGGCGTTGACAAAGAGTCCTACATGACTTCCTCTGACATATAGTGGGTGTACATCTGATGAAAATGGATTAGAAACACTGGTCTACATGATAGAAATGGAATGGGAATGTGGAATGAATTATCTGCCTCCATACCTCCCTTCTTCCTTTCTTTTGCTGTTTTCCTCTTTGTCCTTATCCTGCAGCACATAGTCTCAGTTCTCCCTGTCTGGCTCTTCTTTTTTTATCATCTCTACCTGAATTATATGTAGTGCAAACACACACACACACACACACACACACACACACATACACACACACACACACACACACACACACACACACACACACACGCCATCCTCACACAATAATAGGATACTGTGGCAGCCATTTTTTTAATGAATAAGAACAGATGCAGCTAAATGACAAATGCTCCTCTTTCCCTTCTGGATTTATGGTGTGGTGTAAAGGCAGGAATCACTGCGTTTGATTATTACACACACACACACACACACACACACACACACACACACACACACACACACACACACACACACACACACATATACCAGATCTCCCTGAGTGATGTCTCATTGTTGCGCCCTTCACCAAGTATAGAATGAGTGTTTGATGCCCGTCTATGACAGGGTTTTTCAGGCGTTGTTTTAATTAATTCGCCCATAAAATGAACCGTGATTCCCAGCAGCCTCTCTGGCACCCTTGGCCATGAAAGACTTTATTAGCTTTGACAATTAATCGTCGCTAACTACCCAGACTAATCACATCTCAGATTTATTGGTAAGAATCATATGGAATATCGATTGGCTCTCCCTCATTTTGACCCTTTCAGCGCACCGTAACTCACTCGGGCAAGTGTACAATGACATCATTGGGTAAGGGTGGGCACATTGCAGCTCCTTTGACTTTACTTTTCCTTTTAAGGCTACAGATGCTTTTAAAAAACATAATAGCCAGGGCTCTAAATTGTGTGTGTTTTAAGTCATTTTAAGTTTTTATTTCCTTATTCAGCAAATGTCTCCAGCAGACAAAAAACAAAATTAGATGGGGTGCAGTTAGTGACTACTGATTAAATATCCATGAATACATTTTTAACTGGTTAAATTCTTACCACAAAATCAATTAAAGGTCAATCATTAACATCCTTTTTTTGTTTTGCTTTGTTTTTCATTTATACGTCCTGGTTTTCATTGGCTTGTTTGCTATCAGATCACCTTATTAGCTACTCAGTACTCAAATATGATCTTAAAAGTAACTAAGTAGATAACATGTCATAATGAATACTTAAGTAAAACTAAAAGTACAGACTTGAAAATCTACTCATAAAAGTAACTGACCATTATAAGTATTTGCAATTAAGTATACTTTTTAAAACATACACTAATTTACAATTTAAAATATACCTAGAATTAAGTACATTTCTTGTGAGTATACTAAAACACCACTTTAAGTACTGCCAAATTAGTATATTAGTACATAAATGGATTAAAATCCTATTAAATGTGCGATCTACAGTTGAAGCGAGTTGTTTCTACCTGCCCCCTTCTCTCCAGACTCGAGAAAGCTCAGGCTGGCTGCTTGAGCACCGCAGGAACGCAAGATGCACAAAACATCGTAAACTGACAATGACAAGCAACGACAAACTCTACACTGTAAGCTGATCGGCTGTTTATGTCTCTGTCAGTTGTCTGCCAGTGTTAAGTTAAGCCCGTTACCCTGAAAAGAAAAGCCCGCTGCTCTGAAAATACACACTCTGGAGTTGGAGTTCAGTGACTGCCCGCCAGCCTGACAAACTACATTAGCATATTGTTTAATTTAACCATTATAAACATCTATGTCTATTAAAAAATATATATTGATTTCTCATAACTCATAAACAGACACTTACTTATTCAGCAAACATTTGGCATTAATTAACTATTATTAACATGAATCAAAGACAAAAACAGTTGTTCTATCTTTTAACTTAACTTTTAACATTTTATGATGAATTACAGTAACTTTATTACATATTTCTCCTTTAAGTATTGCAGATATTTTATATATATATGTGTGTGTGTGTGTATATATATATATATATACATATATGTTTTAGTACAATGAAGGTTAGTTAAATCTATTCTGAAGCACAGTTTTTAAAAGTACATGTAAATGTATTTTAAATTAAGGCAGAAAAAATACACTTGTAATATTTTTTGTATTTTTAAATGATATTTCTAATACACTAGAGTATACTATGCCTTTTCTTTTACCTGGGACATAGAATGGGATTTGTATGTTTGTGGGGGTGCTTGTCTGCATGCGTTTTTATTTGTTGTCTCAGCGTAATTTAATCTATGAGAGTGGGTCTGGGCCTCATTATGTAAATTAAATAACCTCATCTAAAAAGAAAGGCACAGTGAACCACAGCAGGACATACACACACAAACACAAATACACACATACAAACACACAGAGCCACACAGAAGCACTAACACACACACACACACACACAGCAAAGTAAATGGCCTTTTTGACACTGTATAGTAGGTTGTGTGTACATGTGTAGTCTGTGTGTGTGTGTGTGTGTGTGTGTGTGTGTGTGTGTGTGTGTGTGTGTGTGTGCACTCAGAGACCTGTGTGAGTCCTCAGCTGGCTCTGTGCAGCTTGTAACAGGGAGGTGAGTGTGTGAGTGTGTCACCAGGGAGAATGATCGATAGCTATTAAAACCCACCAGTGCCTCGGTCCAGATGGAGGGCTATTTGTGTATGTGTGTGTGCACGTGTGTGCGTTTAGCCATGATCAAGCACTGTGTTTGCACAGGTGGGACACTATATGGCAGCAATGCTAACCTGTTCCACTCCATTTACCTCTGCAAGCTGGGGGACCTTACCAACCGCACAAGGTGTGTGTGTGTTGTTTTAGTACGTCTCGGGCTACATTTGTGTGTTTGTGTTGTTTGTGTGTGTGTGTGTGTATGTGTGTGCGTGCAAGTGTGACTAGGAGGTTGTCAGCGTGTGTTTGGACTTGCAGGTTATTCTAGCCTAGCTTTTCAGAGGCAATAAAAAAGTAAAGGGAGAAGAAGAAGGAGGGAGGGAGGGAGGCACGGGGGGAAAGTGACAGGACTGAGCGATTGTTTTAAGTCGAGCAGCAGTTTCAGTCTGTGGTCGAGAGAAACTGAAAGAATGAAGTTTGTTCTTTCTCATTCACTGAAGAAGAGAGAACACAAACATGCTAAAGAGAGACTGAAGCTTTCACAAACAAAACCTGGCTCTGGGCTTGGTGAATATTTTGCTTAAATTATATTCTGGCTTTATTGGATATATGATAAGTATAAGAGAACTTGATCTTGCAGAACGCAGTCCTATGAAACAAGATATGCAGCTGTAAAAAAAAACAGACTCCTCTTTCTTCTTTTCTTTCTTGCTCTCACTATCTGTCTCTATCTCAAACACACACACACACACACACACACACACACACACACACACACACACACACATACACATATCATCATCACCACTGTCCTCTGAGACAGCTATGAAACCTGATCATAGATCAATAATGACTGGTGTTATGGTTGTGAGGGAGAGGGCTCAGACTTGGATGAGGGATATCATCCCACTTTATTCTGTACTAAGACCATGGAAAATACTTATTTCTGATTGAGTATCAGGTGTCAGTTACATATCGGATGCCTGATGCCTCAAGAGTTTAATCACTATTTTTTTTACTTTATTTTACTGTTCAGCAAATAAGACCACAAGTGACCCCTCCTAAGTCCCGCCTCTTTTTGCTCTGTGCTCCATTAACTTTTGAGCAATCGTGGTACCTGGCAGAACCTCTGTCAACTTTCTTTTTTTCCTGTTTCCTGTACTTAGATATGTTATGTGCTAGTCTCTCTCTCCCTCTCTCTCTTTCTCTCTCTCTCTCTCTCTCTCTCTCTCTCTCTCTCTCTATATATATATATGTATATATATATATATATATATATATATATATATATATATATATAAATAAATGGCTAGCTAATGATTGATGCAGATTAGGTAACTAATTGGCTTGTGTATTGTTAACACTGACTAACTTTAGATGTGACTATATGGCCTTCAGCTATATATTTTAACTATCTTCAAATTTTTGTTAGCGTAGCAGAGACCAAGTATCTATATCCAGAAAACAGGAACAGGGATGGAGGTTTCCAAAGGGGCGGGACATAGAAGGGGTCAGTAACAGAATAATGGCAACTGCTGAAACATAGTAGATAATGATAATTAAGTCAGCAACTTGACTAATTAATGTCAGTTAACAGTTAGCGACAGTTTTCAGTTTTTTTCTTTCAGCAGCAAAGCTAAAAACTGTTGTTATTAACTTGAGAGAACAGAGAAAACTCTTTCAGGGCTCTCTCACGGGGGAGATGCACCCATATTTGCCACTCACAATCCATCCACTATTAATCTGAATGCAAGGCTGTATTATGGTTTGCATTATGGTGTGTTTTATTTCTTATGAAGTCAACTATTCATTTGTCAGAGGAAAAGCGAGTTTCTTCTTTCAAATGTTGCACAGGCTCGTGTAAGCGTTCGCCGTTCATGGGAGCCAGTGGCCTGAGTGCTAGCAACCATAGCAACAAAAGTGAAACTCAGTAAAGGTTAAACTAATTTATGGTTAAACCAAAGGTACTCACTTTGTCTGAAGAACTTGAGAATGATATGTTTGTTTATCCTCTGCTTTGGTCAGTTGCCATGGTGTGGAAAATACTGGACTCAGTGGACAGGACTCATGTCATCCATTAGTTTTCCTAATAGGAACACCTTATTGTGCATATTATCACATGTTATATGTTGACGCCAGAGACCCATGGGAGAACTTGTGTGAGTGTGTGTGTGTGTGTGTGTGTGTGTGTGTGTGTGTGTGTGTGTGTGTGTGTTTGGGTTTGGGACTAGGTTGGGTGAAGCTGAAGGGAGGAAACATGGGTGAGTGACAGTGGTTTGTTCTGTTTTGTAGTATATCCTCCGTCACTCATCAAGCTCACCTGTGTCTGTCAGTGTGTACATGTATTGGCACGTGTATGTCTGTTTCACAACACAAAGTCAGCAGCGAAACTCACAACCCATCGATCTTCACTCCGATGTTCTTTCCCCCTCTCATTGTTCAACCCGTTTCTTTTTTTAAACTTATGTATTTTTGTCTCATATCACAATCCTCATTCTTTCTCTCTGGGTGTTTCCTCTCGCTCACTCTCTGGTATTATTGTAGGGATTTGCTAATAAACGTGTTGGTTGTCCTGTTGCCGTGCCAACGGAGCAACAAATATTTGGAGCTATGTGGCACCTTCCACCAACATTCCAGGATCTGCTGTTTTGGAAAGTCGTCTTTCTCTCCTCCTTCCTTCATTCTCCATCCAACTTTCAGCCCTCCCTCCCTCTCTCTCTCTGTCACTCTCTCGCTCAGTTTCTCTCTTTCTCTCTCTCCGTCACCCTTCACTGTCACACCCCCCCCCCCCCCCCCCCCCACCCCCCCATCTTTTCTGCCTCTCTCTAGATAAATGGACTCTTTGTCTCCTGGTAAAATGAACTTGAAAACAGTAGTTGGGACAAGTGGTTCTGTCTAACAGCAGGAACTCACACTATAACTGGCCGCTAATGCAGATCAAGAATAGTAACTGCTTTGTCATTAGAACTGGCTAAATGGGGCCTGACATGCTCTTCTAGAATAGGACTGCTACTCCATTAGTTTACTACTCTATATAGACAGCCTGAGAATAACAAAGATATCCAGTTATGACTTGATGTGTCAAACTTTACAGTGCAGTGGATGCACTAATATCGCCGATATCTCTCAAATCATGCAGTCAAATACAATGCAGCTAGGCAGTATCAAAACTTACCTCAGTGTTGGCTGGGCTTTTCTCAGTGGAAAATAACTACATACATTCACTCGAGTACTGTACTTGAGTACAGTTTTGGGGTACTAATATTTTACTTGAGTATTTACATGTTCTGCTACTTTATATATAACAAGTCCTCCAAATTAAACTGATGACAAGATGACATCATTTGTCTGTGCTTTCTAAAAGTAAATGTTTTATGATGTGATGACATTATGGTTATGTTTTTTAAGCTGTACACTAAAGTATATCACTGTACTGTGATGAAACACATTAATGTTGGAGTTAATATTGACATTTCTTGGTAAAATGATAAAAATCTGCATTTTGTGGATTGGAAATGGCTCAAAATGCTATCTACTATTCAAATGATCCTAAACATTCAAGGCTAATGCTGATTTAGACTCAACTGATTGGGACTTCTCATGAAATTTATATTAAAAAAATAATGTTATCACCTTCTAATCAGAGTTGGGTGGCCCACAACCTCCTGCCTCCGCGGAAGTCTGTGAAACAGCGCTCATTTTCAAATATACATGGACTGAGACTCATCATTCCCAGGAGTTTAGATTACTTTTTGCTAACCCTATACTTAATATTTTTAACTTTTGGTATTTTGACAGCAATAGAAGCACCACTGCACTTATTGTTCCCCTAAATGATGATCCCATGCTAAACAGCTGGGCTACGGCTATGTACTGATGCTCCTCCACAGACACACACACACACACACACACACACACACACACACACACACACACACACACACACACACACACACTGGAGAGCCTCTCCTCAGTGGAGCCACTAGCATTAGCTTGGCTAGCTACAACACAAACGTGCCTCTAGTTAAAGTCAAAGCTTCGGCGAACTCTCTGGGTCTCTGGTGCACCTCTGTGTTTCTGGTGTGTTTTCCACAGACACAGAGACTGACAGCAGCTACTTGGTTGGGTAGCTCTAATGAAATAACTTGATTAGTTTCGGGGAAAGATCATGGTTTAGTTTAAAATAAGTACTTAGTTAAGTTCAGGAAAATGTTTAGGTTTGGTTTTTGATTACAAGACCTTTACCTTTACTGTAGTATTTTTACACTCTGGCATTGCTGTTTTTAGTTGAGTAAAAGGACTACTGTCTCTTACACAGACTTAAAAACTGAACTACAGCCTAAGCAATAGGACTGAGGTGACAGATAAGAACTTCCCCTAACTGAGATGCTGCTTCGATTTCATTTCAAGTTTTCCTTCCTGTTTGTGCTGTGTGAAGCAGTGATCGGTGAATCCTCAGTTAATCATTAGATTAAGTTATGACTTGGCTAAGTTATTGCTAGGCTGCTGAAAGGCGATCAATTCTTTTAGCATGAAATCTGAAACTTCTGACAAGTGATATACAAGCGGTGCCTGAGAATGTGCCTGTCTCAGGATTTACGTGCAGGCCTGCACACACACACTGTGTACACACACACAAAGTCCAGTTCAGATTGAGAACTACAGTAGAGGCTATCACTGGCATGCAGCAGCAGTGTTGTAACGTGCAGGCCTGCAGCTTGTCTACAAGCTGATGGAAACCAGGAGCTCTGTGAGGCATCCAGCTCATCTGGTCCGTCTCGTACAATTCATCTTCAGGGTTTACAACATGATGTGACAAGTGTGTAGGTAGATATATCTCCACAACATGAGGCACACTTAATTTTCATATATTTAACTGTGTTTTTTGCTCCTGCCAGTACAGACTTGAAATATAGTGTGAATTCACCAAGAGAGACAGCGGAGACTGTTGTTGTAAATTGAGCTTTTTAGCATCCTGCAGCTCAGGGTTCAGGATTTATGAGATCAGTGCTTGTATACAGTATCTGAGTTATCAGTGTTTTTATCTAAAGTTGCAGATAGTGGATGAAGGTTGACATGACAGACAGGGGCACTATAGCCAGAAGCTAAGCAATGAACTTCAATGGACAGGGGCAGCAATAAAAGGTATTTTAGCCACTTAAAAAAAAACTAGTGAATTCATTATCAGTTTAAGTCTTTAAGTTTATTTACATTTTAGAATTTAAACCACTTTACCTTGCTGTCAGACAACCTTTTCCTGGCAGAAAACTTCTGTCACATAAGCCAAATTTTGCTCTCTGTAAACCAACCAAACTCAATGGGTGAAATCAGTCATTTTATCTCACATAACACAGGAGCTGTTGGCCTATTGCTGCCTCAGTATGTTAGTTTATTTGTAATATTGTGTAACTTTGAAAATTCCAAACTGTCCTTTCAAAACACTGAAATCACACAATAACACAGATTAACCAATTAGTAATTTCACCTATGGAGTCCTGTCAGAAAAGGCTGTCTGATGGCAAAAATAAAGCAGTGAAAATATTCTAATTCTAGCTTACACTTCAAATGATATTGATAAGTGGCAAAAATATCTTTGGTTACTGATCCTGTCCACAGCTGTTTATCGCTTAGCTTCTGTGCTGCTGCTGTAACTAATACACTGATTATTGATGACCACCTCATACAACCCCAAATTAAATGATCCAAACTATGCCTTGGTTCCTTAGTTTCCTTCTAGACCAGTATGTGTGCAGTGGAAGTGCTTAATTTCTAACTACTAAACCTTACAAAGAGATAGTGATCTTATTGCATGTAGTTTGTGTGTGTGTGTGTGTGTGTGTGTGTGTGTGTGTGTGTGTGTGTGCATTATTTCAGTTCGAGGTGGCTGCAATCAGTGGCTAACTCTGTGGAATGCACTCTTCCGCCCTCTCAACCAATCATTAATCTGTATTTACTCAGTGTAGCTTGGGGCACTCTGGCCGTGAGAAATGTTTCCCCAATCACCTCTCTGCTTTAACACACTTGCACATGTGTGTGTCTGTGTGTATCTGTGTGTGTAGTCAGACTGGTTTTTTCAGAGAGGAATAGAAAAAAAGTCTCAGCCGAAACTGACTCCGGTGCATGCACGTATGCGCACATGCTGTCCGTGTTTCACATGCAAACACACACCAAACACACACCAGTGATTGAGTGAGCAGTCTGCACTTAAAGCCCTGCCTCTATCTCAGAAGGTGAAGGGCTACAGCTCTTATCACATACTGAGACTGTGTGTGTGTGCACATGCATTAGTGTGCTTGTATGTGTGTGTTTGTATAACCCTGTGCGCATATGTGTGTGTGTATGTGTGTGCGTGTTTGAGAAAACACAGACGGGCTCATGGGACTGCTCAGGCTGTGTGTTTTGGCTCTGTCAGGCAGACCATTACCATGGCGTCGAAGGTCAGGTGGTCTGACCAGAAGGCCCAGCAGATATATTTGTATGTTTGAATTTGGTATGCAGGCCTGATGAATAACCTCTCAGGGAAGTTGATGTGCACTTCCTTAGTTCCCAGTGGGTTTTGTGGGATTCTCAAGACACTTCCAAGGACTGCTTAAAGGGTGAGATGGTGATGAGACAGGCCACCCTGGAAGGTCACAGACTTATACCTGTACACCCTGAAATAAAGAAATATCCTCAAACAGTGACTTTAATCTCTTACCTGTGTTAAAGAGACTACAAGCAACTACGGAGACTGCTGATAGCGTTCTTTGATTAATGCAACATATGATTGACCCACTACTGAAGCACCTACAACAGTCTGTGGTGTTGGCAAAAAAAAAAAAAAAAATCAGCCCGTATCAAATGAAGTTGTTATGGGCATCACTTTAAGCGTGAAGTGTTAAAGTGAAGAAATCTGTTTACAATTAATGAACATGAACATAAGTGTTGTTTGTTCCTGAGAGATAATGGCACTCACATCGTCAGCTAATAAAAAAAGTGTGATTGCAGCAGAGAGGGAGTGAGTGCAAAAATGGACAGAAGTGTCACTGTGATAGAAATCAGCCAGGTCTATGAACTGCCCCGCGGGCTGGAGTCAGTTATTCAGACGGATTCACAATATACGCTTGTTTGCAAATGTCTGTGTGTATGGATGGACGTCCATTTCAGCCAATATTAGGGAGTCTTGGAATCTTTCTCAAAATGACTTCACTACTTCCATACGAAGTCATTATTTTAAGATAATTTCAAGGTAGGGGAGACCAGTTGTAGCATTTAAAAAAAAAAAATCCTTCATAACTCATGACTATTTGAAATATACTAGTCTTCTTTTGATAAGAGAAACATATATATGTGCACTAATACCTAATACAACTGATATTTTCATCAATAAGGATAAAACTGTAATATTAAAATTCATGCAAGAAGTCAACGTGTTACCATTTCCCCCTTGGTGGAGACAAGTGGCTGGGGGCAGTTGAAATCCTGAAAAAATAAGTCATATTAAAACACTGTGTCAAATAAAAGCACACCCCAGAGTAATCACAAAACTATACTACTAAGTATCTAGTAGTGTTATTACAAAGTCATTACAAAGACTCCACTGTCCCTGGTAGGAGGAAGTACTACTTCATATTCAATAAAAAACACAATAAATGATTAAAAAATTGGATAATTGAACATGAAGTAGTCCATTTTTGGGACTGTGAATTTAGTTCAAACTAAAAACTAAAACTAAACACTACTACAACCAAAACCAATGCTTATACTAATATTAATACTAGTACCAATACTAATACTAATACTAATACTAAAACTACAGTAATAATAACACCAATACTATTAATAGAAACTCTTCAGTCCCATTGAGATAGCAGATAATGAAAGCTCTGCTTTCACTCAACACCAACAGATATCTGTTTTTGGCAGACAGTAGAAAGTTGTTCTGCACTCCTCTCATACCCAGGTACCCTGAGGTCAAAATTCAGACTGGCTGACCCGCTATCTCGCTTCTCCTCCTCTTGCTGTTTCTGTCTCTTCTCCAGTACTTCTTCTGCTTCCTTAGTCTTTCTATCAGGTGTCGTCATGCATTTTAGCCGACTGTTTTAATAATGTATGTCCAGAGGTCTCTGTTTCTCTCTTTTTGTTTCTCTCTCTTTCAATCCAGGTCAACAACCATCTAAATCTTGGCTAATGGATTCCTCAGTGGTCCTGAGCAACCCTGGTCGTCTCCCTGGTTTCTGCACGCAAAGGAAATTGTGCAGAAATATCACACGTGTTCAGCTTTGTATCTGTGTGGTCTGCAAATCTTTTTAAGTCTGTGTGAAGGAAATTTGGAAAGGAAAGGAAATTATATACGGTTGTTTTCAGTGTATGTGTTGAATGGACTTGACCTCTCTTAAACTAAACTAGAGTGCATTAACCTCAGTGGTTCTCCATTAAATCACCTGTTACCTGTCATCTTCCTTGGATACCAGCGTTTACAGAACAGCTCCTTACTCTCCTGAAGAATGATGAGATGAAGAAGATGTGGATTGATTTGTGGGGAGCCACTTTGATGGAGAGCTCGCTGCAGTGAACATTTTATGCAGTTAGTTTTGCACACTATGGACAATCCACTGTTACTGGTGTTACTGGCCAAACCAGTTGTCTCCCTCCTGTGCCTACATCCTCCCACAATATGTGGCCACCAGTGAGTCTAAATTGCCTCCTATGCTTATGTTATATTGGCATGTAGGCCAGCAGAACATTCCAGCCATATTGGTCAGCAGGTTTTAACACGGTTCCGCATATACTTGGTGATGTTTTGTTGGTGATGTGGTTAATAACATTTGCAATAGTTTGACATTTTGGGAAATACCCTCATTGGCTTTCTTGCTGAGAATTAGATAAGAAGATCAATATCACATTGACGCCGTGTACAGTAATTATGAAGCTACAGCCTGTTATCTTATCTCAGCACAAAGACTGGGAACAGTGAGCGTTAGCAGTGCTGGCACAGAGATTTTGTTACTTTTGGAGAGAGCTGAACCAATTCTTCTCTTTAAGCTAAGCTACAGCTGCTGTCAGTCTCCTTTTATTTACCAATGACTAAATGTTAATTTATTATGTTATTGATCATATGTGTGTGTATATTTATTTAATTTCCACTGCTGGAGATCTGTTGGAACACTATATATAGGCTGTTCATATTTGTATGAAGCCAGTGTATTAATGCTGGTGGGTTTACGTGAGAGAATGTTTAATTTGCTGTCTATTAATATGTATGAATTACTCCGCATAGGATGGATCATGTAAATGCTCAAACACGAAAATAAAACTATTTATCCATTCATGCCATACGGACATGAAAGTGGTCCTCCAGAAAGCGAATAACTGTATTTTTCACAAGTCCAAATGACAAAGCTGCGAACAGTCACTAAAAAGCTGTCGGTAATAAAGTCTTTAACCATGTGTGCAGATTAAAATGAGCTGCTGAAGTTGCAGGTGCGTGAGATAAATGCTGTATTTATGTTTGTCAGGACTTCTCAGCTCTTATTTGTGAACAAATTAAAGCCAGTGGTGGTAAGTGAAATGCACCTGATTGATAAATTTACTTTAATTGCTTAATTGTGTCTGGCCTGTCAAGCCCACATATCTAAATGACATTTCCAGACTGATGTGTATTCAAACAGGCAGCGGAGGAAGTCGTTTTGGCGTAATAGCCATAAATGAGTGGGCTAACTGGCACTAATTACCCATTGTGCATGTATGTGTGTGTCAGAGAGTGTGAGTCTTTGACGGAGCGGGTAGAGACACCTACGATAACACAGCTGTGTCTTATTCCTTGGGGTCTGGGAGTGATTATATTGGAGCTGAATGACTCCCTTTTGTATTATTGCTTTTCCCTTTTCTTTATGTTTTTGTCCTCGATTTCAGCTTCACCTCTGCTCATGTCCTGCCTATTGTGTTCTTCTGTTCTGGTGTGTGGGACGGAGAAATGGAGAGACAGATGGAGAGAATGGACAGACGTCACTGTCAGTCGATGTGGGAGCTCTCAGACACTCACACACTTTCATTCAGCTCATCACAAATGCCCCGCTGTCTTTATCTGTCTGGGTGCTGTGCCGGTTAGCAGTGGGCGCGTGACGTTATAAGGGAGTAGGATTCCATTGTTTGCTTTTTGACGTGCGTCCGCCCTCAGCCGCGTGTGTGTGAGCATTTGTGTGTCAACGTGGTTTTGTGAGGGGACGTACTTGTATGTGTGGTTTTGCACAGCAGAGAAGTGAAACCAGTGTAGCCTCAGAGACGGCACCATCCTCTCTCTTTCAACCATAATGTGAAATCTACAGATCGAAAGAGCTCCGTCTCACGTACAGCCACCTCGCAGACATGCTGTTTCTGTTGACTGTGCTTTATTTTGCAGCAACAGTTACAGTCCCTGTCGCAGAAATTACCAGAGGTGGCAAAAGCACACACTCTCTTCACTCAAGTAGAAGTAGAGATACTTATGTAAAAAAAAAAAAAATAGCGAAAAAGTTAGAAAGTTAAAAGTAGTAGTATTTCTGCTGGCTGTTTCTGTGCAAAACTAATTGAGCCTCACCTCCATCTCTTATCTGTTTCATCTTGGAAAAACTTTTATGTTATCTTCTTCTTGTTACATCTGTCATGCGTGATATGCACTGATGGATATGCCAATGAATCATATTTTCTATGTGTTATTGTCCCAGTCATTTAGTTTGAAAATGGTCTTGATGTTGGGAAGGCAGCGCACAATTGGCTATTTGCACCTGAGGAGGAATAACCCTAAACTTAACCAAGTAATGTTGTTTCATAATCTAACCATGCAGTTTTGTTGCCTAAACTAAGCAACAGGTACCAGTGACGTATAATTTCTACCTTCTGCTACTGTCAAATATTAGTCTCCCAGTCAAACCCTGCTCTCCTGCAGGAAAGGGAATCTGTTGCTCTTTATAGCTAAATTAAGGATGTCAGATATGAATAGCCAGATAGCTGCCATGTGCATATTTGTTCTCAGGTACAAATGATTAAGTCCAATCGATAATGTTTATGTTAAAATATAAGGAGCACAAGAGAAAAGTACAGATGTCTGAAAACTCCACTTCAGTATGGAAACAAAGTGTTTGTACTTGGTTACTTCTCAACTCTGGAAATAACAACAATCTTAGATTCAAGTTTATGGATTACATGTTGACAGTGACATTTAGATATTGCACATGCAGAACATAAAACACGTGAGGAATGCACTGATGCCCAGAAGGCTAACCTGTTTGGGCAATAGACCATCTGAGTGGCATTTCACAGCCATACTCCAGCTTTGAGTGCCATTCTGCT